>NC_137123.1:56192578-56792578 GCF_949319135.1 Squalius cephalus
ATGCTGCCATTTATAACAATAAAATGGTACACATACTCCCATGTACATTCACTAGTTTAAATCATGAAAACTGTCAAATAGATCCTGTATCACCTTGTCAAATATGATGAATTATGACCTTGTCATAATAGGAATGGTCTTTAAATAGCATAGCATGTTTAACTAGACCTACCTGTTCTTTAAAGGAAGTATTGTTGTGATAGTACATAGTTACTCTGAAACAATAAAAAACACTTTAAAATCATGTTGAATTGAATTAATCATTTTATTATGTGTAAATCTAAAGATAAAGTCATTGATCAACTAATAAAGTTGACCCCCCCTCCCCCTCCCCAAGTTAGCTTTTCATGAGAATTTTCACTTTCTTACTGTCAGTAAACGCCCTCAGACTGTGAAGCCTTGGAATGTATCTGTATTGAATGTAGGCCATCCATTGTTAATGTTCTCATGCTTCTGATGTCAGATTTCAATCAGTTTCTGAGATTAATTTCAATCGATTGTCTTTTTCGGACTGGGGAGGAAGTTTTTGGCTCTGAAACTGTTTACATTGAAAAAGATTTATTTAAAAAGAACAAGTTCTTGATATGACCCCTTTAATATGCATATTCATAACACTTTAATCAGTAATTATATACTTAATAAAACTTCAGGTATGCGTTGCATGTCAGTTTTAATAGCTTCAAATGTTCTTACATTGCAGTTATTGTTTATGGCGGGCACTCTTGTCATTTCCATGGCGATGCAGTTGGACCGCAGGGGGTTGTGGAACCTTCTAGGCCCGGTCCTCGTTGCTTTGGTCATTATGGTCACTTCCTGGGTGAGCTTGACTTTTCCATTACTGCAAAAGATTGTTTTTTGTTGATTCTGAATCAGACTAGTGATAGTATGTTTTTATATATGTAATGATTGATAAATACACTGCCCTTCAAAAGTTAGGGCTTTTTTAAAGAAAGTAATACCTTCAGCAGGTATGCAGTGATAGTAAAGATATGTATAATATTACATAAGATTACTATTTCAAATAAATGCTGTTCTTTTAAACTTTCTATTCATCAAAAGTATCATGGTTTCCATAAAAATACTAAGCAGCACAACAGTTTTCAACACTGATAAAAAATAAGAAATGTTTCTTGTGCAGCAAATCAGCATATTAGAATGATTTCTGAATGTGACACTGAAAACTGGAGGAATGATGCTGAAAATTCAGCTAAATATATTCAAAAAGAAGACAGTTATTTCAAATTGTAGTAGTATTTCACAATATTACTGTTTCATGGTATTTTTGATCAAATAAATGCAGCCTTGGTGAGCAGAAAATATATTTTTTTAAAGGTATTTTGAATTATAGTCCAAATATATTTAAAAAATGAGCCAGATAGAAGTTTCTGTTGTTTGATTTAATAAAATTATTTAAAAGCATATTTAAAAGTTATTTTTGTAAAAAACAAAAACAAATGTAAAAAAACCCCCTGATCTATACCCACTTATCCTTACCAGTTTAATAAAAAAAATCTGTGCTTCGAAGTTTTTCTGAGCTTTTATTTTGCACAAGGGAAATTAAATCCCACCAGATTCAACTTTAAAAGGATCTTGTCAGTATATCTCAATTAAATGATTTTACTAATGCCAGGTTCAAACTACACAATATTTTTGTCTGTTACGTTAGTGTCAGATAATGTTCATTTATATACATTAAATTCTTGCAATCATCGTTTGCCGTCTGTGATGATGTGCTTCACGGAGAAGGCGGAACTAGCGACTGACTTCTGGAAACAAGAGCATTTAACAAACAATGGTAAACGACCAGTAAACACCCTCAGACTGTGAAGCCTTGAATGAATCTGTATTGAATGTAGGCCATACATTGTTAATGCTCTCATGCTTCTGATGTCAGATTTCAATCAGTTTCTGAGATTCATTTCAATAGAGTGTCTTTTTCGAAGTTTTTGGCTCTGAAACTGTTGAAAAAGATTGAAAAAGAGCTTCTGCACTCCTATTCGTCAACTTGACTGGGAAAAATCTCATCGTGATATCGTGAAGCGTTACAGACGCGGTCCCGGTTGTCGTCCTCTATGACACACTACGAGATAAAATTCGATTTTTATGACCGTGCAAGTATTGTGCAGTCTGAACCCGGCATAAAGCACTCAAGTTCACTTGTCACAGCAATTTTGAAATATTTCCTGTCCTGTTCATTTGTGTTACCCAACAGGTTTATCGAGGTGTGAAACGCCGTCATTGTTACCCTCCATTATGGCGCCGCTGGGTGTTGTTCCTGCTCCCAGGCATTGTATCTGCATTGATTGGAGTGTGTGTGTACGTCTTCGCACAGACGGATAGCAACTACTACTACACTCATTCCATATGGCATGTCATGGTGGCCACAAGCGTGGTCTTCCTCTTACCACCCCGCGAAAAACACGTCCCCCCCTGGGGCTGGACAAACAAAATCTGCAGCTACAGGAGATGTAAAAATGAGAAAGTAGAGCTTTACACTGATACCTAAACAAACTGGTATTGATATCTGCACAAACCCTAATGTGCAATTTCTACAGTTTTACAAATGTTAGCGGTTAGCTTTATGAAACACGTCAAGCTTTAATGAAAGATTCTCTTCTGAAGTCACCAAAACCACTGTAATGCAGGTGTACTGTATGTTTATAACTACTTAAAGGGATAGTTCACCCAAAAATGTCATTTTACTCTCATTCTAAACCCATAAACCAACACAACAGGAGATTTTTGAGAGTCATAGTGAAGGCTTGGAATATAGTGCACAAGTCATATAGACTACTTTTTATTTATGATATAATCAAAAGGCAACTTGAATGTCCTTTGAACCTGATTACTCCATTAAGCACTTTTGTGAGGTTTACTTTATATTGAAGAATCTGTTTATTGGATTGAGTGAGTTGCTTACACTGCAATTGTTTGTTCTTTGTGAACGAAAAAAGTCTCCCGTTACCTCTTTTGAGGAAAATCACTTCTAATTTTAGTTTATTCAGCACTTTCATCATTTGAGTCGCCCAACAGGAATCTGCACCCACCGACCTCTTTTTTTTTTTCTTCTCTCGATAGAAACAGCCTAAATGATGACAGAATTTACATTTTAGGATGAAATATTCCATTAAATAACACATTTTACTTTCGTTAAATCCATTTCACAGAATTCCAGAGATTTTCTTTAAAAAACAAAACTAAAACTGCAGATTCTGTCTGGTCGTACATATGATGTTCCAGATCATGTTGGGCATTGTCATTACTACAAAGAACTGCTGTCTCTGAGCCTGTGTTTGCTCACTTACACTAGAGAACAGGTACAGTAGTCCTAGTCTAATAGCAAACATGTTTTACACAGTTATGTGTACCACTGTCAGGAATGTACAATAAAATACCTCCCTTCTTCTTCTTCTTCTTCTTCTTCCCTAAAAGCCTTGATATTTCTTTTTGAGACGTTGCTCTTACTTTTTCAAATGGAAGAACATTTTACTCTCGCTTAAAAATGTGCTTGCTTGAGCCAGTGTGTAAAATGGTGCTTGCTGAATGCCGGTATGAAAAACTACAGATGTGTGTGTTTGTAATGAGAATCAGACATGCTGATGACCAGACAACCTCTGTATTTGTCAAGGCTTTTTCTAGATATGCATAATACTGTACTTCTGACCCTCAGGCCATTTTAAACTTGAAAAGGCATCTGTCGACGTTACTTTTAGGTTTAAACTGACATGGCAACTGTCCTTTAAAACTCATGTAAATCAGTGTCGTGTTTTTCCATTTAATTGTAACAGTAAGGCAATTCATCTCTTGTTTTTCCAGAGGAGGTCAAGTGTAAATTTAGGGTTGGAATGTGATGTTTTACAATGTTTTATATACATTTTTTATTGGAATTACAAATGATATTGAAATCAAAAATATGAGCCTAACTAATATATATGTCAATAAAATAAATCATTTATAAAATCCCCATAATTTCTACTTCTTTCTTATGGGATTTGGGTTTGATTTAATAATGATTATCTTGACAATCCTTGTTCTTGTTTGTGTCTAATGGTAGGCCTTGTATATTGCACAAATATGCACTTATATTTTAGGGTGAGAATGAACAAGTGCAATCACAGACAATATGCTTATGAAGTTTCTTTGTTGTTGTTTATGAGTAATTTTTTATCCGTGCTCCTGATTCCTGCCTCTTTTCTTAAAATGTTATGTAATCTATATGCCAATAAATGGAGAAATAAATAATTGAATGATTATTTAAAGCTGGTTGATGATTATTTTAAACTTTTTTTTAATTTTCACTTTTAATTTTCAGCTTTTTTTAGAGCAATGCTTACAGTAGTATTAAACTTTAGGTTTGGTTACATGAACATAGTTTAACATCAAATTAGCTAATGCTGCGCAGTTAGCATAAAAATAGATATTGACAATAAAATCTTAAAAATAAACACTACCGTTCTAAAGTGTGGGGTCTATATACAGTATATATATATATATATATATATATATATATATATATATAGACTTTTGTCAAAATCATTAAAAAATCTTACTGACCCCAAACTTTTGTAGATGTGTCTGAGTTGTAAATATATACTTTGAATAAAGAACTTGTTACACTACACTTTTGCTATGTCATAAGGCGTTTCCTTCTTTTAGGTTTGGAATTGGACATGTAGGCCTGTAACTTTAATGACAAATTTCTATAATTTAAATTTACTACAGATGTACTAGATTTACGCTGTCCGATCAAATCCCTTCAAGTATTCACTGAAGCATTTTTATAGTATATGATGTACATAAACTGTGACAATAGTAAATGTATAGCTGAAAGGAAAATCTTTATATCAAATAAATATATTAAAAACATGACAAATGTGTGAAAAAGTCAAATTCCACTTAAAACACAGAAGAAAACATTCGTAGAGCAGCTGAAAGTTTGTGAGATTGTGAACTGATTACATTATTGCTCATAAATTGTGTCTTTGAAATGCATGAAAATTTGTTCTTCTATGTTAGAGAAATGTGAATCAAGCATTCTTTTAAAATAATAACCTTTAGCTATTGCTACGGTTTAGCTAACGTCTTTTTTTTTTTTTAGAGGACAACCGGAGATGATAACCAGAGGTAACATCAAGTAGCACAAAAACAAGTGTTTTAAATAGCAGTAACTGTTGTGTGCATGTTTAAAGCTGGGATGCAGTTCCGGGATTGCTTTGTTTGACAGAGTTAGAGTTCTTTGCCTTCCCATCATCCTCTGCGGTTAGTGTGGCGAGAGCAGGTGAAGGGCTGGAGTGACGCTGGCGGCGCATGAACGGGAACCCACTGGACACGCACACAGAAACACACTCATAAGACTTCTCTTCCTTTGCAGACTGATCAATATGGGTTTTATGCATCTTTAGCTGTTGTTCCATTTGCACTTTTACCTTTTCTTGGTTTCCTGTGGTACTATGGCTCTGGCTAATAAGTTCTTGTAGAGGTCGGATTTAAGATAGCGAGGGTACGAATCCTACAAAGAAACACAAATTACATCTAATAAACATCGGCAAGAATATTCAAATCCTTTTGGATGATCCAATCACAAATGACCCGGTTAAATTGACACCTTATCAATAACTTGGAAGTTTTGTTCATTTACAATACCATTCAAAAGTTTATTAGGATTTAAAAAAAAAATAATAATATGAATACTTTTATTCAGCAAGGACACAATAAATTGATCAAAAGTGATAGAAAAGACAATTACATTGTCATAAAAATTTATATGTCAAATAAATGCTGCTATTTTGAACTTTCTATTCATCAAAGAAGACTGAAAAAAGTATCACAGGTTTCACAAAAATATATTTATGTATATATATATATATATATATATATATATATATATATATATATATATTTTTTTTTTTTTTTTTTTTTTTTACAACTATTTTCAACATTGAAAATAAGAAATATTTTTTTTTTAGTAGAAAAACAGATTTCTGAAGTATCATGTGACACTGAAGACTGGCATAATGGCACAGAACTTTTTTTTTTTTTTACTGTATTTTTGATTAAATAAATGCAGCCTTGGTGATCATAAGAGACTTCTGACTGTTTTAAAAACATAAAAAAATCTTGCCAACCCCCACATTTTTAATGATAGTGTAAATTTATGCACTTTTCCCAATTTTGCCGAATCTGAAGCCACACTCTGGTTCGGTTTTATTATAGGTTTATTACAGGCGCATTTTGCATTTTATCAAACAAACTGAACATTATACCTTTTTCATAAGGAAGTAAATGTGCATTTGAGCATCATCCAAGACAAAACGGTGAGGGCGATTGAGTCCTTCCAGGGTTTTTTCCATGGTCTTGCTGTCGATATTCACCCAGCGACTTGCACCAGGAGACAGAAACTGCCTGATAGATTACAATGAAGATCAGTTACTAAGTTCAGCAAAACAATCACATAAATCACATGAATAAGAGACAAACTACAGGTGGTGAAAAACTTTCATTCATATAGCACACAGATTAAATAAACAGAGGTTGTTAAGAGATGGCATATGCTTCAGGTCACTATGATCTTTAAAAATCCTTTAAAAAAGTATTTTAAACATTTAATAAACTTAATTCAATCTTGGAATAGTTTTAGCATGTTACTGAGTATGGCAATGTTAATGTATTTGGTCGTAGCAGACTAGGGGCCCTATCATACTCTCGGCGCAATGCAGCGCCAAGCACGACGCAAGTGTTTTTGCTAGTTTCAGCCCGACGCTGTTATCATTTTCACGTCCTGCGCCACGTTGTTTAAATAGCAAATGCATTTGCGCCCATCTGTGCGCCCATGGGCGTGCTGGTCTGAAAACAAGGTGTGTTCTGGCGCATTGTTGGCGCGTTGCTATTTTGAGGAACAGAAACAGACTGCGCCATTGACCAACTGAAACCTTGTCTAAAGTCAATGGCACAATATATTTTTTTTGTTTTATTTAAAGAGCGCGTTAGTAATGTGCGCCTAAAGGCGGGTCCACAACGCGCTTACACACACAGGGCAGCAGCACACAAACATGCTGGAAAGGATTACGATGTAAAAGATTAATATTGTGTACATAAAGATATGGTGGAATCCGGCTTGTCCCGTAGATGGTTTTACCTCGTGCACGAGCAGGTCCGTTTGCGTTCTGGAGACGTACGTGTTCAGTTTTTTCGCTTGCAAATTCCGTAATGTAAATAGCGAATCCACCATGGTGCAAGCGCAACTGGCATTTAAAGGGAATGGGAGATGAGAACACACCCAAAACACACCCATTACTCATTAAGAGAATAGGGACAACACTTTTAGACCATGCGCCGGGAGCGCCGACCATTTTTCCCGTCGTTAAACTAGCAAAAGTGGATTCAGACACGCCCTAACTGCACTTGCACCATGCACTTTAGACCATTCGCTTAGATCGTTAAAATAAGGCCCTAGATCTGCTATGGACTTGCTACTGCTAATGGATACACAGACACACTTCTGTGAGCAAGTAAGACATGCTGCTGCTGTATAAGTAGACATACATAAATCCCGTAGCAGATCTAGGCAGGTGGAGCTGGGAGAGGTGGAGGGTTTCAGAGGAACTTGCACTGCAAGACTAGCTTACAGCAAACAATGAACCTGACTATTTAAATGTTGAGAAAGTAATCTCATTGGCTGCAGGATCAGCAGAGGTCGATCAGTTTGTGCCATAATGATGTGATTGCTTGTTGACCTATCAGCCTGCGCCCTCTAGAGTTTAAAAGTCTAAAATTTGCATTTAAAAGAACTACACTCAGGGCTTGACATTAACACCCGCCAAATGCGGGTGGATTTCAGCAGTGGTGAGTAATGCAGTCACCCCTACTAACCACTTTGGCAGGTTGAATTTTTTATGTGACCCTGGATCACAAAACCGCACGGGTATATTTATGGCAATAGCCAACAATACATTGTGTGGGTAAAAATGATCGATTTTTCTTTTATGCCAAAAATCATTAGGATATTAAGTAAAGATCATGTTCCATGAAGATATTTTGTAAATTTCCTACCATAAATATATAAAACATTTATTTTTGAGAGTGAATGCAGCACAATCGCACACATAAATGGACAACTTTAAAGGCGATTTTCTCAATGTTTAGATTTTTTTGGACCCTCAGATTCCAGATTCCAGAATAGTTGTATCTCGGCCAAATATCGTCCTATCCTAACAAACCATTCATCAATGGAAAGCTTATTTATTCAGCTAATGATGTATAAATCTCAATTGCAAAAAATTGACCCATGTGACTGGTTTTGTGGTCCAGGGTCACATATAATATATATATTTTTCAATTGTAGTCTTTTAAAAAGGCATCTGAAATAATAAACTATGTGCAATGTAGTGTTGTCAAAAATATAATTTTTCCGATACATATCGATACCGAAATATCAGACACACGATACCAGCAGCGCTTAGTTGAGAAAGAAAACGCAGGTTTAACAGTATAATGGATCTGTGCGTCAGGTCTTAAAGTGACAGCAGCCTAATATTCCTGCTGCCAAATTATGAGATAATATTAAAAATATCTATATGGCAGTTTCCCCCGTGGTATCAATATCAAAATTGTGGCCAGTGAAAATGCAGAGTAGCTTGTAACTTTAGAAAACCACTAGCCACAGTGGCTGGCGAGCAACAAAGTTCATGTCAAGCCCTGAATACACTGAAAAAAGATTGCGGAAAGACTGTATCAAAATCAATAAAACAGAAACATTACAATTTAAAATAACTGTTTTCTATTTTAATATATTTGAATGTATATTTTGATACATATAATTAAAGATTTATTTTAGGATTCTTTGATGACTATAAAGTTCAAATATTTATAAAATACATTATAAATGTCTTTAACATTGTAACGTCGTGGAGGTCATACTTGTAAACCTCGGCCACTTTCTCTGGAATTTTTGAGGTCTCTCCGTGACGAACGTCCTCACAGGCCTGCCAGAAACACAAGTTCTCCGCTGATAACAAGAGAGAAGCAGAGGACAAAAGAAGATGATGAGAGGGGAGGGATGAGAAAGAGAACGGGGGAGAGAAACATGAAAAGTTGTTACATTATTCATTTCTACAGAGTGTGCAGTAGGATAAAAATGGAATCTATTAAACCTCCAAACGTACAGACAGGGAACGACAGTTTTGGGACGCTATTCAGAACTGGGTTAAAATAAAACATGTTTATATAAAGAGGGAATCAAAACTAAAAATGAGAAAGAATACCACCGTAATACCAAGTTTTTGGACCAATACATGGTATTCTTTGATTGTAATTTAAGATTTTGCACAATTTTGTCCACTATGGCAGTTTTTCACTTTTTTTGTTTTAATATGCATCCAACATTTCTGTAACACATCTCATACAATGTTTGGTTTCAACTAAGATTTTTTTTTTTTAAGTATTTTATTTAACAAGTGTGCATCAAAAATGACAGTAAAACATTATTAATATTACAAAAGATTTCTATTTCAAATATTTGGTTTTTAACTTTCTAAGAATCCTGTAAAAAAATGTATCACAACAATATTAAGCATCACAACTGTTTTCAATATTGATAATGATAAGAAATGTTTCTTGAACATTAAATCAGCCTATTAGAATTATTTCTGAAGGATCATGTGACACTGAAGACTGGAGGAATGAATTAAAATATATTCAAATAAAAAACAGTTATTTTAAAATGCAATAATATTTCACAGTATTACTCTTTTTAATGTATTTTTTATTTTAAAAAACGGCAGCCTTGGTGAGCATAAGAGACTTCTTTCAAAAACACTTCTTACAATCTTACAGACCCCAAACTTTTGAACAGTATTGTAAGCACGATTGGCTTTTACACAATAAGTCTAATTTTATAACCCAACATTACATTAAACAAGTCTCTTTAGCTGTGAACAGTTATTAGATGGCATTGTTGGGTTTTATTCTCAATACACCCACCAGATGGCGCCATTTATCAGTAAACCAAATACTGACCTGCTTAAGTACAAAATATTGATCAAACCGATTATTGCTCAATATTTATTCAGTATATGGTATTCTATATATCATTGTACTATGGTATTAGGATCTGATGCTAAAACTATACCATGGTACCAACACAGTACGTGCGTGTGTGTGTGTGTGTGTGTGTGTGTGTGTGTGTGTGTGTGTGTGTTTACCGCTGAATTCTTTCTCCAAATAAACAAGGAACTCTTTCCTGCCCATTGGGTCGTTCAGCAGCTCCATGAAGCTAAAGCTCCAGCGCTCCACACGCAGTTTAGTCGGCAGAGCAACTCTGTTTCAGGAAAACAGTTATACAAAGCAATTACTGACCTTCAGACATTATTATATTTCAGGAGTTTAAGTAACATTGAAATGGTTATTCATGTGTTAATGCGACTCACGCTTCAGAGTTCATACTCCAAAACATAACATCATCTGTGATCCAGGGGTTGCTGGGAAGGCATCCTTGCATTATTGGGTCATGGGGCTGATACTGCTCACAGTACTTCACGTAACTGCACACACACACACACACACACACACACACACACACACACACACACACACACAGAGAGAGATAAGCCCTCACAAACGGTTAGTTCATTCTTTTTAAAAGATACTTTGAGGACAGTCCATTAGCTGTAGCCTGGAGATCGAGGCTATAGCAGAGTGAACACACACACACACACACACACACACACACACACACACAGTACCTCTCAAGGCAAATTGAGGACTTGACACGATTCCTTGCCAGGCTTCTCCTGTTATGTTCAATCTAGAGCCATTTAACATAAAAACACAAAAACAAATATGATGGATATGCATTTAGTTACAGTCTGTGCTGTGTAAGTAAGGGATAATGTAGCGTCAATTATTTTAGGGTCGAAGTTTGTCACGGATGCGGAGCTCTCGGCATCTCGAAAACGTCACGCTGATATTAATCCTCGTTTTATTTCTCCTTTTGTCCCAAAGTCTGCTTGGCATGGTCCATAATGTTTGAACGAAACAACAACAGCGTGAGCGTGCCACTAGAAGTTACGCACTACGCAGTTTTCCACGTCTGTCGCCATGGTTACGATGGCAGTACAAGCGGAAACCAGGGATAACGCGGATATTACGTCATTGACCGGCGACGAGTGAACAGGGACGGGCACTATTTAAAATTGTGAATTTCTCTGAATTTACGAATTTTTGGAAACATTTAGGATAATGTTAGTACACAATTGAAAGAAATATATAACACTGTGCAAGTGGTTTTTGGATATTTTGATACAATATTCTTACATATAAAATTCTTAAGAAACCTCTTTTGCTCACCAAGGCTGCATTTATTTGATCAAAAATATAGTAAAACAGTAATATTGTGAAATATTATTACAATCTAAAATGACTGTTTTCTATGTTAATATATTTTATTTTTAAATGTAATTTATTCCTGTGATGCAAAGTTACTCATTCATAGCATCATTACTCCAGTCTTCAGTGTCACATGATCCTTCAGAAATCATTCTAATATGATGATTTTGGTGCTCAAGAAACATTTCTTATTATTATATTAATATTTTTAAGGAAACTGTGATACTTTTTTTTTTTTTCACGATTCTCTGATGAATACAAAGTTCATCTGTATATAATACATACACAATACATCTATAACATATATATTGTATAATTTGATATAAATAATTTATAAAATATATTTATTTATAAGACAAACACTTGCTATTCAAATTACTCACCTCTTTTTTGTAGAATTCTGCATTCTTTTCTGAAATTGACAAAATGACAAATATATCTTAGATTTCCTCAAAGGTTGCTGTTAGATAAACTAAACTAAATCTGAACTTTATATGATCTTGCAATGAAATGAAATGACAGCAGGAAATGAGGCAGTGTTTTAGAGATTACTTACTTGAACAAGGATGCATGATGTAAAAACAGAAATAAAGAGAAACACGCTGTAGATGATGCTTGAACATGAGAGATTCTGCTGTGAATGTTTGTTCATATATGTTTGAAACTGGCTCTCTGTGTGTGTGTGTGTGTGTGTGTGTGGATGTGAACTATGTGTTGGTGTGGATGTGGTTAGTTGTGTTGTGGTGATCAGTTCACTGACCAGTTGCACTCGTGAGTTCATGGTTCTTCTCTCCGGGCTGTGCTCTATAATGTCCAGCATCCCCGGCTGAAAAATGTTATCATAAAGAGATGTATAGAAGATTAATGAGAAAATAATGATGTTTAAGACCAAATTCATGTGGCAAATCCTTGATCTATGTATTAAATAACTTTAAGATATCAATTAGTGTAACAAAGTGAAAAAAAGTACATTTATTCCTGGAATACTTTAGACCTGGGATACATGCTAGCATAAATGTCTTATTATTTATTTTCAAATATATTGAAAAAAAAAATCAATAAATATAATGTATTTTTTAATTATATATATTTTTAATTTTTTTACTCGCAGTTGAAAAAAGTCTAAAGAAAAATTGTGCAATTACCTTTTTTATTTATTTTTATTCAAAGGCATAAAAAAGCTTCCATAGAGGACAGTTACACAACCATGATCATTTTATCCATAAAATTATTACAATTTTATTTCATAAATTAAAACATGTGCCTCATAGAATAGATGTCAGTTATTGTCCATAAAATTTTTAGCAATAGATAAAAATAATGTGAGCCTTGTTTTTTATCCAGGCTTTTAAACTAACCCAAATCACAGTAGTGTCTGGCAGGCGGATTTACAACATTTCTACACAAACACACACACACACACACACACACAGACACACACACGCACACACACACACACACACACACACACACACGTATTTTTATGTTTTATTGGGACTTTCAATAAACATAATGATTTTTATACTGTACAAACTGTATATTCTATCCCCTTACACTAACCCTACCCCTAAACCCACCCATCACAGTATGATTTATAAGCTGTTTTTTCCTCATGGGGACCAAAAACTGTCCCCACAGGACAAGGATTACCAGGACACACACACACACATACACACACACACACACACACACACACACACACACATGCACGCACGCGCGCGCACGCACACACACACACTATAGGAATGAAATGGTCTCTAAATCCATCCCAGATTAAATCATCATCTGGAATTCCTCGTTAAAATGTCCTTGTGCAGGAGTGCAAGAGAAACTCTCTCTCACTCTCTATCTCTCTCTCTCTCTCTCTCTCACACACACACACACACACACACACACACACACACACTAGTGGCCGGTCTCACACAGACACACATGTACACTAAAACACACATAGTCACTTAGTAATAGAATATCCTCATAAGCACTCTCAGCCAAAAGATGGAACCATTAGAGATATACCAGCACACACACACACACACACACACACACACACACACACACACGTCATGATTTTTATACTACAAATGGTTTATTCTATCCCCTTACACTAAACCTACCCATCACACATTAAAAAAAAAAAAAAAAGCATTACACCCAAGTGTCCCCACAAGGTCAAAAATCACTGGTATTACTATATTTGTGTATAATGTAGGGATTACCAGGACCACACACACACACACACACACACACACAGTCTTTCCAGTTCACTCTCTATACTACTATTTCATCCACTTAACACTTAAGCTCGTGTTAAGCAATGCACATATCTTTTGCACTCTTGTGTGAATGTATTTTGAAGGCACCAATGTGTTCCACTCTATTTCTTCTTTTCTTCTGCTAGTTCCTGCCCTCCCTTTCTCTCGCTCTCTGTCCCCTTCCCCCTTTTTCCTCAGCTTTGCGATGCTTTTAACTGACTGGCTGAATATTTCATAAGCAGAAGCTGGATACAGATATGAAGGCATTTGCCAGACGGGCGCAGATGTTGTCGCTGCTTAAGCATCGTATGCTTGCTGATATGGTTTGAATTTCTGTATTACAATTCTAAAAGGCTTGGATACATTTTTTTTTTTTTTAAGGATCAAGTAAAGAAATTAAATTTACCCCATAATACTGTATGTGAGATACTTTTTCAAATAAGCAGAATGCTACTTATTTATTTATTTTTTACTGTGGTGAGTTCATAGTGTTCAATACTTACAGGAGGTCTGTTCACTAGCCAGTAGGCTTGTTCCTGACACTCCAGCACTATACGATCTGCTTTCCGACGCTGTTTTGATGCCCTGAACACAAGGAAATAAAACATAAGGCAAATGTACAGAAGTACAGTAATCATGCAATAACTAAATAATTTTGCTCTGGACAACAACCTTCAGAAAAGCTTTTCTAATCCAAATATTTATTAGGGCATAAAACTTGAAACATTCGAAACTTTAAAACATAGAGTCCTATTAATTATTTGTTTTTTTTTTTTGTTGGGGAATTGCTTAAATTTTGTAGCAACTTTGTGCAACAGTGGAATGAATTTGGATATAGCCACTACATGTTAGGTTTTTTTCTTATAAAAAATTAAATGATCAACCTTTTTAATATTTACTACACGAGCATTCAAGACTTTCGGCTCATTAAGATTTTTTTATGTTTTTAATAGAAGGTTGCATTTATTTAATTAAAATATAGTAAAAACATTAAACTGCGCAATATTATTAGTATTTACAATAGCTGTTTTGTTTTGGCAAAGCTGAATTTTCAGCTTAATTACTCCAGTCTTCAGTGTCACATGATCCTTCAGAAATCACTCTAATTTGCTGATTTGCTGCTCAAGAAACATTTATTGTAATTATCAATGTTGAAAATGGTTGTGCTGCTTAATGTTTATCACATTAATGCATCCTTGCGGAATGAAAAGTATTAATTTATTTTAAAATTAAAGTGAAAAGTTAAAATAGTAGTATAGAGGCCAATTCCAATTGAAACTAAATGTGGAATAGAGGGTTAAATGTAATAGGCTGAAGGAAACATAAAGTGTGTGTGTGCTGGAAAAGAAGAGTTACCTGAGCTGCTCTCTTGCCTGCATCACAACAAAGTCCCAGGTGTGGTTGATGCGTTTATGTAAAGCATTATAGCACTCCTAACAAAGACAGAGATTGAGAACTGAACAACAGATCGCTCCATGGATTCATGACTTCATTGCACACTTCTTACTGAAGGGTGTGATTGGCATTTGACCCACATACCTTTTCATACTCAATTAGTTCTCCTTGTTTTCGGATATTCTTCTTGGCCAAGTAGATTGCTAGAACACATACAAATAATACATATAAATAATAAATTCACCTTCCGAAGAATATCTCCTTTTGTATTCCATGATATAAAGAAATTCATTTTTGTCATGACAGCTCTCTGAAGCATGGTAATGCTGCTCAAGGCCTTAAACTATCTTTTGCCACACATGCCAATGGCTGGTGACCTAAAAAAATGTACCGGCCATGAAACTTTTTTAGTAAAAACAGGTAGTAATACCAGTGAAAATTCACAAATCTTTATTCCAATTTTGATATCACAGCTAAAACTACTAGCCTAACCAATACAAATTTAAAACATTATTAAAGACAAGTAAACAGTCAGTAATAAAATAAAAACAAATTTCAAGCAAATTACAATATAACACAGATACAAATTAAATAAACAGTGTTTTTCAGGTAGGTCTAACAGTAGTTTTCAGGTAGCCTACAGAAATGTAATAAAGTAAGCAAATGTAAAATAACTGCATAGTCTTCGCTTTATAAATTAAACATTCATATCATTTAATCCTTATTATAGCTACAAAAGTTATTCAGTCAAGAACAGTGAGTGATTTTTTCTTTGTTGTTTGATTAACATTAAAACAGAAGGAATATTAGGCTGCTGTCATTTTAAGAGCGAATGCACGGATCCAATATACTGATCCTGTACACATGAGTTTACTTTCTCAACTGTTTACGTTCACTTAAGACATAACCGACTATGTTTTTTAGATCCTCTTTATTTTTTGACATCATTTTGTGAATTTGTCGCTAAAGTGCAAGAAGACGTGAAAGGGAGCTCAGTTTACTATCCACGCGGTGTCTGAGACACGGCTTTCTGGGCGCTCGTGGGAGTAACGACATGAGCTCCCTTTCGCTTGCACATTAATATTTAAATTGTCAAGGCTTAAACTTTCGTGACGATGCAACGCTGGCCGGTCAACTTTCCAGAGCGTCGTTCATGCTTGTTCATATTCATGCATTGTTAAAAATCATAAAAATTTTACCGGCCAACTGGTGAGTGAGACAATTTCATACACTCGCCAACACTGATTTTTACTTGCATTTGGCGCTTGGTGAGTGTTCATTTTAGGCCCTGTTGCTTATGTTGTTATTGCTGCTGCTAATATGCAAATACGAGACTTGCTAATGCCAATAAATACACAACACGCTGCTGTTAGCAAGTAAGACATAATTCTGCTGTACAATATAGCATTCATGAATCACCCATGCCAGATCTACTGTATACAGGTGGAGCTGGGGAAGATGGAGGGTTTCTGAAAGCACGCTGCAAACTGCTACAGCAAATGCTAACCAAGTGTTTGAAAGTTAAGCAGTGAGCTCATTGGCTACTGATACAGCAGGAACCAATCAGTGCACTAGAGAATGATGTGATTGCAAGAGTTAAAGGGATAGTTCACTTTGAAATTAAATTTTGGTATGTTTTAGCTTACCTGAAGGGCATCCAAGATGTAGGTGTCTTTTTTTCCACAGTAGTTTCAATTTTGATATTTTTAGGTCAAACCGTTCTTGTCTCTCAGTCCTATAATGCAGGTCTATGGTCACGGTCTCAAAGAGCATGCACACAGTCCAAATTAAAACAATTCCCCATCGTCCAAACTAAACAATTCCTCATCGTAAGTACACATTGATGGCCTAAGACACGAAACGAGCGGTTTGTGTGAGAAAACGAACAGTATTTATATCGTTTTTACCTTTTGTACACAACCACGTCCAAGTGATCTGAGGGCGCGGGCGCTTCCTGCTGTGTGACGTGTACGCAGACTGGTGCATAGATATATATACACTAGATGTCGCCTTGGCTACGGCAGTTCATTGGAACGAGGTGACATCTAGTGTATATATCTATGCACCAGTCTGCGTACACGTCACACAGCAGGAAGCGCCCGCGCCCTCAGATCACTTGGACGTGGTTGTGTACAAAAGGTAAAAACGATATAAATACTGTTCGTTTTCTCACACAAACCACTCGTTTCGTGTCTTAGGCCATCAATGTGTACTTACGATGAGGAATTGTTTAGTTTGGACGATGGGGAATTGTTTTAATTTGGACTCTGTGCATGCTCTTTGAGACAGTGACCACAGACCTGCATTATAGGACTGACAGACAAGAACGGTTTGACCTAAAAATATCAAAATTGAAATTACTGCGGAAAAAAAGACACCTACATCTTGGATGCCCTTGAGGTAAGCTAAAACATACCAAAATTTAATTTCAAAGTGAACTATCCCTTTAAGGACAGCCTGAGCCATCTGAAGTTTCAAGACAGAACTTTGTATATGGGCTTGGCAGAACATGCAGGTTAGTAAAGGATGACAGACTTTTCATTTTACGTGAATCATGCCTAATGGGAAGGTAAATCTCACCATAGTCCAGTTCTGAAGCAGGCCAGCATGTCGACATCCAGTAGTACGGAGTCTGATAAAGACAGATATTAACTGAGATGTGTTGTTTTTGAATATGGAAGATTAACAAATGCTGATATAGCATTGGATTTGTGAATCAATATTGTGTAAGTGTGTGTGTGTGTGTATTTACCTGAAAGCGATATGGTGAATCATCAGCTTTCAGAATAAGGTGTCTAGGCTCTTTTAAAGGGTAAATGTATCCATATTTCACAAAGAGGTGTCCAATGTGCAATGCCTCTAAATAGAAATTTGAAAAAAATTATTCACATACATAATATATACTCACACATCATACTGTTTTTTTTTTTGTAAAAAATTTAAAAGAAATAAAAATGTAAATCAAGTAAATAATACAATAAATAAATCAAGTTAAAAAAAAAATACAACCAAACATGTCAACAGAGTCATTAACCAGACTGATCACCTAGTAGCTGTTTTGTCATTGATCCAAAGACCAGCTTACATTTATGTATTTGACAGATGCTTTTATCCAAAGCAACTTACTCTGCATTTAAGCTGTATATATTTTTTTAGTTCATGCATGGGATTGAAACCCATCTTCTTAGCATTGCTAGCACCATACTCTACTGTTTGTGCGACAGGAACACAGCTTACATCCGCTAGAATCTAGCTAGTTATTTCCCCAACACCCACAAATGCTTTCTAGGCCAAATATAAACTAAATATTGGTTGAAATTATAGATTTCAATCTAACCGTTGCCCACAGAAGGTGTTCCCTCATTGCAGCGCACAGATCTGCCAAACTCTCTGGAGTCTTGTTTAATGCAGACACAGCTGTGTGCAGCATTACTTGTTTATTAGGGCTTTCAGAGCTGAGCCTGTTCTCTGACTGTGTGACATTTGAGCATTTATTATTAAAAATCTTCCACACATCTCAGCTCAGATGACATAAAATCTGACTTTAATGTGCCAGAGCACTTTAATAAGGAATGTAGCTACCCAAGTGTTGTGTGTGCGTGTGTGGGAGTACGTTTTAAAATCCCTCTGGAGAGCACATGTCATCCCCAGAGGGGACTCCATATAAACCACACACAGGTAACTGGAAAGAAATACACCACAGCAGATAGCATGGATATTATTACACACACAGGATATATCAATATCAATCAATTGTTTATAGTCAAAGTATTATATACATATATAGATATAATCCTTTGACTATAAATAATTGATTGTCATTGTTGCAAAATATAGTTAAAATATAGTTATATTAATGTCCTACCTTCCTCAGAGATAGAAAACTTCTTAATCAGCCATTCAAAAATGTCTGTACCTGTATAAAATTAAAAGAGGATTGTTGTCAACATAAGCACACACAGATACAAAACATCTATCTATCTATCTATCTATCTATCTATCTATCTATCTATCTATCTATCTATCTATCTATCTATCTATCTATCTATCTATCTATCTATCTATCTATCTGTCTGTCTGTCTCTCTATCTATCTGACAGCAGAACTGACCAGTAAGCAATAAGCATCACCAAGCTTATTAATATTAATATTATTAATATATTTTTATTAATATTCAGAAAGCAAGAAGTTCCCATTCCTAACATGGATAGAATGAGCATTTATGTTTTGTTTTTCAATGAACTACTGTTATATAAAGCAGTTATATAAATAGGTTTGATGAAGTGACTTAAACTTCTTTGAGTTGCCAAAGAAAGTCATTTGTTCATTATCACGTAGCCCGGTGTCCTCTGAGAGACCGGTGCAGGGGCAAAACATTTATTGTTAGACTAATTAATAGCAAGAAAAATGAGTGCAGAGACCGAAAGCACACACAGGAGTCTAATTTCACTGCGCAAGCTTCTATTGATTCACTGTGCTCATGCGCACTCAAGACTTTCCGAGATATGCATGGATAAATGTACACTATTTCCACAATAATAAAGACAAACTAGTCTAGTTGTGTCTCCGCTGTCTCTCTAATCGTGCCATAACATGCCACAGGCTGGAAAAATAAGCGGAACAGTCATGTCATGGGATTATCAAGTGAGAGAGAGTGAAGCTTGAAGTTTGATGCAGTCATGGAGAGAGTGACACAGAGAGAGAGAGAGAGAGACTCACCAGTCATGGCGTGTGGTATGACCGTAATGAGGAGACGCTGGTTGCGCAACTTGATGCCCATATCAGGGTCCTGCATGGATATGATCATGCGCTCCATCTGAATGTGAATACACAGGAAATATTTGTAATACAAAAATATATATATTTATCACAAAGCATAACTATTTGTGAACTGCACAAAAGCTAAAAGGCGATTAAAAGTAAAAAAATCCAAAAAGATACATATTTCCTTATATATTGTTGAATAAAAAAAGTGTTATTTGTCAACTATTCATGCATTTAATAAAGAGATAAATATCAACAGGATGCACACCTAAATAAACATTAACTTTATTATTATAGTCAAATATGAAATCAATTTGAATACATTTCCATTATGTAAAATTTCATACAATTATTTTGGGTGATTTCATTCTAAAACAGCGAATAATAATAATAAATCAAATAAATATACTGTAATAGGAGGAATTGGATAACTTGTCTACTTATTTTTTTAAGGAAATGTTGTTATATAAATCGTTATATAAGTATCCTAAGAAAATCCAAACACTGTTCAAATGCAAACAGAACATTTTCTGTAAACAAACTTTAGTTTGGTCTCTTAGGACTTTCTCACATTTTCAGTTATGTGAGGAAAAGTTCCTATAGCCTATACTGTGATTTACAGGTAACAGCTGCAGCATTATGAAGCTCAGGCTCTTCTGCTGAAAGACAGGATCTGGATCTAAGACTATACAGTTGAAATATTATACATGGAAATACAGTTTTAGGGTCTTACCTTGGTCAAACAGGGCATTTGCTGTCGCTGCACTCCATCCTGACTGAGTGTGTTGATGGTCATGTTGACTGCTGCTCGGTTGCTCTGGATGTGAAGTTAAAGAGAACTGGGTGATGTTGATGCTGGAGAGTCTGGTGTCCCGTCAGAGGAGAGGCGATCGATGGGGTGGCGCTATCTACACTGTGTCATAATCAGGTATTAAATAGCGCCTCCCGGTGGTGATTGATTCAAATTGATAATTGTAGAAAATCAATGGAGACAAACCAATCTCTTTAACGTCCATGGAACCTTTTCTTTCCACAAAATGTTCTTTATTGTAGAAAAGTTTTTTAAAGATTTTTTTTAAAGGTTCTTTGGAGAACCAAAAATGGTTCTTCTATGGCATCACTGCAAAAACTGGATGCTGTTTCCTCCACTGAAAAAAGAAAAGAAAAAAAAGAGGCAATTGCTACTTTTTATTTCGCAATGGCGAGTTATAAAGTCGAAAGTCCAATTGAAAATACTTACTTTTTCTCAGAATTGCGAGTTTACATCTCGCAATACTGACTTTATAACTCGCGATTGCGAGTTTAGCCTAGCTAACGTTAGGCCTAGCCTATATCGCAATTCTGAGGAAAAAAGTCAGAATTGGGAGATGTAAACTTGCATTGAGTTTGAGTTTATTTTAGGTGCTGTAACCCATAAGAATTTGTTGAAATTAATATTTTACTTTAACTGAAAAAAAAGCAGAAATAAAAGAGCTTTATTTTTTTTAGTTAGTTATTTCTCACTTTAATTTAGTTTAACTTGATGTACTAAAATAACTAAAACTGATATAAAAATGTATAAAATCGATATATGATAGGCTACTACAATAACTCTGCCTCAGCAGGATTTAGACCAAACTAAATATTATTTGAATAGGCTATATAATGTATAGCATAAGTAGGCTATATCATGGCTTCAAATAGAAGCCATGCAGTCATTGCAGTTATTGCATTAGATAACAAAATATCAAAGCAAGTGGTTTCTGAAAACAAAAGATTTACGCTTGACTCCAGTACACGGGTGGCGCTGAACAGCCTCGCTTCTCTTTACTCAACCGAGTCTACAATGTCCTGTGTGGGGTTCCGTACTAGTTATTTTGTGATGAATAACTTTCACATTGTGAGTTGTGGGAGATATGCATTTGCTGATTGAGAGAAGCTAATGTAACGAGTCTAATTATTTACTCAGGTAAGGGTGTTTTAACTATGAATATCTATGTAAGTTAGTTTGAACTAAGGAAACATTCAAAATGTTAAGCAACCGGCGATGCAGCAGTAACGATACTAGCGCTGTGTAAACAGCATCGCTTTGGACAATGTGGTTTACCATAGAGAATAATCTCATATTGTTGGTGATGTGTCATGTGTGTACTGATTATCTGTTTCCTATTATCCTATTTGTGTTTGAATAAGAGCTATTGTAAAACGATTGAATTTTTTACTGATAGGTTAGATTCAGAACTGCTCTATTTCACTATGTTGATCATGACACGCTTTACAATAAAGTAGTGTGATATCTGTACAATGATAATAAAAGATGGTACTTTTATACATACCTTGGTTTACTCTAGTATTATCCCAAAAATGCATGTCCAAAAGTATTAAAGTCAACATGAAATCAAAATGTACAATTCTTTTTTTTTCCTTTATATATATATATATATATATATATATATTAAAAATAAGAATGATCATTATTTTTTCTAAATTACTGTGCCCTCATAATCTTTTTGCAAAATAACTTCCCCACCCTCTTGCAACGACATCTCTTCTCTGATGACATGTTAACTGGCACGAAGGAGGGACAACCTGTCACTCACATGACATCACAGCAATAGCAATCCACAACCATGCAATCAATTCCCCATGGACAAGATCAAGTCCCGCCTTAAATTTTTTCTCGTTTTAGAAAAACTCGGTAATAAGTTTACGGAAGAAAAGACTATTGTAACTTCTGTTGCATTCGGCCTTGTTGGTAATAGCCAAAATTCATGCTATTACCTTGCTTCATGCCTAGAAATAATGCATACAATGATATATTTTGGTTCTTGATGTCTTTCATATGTCTAATTTATTCAGGTTGACAGATGCTTGTATTTGAATTAACGGTGTAGTTTCTCCTCCACAGCAGAGATGAGTGATATTCGGCATGCATTGCTGCGGCGTGATCCGCTGAGCGCAGCTAAAGAGGTTCTGTATCATCTGGACATCTCGCTGGGCAGTGCTCTGCAGAGCTCCTCGGGCCCCACGCCTGGATTAGAGAAGAGCACGGTGGACCTCGTGGAGGAGTTCATCTTTCACGTCCCTAAAGACAGGAACATCCAGCCTAAGGTGAGGAATGGGAGCGTCATCAAGTCTTTTGACTAGGAGTAAACCATGCTAAATATGGCGGTCAGATGCATATGAGTGAACTTTGAATGAAAATGGATTGTGTGTTGTGTTTGACACAGAGGATGAGCTGCGTTCAAGAACTGCAACTGCTGGAGATCATGTGCAGTTACTTCCAGGAGCAGAGCAAAGACTCAATCCGACAGATCATTTTCTCCACCCTCTTCAGTCTCCAAGGCAACAAGGCTGACGAGAGCCGCATGGCCATGCTCGGGAAGCTGGTTTCCATGGCGATAGCCGTGTGTCGGGTGCCCATTCTGGAGTGTGCATCCACCTGGCTACAGGTGTGTGGTGTGAAAGTAGAGCATTTACTTTGATTTTGTGTCTTTGTGCCTGGCTTGAGTTCAATGTTTTATGATTCATGATTTCTCTGGAGCATGTTAACTGAAATGAATGGATAATTTGGTCTGGATGCATTCACGAAACATATCAAGAACAGTGGGTCTCATTCACTAATAATTGCATGGATTATTTGTATTTATATCATACGCACATGAGAAATTCTCACGAAAAATGAGGAAAAGGAAAGGGTTTGCGGAAAGCCCTTAAATGGACATGGTTTGGGCGTGCAAATTTCTAACCTCTGGCATGCGACCTCTCATTAACGTAAGAACGATGTTAAAGGGATAGTTCACCCAAAAATGAAAATTCTGTGGTTATTTACTCACCCTCATGTCATTCCAAACCCATAAGACTGTCTTTCATCTTTGGAACACAAATTAATCTCTTTTTAACGAAATCTGAGAGCTTTCTATCCCTCCATTGACTGCTACGCAACTACCACTTTGACGCTTCAAAAAGTTCATAAAGAGATCGTAAAACTAATCCATATGAATTGAGTGGTTTAATCCAAATGTTCTGAAGAGACTCGATCAATTTATATGATGAACAGATCAAAATCACTATAATCACTGGCTTCCGTTAACGTCCGTTCGCGAGTTTAGTTCTGGAGGAAAATAAGAAAAATAAAAGTTTCTTATTTTTTGGATTTTGTGTCAAATATGACCTGGACAACATTTCAAGCATTCATTATGTATGTGTGTGTGTGTTTTTACTTTAGCGCACCCACTCTGCGTGGTGTGTGCGTTTGGCTCAGGTGCTGATGGATGATTACTGCACACTGGTGCCGTGTGCCATCTCTACCCTGCAGAACATCTGTTCAGCCAGCCCTCGCTTTTGCTGCCAGCTCATCACTGCAGTAACGGCGCTCTATGACTTCTCCTCAGGTGCCAGTTTCCTTTTTGTCACTACAACTTTTTTTTTTCCCTCTGTCTACTTCATAAACTTATATAATTTAAAATCCAAAATAATATTATCGTAAAATTTAAATATAATTCTATAAAATAATTTTCTCTGTCTACTTCATAAACTTATATAATTTAAAATCCAAAATAATATTATCGTAAAATTAAAATATAATTCTATAAAATAATTTTCTCTGTCTACTTCATAAACTTATATAATTTAAAATCCAAAATAATATTATCGTAAAATTAAAATATAATTCTATAAAATAATTTTCTCTGTCTACTTCATAAACTTATATAATTTAAAATCCAAAATAATATTATCGTAAAATTAAAATATAATTCTATAAAATAATTTCCTTAAAAATAAGCAATATTTAAATATTTTACATAATATATAAACCCGCCCCAAAAAATGATATATATGATATTGTCGCTTGTAGATGAGTTGACTCCGCCCCCTGCACTCTTGGAGATGCTGGTTGGTTGGATCACGGAGGATCCCAGACTTCTGCTCCTCACCTTCATCAACACACCCCTCAATTCCAGCCTGCCGTTGGGTTGCCTCGAGATCACGCCTCTTCTGGGTCTGCTCCGCTGGTGTGTGAAAGCTCCATTGGCCTATCAGAGAGGCCGGAAGTTGGCTTTGACCAATGGCCATGGAGAAAGTGAAAAAGGAACAGCATACGAAGAGCTGTACTCTAAACTGCACCTCAGTGTTCTTCAAGTCTTTCTCATGCTGCAGGTGATGTATCTCTTCAACCAGTACAATATTGTGAGGCTTTGAGGATTCCATTCAGTATTAGAATGCATAACGTGTTTTCATTTTAACTCCTGCAGGTCCACCTGACTGAACAGAATTTGATTGGCCGGCTTGCTGTGCTTCCTGTGGAGTCTGTTGCCACGCTAGTAGAGGAAGTGAGCCGGCTCTGTGAGAAGCTCACGCCCCTTTCAGCTGCCAGTCATATCCAGCTGGCTCTGGATAGGCTGGCACAAGCTCTTCAGGTTGCCATGGCAACAGGAGCCCTTCTGTGTGCCAGAGGTAAGTGATGTTTACTTCACAATGGCCTGTTTGGGTTTGATCAGAGAATGTCTAATAAGGTGAGAAGTTTCACTCTCAGTAAACTTCCGGCTTCTGAACTGGTTGCAGTTCCACTCTGGTTCCATATGAGGGCGCTCACAGGACGAGTGCAGAATGAATGGAGGTCTATGGCGCTATACCCCTCAAAATCCACTTTTCTCAGGATATAATTTTTTGTCTAGTAATTTGAATGTTGTATTCGAAAGGAGATGCAAAGAAATTACACATTGCTGGGTGTTAGTCACTTATTTGCTTTAAAAAGTCTTTTAAAGTGTCAATGACGTCATACACATCGTACGACCAGAGATACTGCTTACGGCAATCCTTCAGTCACTTTGGTGCTTTCGCGCTCTGCACTTTATTTTTCTCTCGAGACATCGACAACACAGCTGACACAGGTAAATACACGTGCTAGACGAGTTTCTGTTTTGTTTGTTTCTGGTCCCGCTTCGGATGCCACGATGCCATCAAGCGGTATCTCTGGTCGTAATCAGTCCTTCACTGACCAATCAGCATTCATTAGAAGAATGCTAGCGTGTTATGGGCAACAACAACTCAACTTGTAAGAAATCGAAAGGACATAAGTACTCGTTCATTCAACTTTCGACCTATAACCCATGTTGAACTTGCAAAACCTACAATCAAATCTGAGATATCTCAACGGCAATCGGGTGAAAGAGACAAATTTAGCCGTCTAGCCCCATTCAGACTCCCATTCATTTTGCACTCCTGGGCGATCGCCCCCAGTGGAACTGTGGTGGAACTACAACCAAAATTCGGTACAATAGGACTTAATAGGGAGTGGACAGGCTCTCCGTAGACGGGCTCTGGTTTGATCTTATAAGAGCACCATTTCAGTGATGTAATTTCCTGTCATGTCATTTATTCCTCAGAGGATCTACGGACTTTGTGCTCCAGACTTCCTCACAACAAGTAAGCCACTGATCACATTTGGGGAGACGTTCAGTATTCAATTATGGAATTCAATAAATGTAAAATGGTAAAAAATGTAGATAGTAAAAAATGGCATAAACATTATGGTTGCATGAAAAAAGTTTGGATATAAACACACACACCAGTACATTTTTTAAAAAGTCTTGCTGGCCAAGGCTTGATTTATTTGAGAAAAAATACAGTAAAACAATGTTGTGAATATTATTACAATTCATAATAACAACTTTTTGATTTAATATATTTGAAAATTCAAATATTTATATTTAAATGTAATTTATAATATAATTATCATATTATAATATAATTATTATATTAATAATACACCACATATTTCAATAAAATATATTATAATGTATTTTTCAAATTAAATATATTTATATTTTAATATAATAATTTATAATATATTTTATTGAATTCCAGTAATATTCCAGTAACGTTTCTTATTATTACCACAATAGAAAACTGCTTGTGTGGCTAAATATTTATTTTAAATATTTGTAACAATATAAAAGTGTTGGTACTTTTGATCAATTTAACGCATCCTTGCATATAAAAGCATTAATTTCTCTATCAAAAAAAAAATAAAAAAAATAAAAATTCTGCTGACCCCAAACTTTTGAATGGTGGTGTACCTATATTATTATTATTATTATTTTTATTAAAGGTGCATTATGTAATATTTAGGAGGATCTGTTGGCAGAAATTCAATATCATATACATAACTATGTATTCAGTGGTGTATAAAGACCTTACATAATGAACCGTTATGTTTTTATTACCTTAGAATGAACCGCGGGTCCCCTTACATTGAAATAGCCATTTTGCGCCTACATGTTTCTACAGTAGCCCTAAAGGGACAAACTACTACAGAGCGGGTTTCCTCACTAGGTAGTTCTTTGTGCAAAGAAGCTAGCTAAAGTCAGCGAATAAAACACTGACACAATGATGAACAAGTAGCAATAACATCGTTTTACTGAATAATTAATTAAACATAATTTCTTAATTAATCTTTGTAAAGAAACCTCGTTGCTTAACTGGCTACTCTCTGCTGTCTCAGACGATGACATATTTTCCTGTCCTGTCAGCCACCGTAACTTCTGTTGATTGCAATTCACCACCTCACCACTAGATGCCACTAAAAATTACACACTGCACCTTTAAGTATGATACTGATGATGTATATCTGTACAGCCATCCGTATCTCCAGATATCTCCATCAACCATTCAAAAAAGCATCTCTCAATCATTAACAATAAGTTTGTTAATTTGTGAGCAGTGTGTAGTAACTTAGTTTTGTGTTGTAGTCTGTTACAGCTTGTGATGTCCGGTCCAGTGGTGCAGCCTCCACCTCACAGCGGAGCCTTCCAGCCCAACATGTACCCACACATTCACTCGGGTCGACCCTCCCCGCTTTCTCCCCACAGCCCACACCAGTCCACCCTCCCCTCACAGCACAGCCCACACCCCGTACTCTCAGCGCACCCCACACATCCAGCGCTCTCCCCACATCGCCCAATAACAGCCCACGCCACACACCCGTCTCTCTCCCCACACGCCTTTCATCCTGCTGCCATGGCCTTCCCGTACCGGCCCATCCGTTAACCAGAAAACCAGGACTTTTGGACTACTCTGCTTTCTCTTGAGATCTTCTTGTTTTATATTGGATCATCTTGAAAACTCTCTTGAAATGTTCTTGTAGTCACATGGCTGGCTTGACCATGTTGTATGGTCTTGCGTATCATACATTGGATTTCAGGTTTGATATTGACTTTAAAAAGCGCTTGTACAGATCGATTCAAATGAGAGGTGTTATTTCAGCAAAAAAAAAAAAAAAAAAAGTCATACCATGAAATATATTTTTGGAAAAGTGTCATTTGTGGTTATTTAAGTAGCATATTAAACACATTTTATACTTAAAATTCCACTATTGGTTTTAAAAAGCAATTAGTAACAAATTACATTAAAACAAAAAATTTTTTTTTTGCAGTTTAGTAAATACTTTTATTCTTCAAACTAAACTGCATGCCGAGTAAGTTATTACAGACATTGAGAATGACATTTTTTCAATTGCTAATAAACAATTAGAACATCTTTCTTCTGTTTTACCTCTTTTATATGTTTAGCTCAGAATATGTACAGTAACCTTGCTTATGGTTTTGAACTCATACATGTAAAGAATACATCGTGTCCTTTACTAGCACAATGCAACAAATGTCAAATCAATCGGTATATATTTGTGTAGCAGATTTTTGCTACAGAATTAAGCCACTTTAAACAGTTAAGCTACGCTGTTGCATTCAATTATTTCACTTCAGTAGTCAGGCAGTTAATTAAATCAGTTTAATTTGAGCAAACTAGATTAATAGAGCCTTAGACCTGATTTCTTCTAATTCCCTCTAAATTGTTGCACCTTCACCACTAATTTTATTTAGTCCAGCCCACACCTGTCATTATTAATCACATTTGCATCTGAAATAAAAAAATTAAAAAACATTAATCCTTACCACAACATGTAACATATTTGAATGAAACCCACCCGTACTTCCGGTCTTGCCGAGTGATATCTGTGTTTTCATTTGGACCAGTATGTGTATTAATTATATGTTTATGGTATATAATGTCCAGTGATTTAAGGCAGGCACAGACGTTCAGACGTAACACTAGCACCAATCAGCTTTGAAAATAATGTATCAGATTACATATAAAATAAACACATACACAGGTTTATCCAGTACCTGTCATTATGTACAATCTCAAGTACACAGAGACAATAATGGCTTGGACTTGTCAAGTGAGACTTCCGTTCAAAGTTTCACAGTTCTCGGACGTTGTAGTCTTCATTCTGGATGGCAGAGGTCATTTAGGGCAGGGGTGTCAAACTCAGTTCCTGGAGGGCCACAGCCCTGCAGAGTTTAGCTTCAACCCTAATTAAACACACCTGATCAGCTAATCAAGTCCTTCAGGCTTATTTGAAAACTGCAGGTGTGTGTTTGTTCAAGCAGGGTTGGAACAAAACTGTGTAGGGCTGTGGCCCTCCAGGAACTGAGTTTGACACCTGTGATAGGGTCTCATTTGAGGAAGAGCTCTTTGCAGATCCGCTGTGTGTCCTCGGGTGACTTGACCTCATGACCGATCGTCCTGGGGTCTGCAAAGATTTCATAATCGTTTCCTCCCTGTTTGGGAAAAAAAAAAAACCATTACAAAACTGCTGACTTCAAGCAAGTCTGGGACTTCTTTGCATACATACTGTATGTGCATGAATACTGGAATAATGCACTCACGGGCATTGTTTTGTCTCCAAAGAAATGGATGCTCTTGTATGAGTCTTTCTCCACAATTCCCAGACAGTAGCGCTTATCCCAGCCCTCTGGAAACACATCAAAGCTGATCTGCCCGCCTGCAGAAAAAAACCCTCATACATTATGTATATACTTTATATTTACTACACAAACATATTATTGGCTAGACAACTACATATACACAGTTACTTACCAATGGAGAAAGCTAATCCTTTCCCAGCAAACTCTTCTTTTAAAACGGAGACAAACTTTTCTCTGATTTTCTCCTTCTGCATAAAGAAAAAGTAAAAAAAAAAAGCAGTCAATTAACCTTTAATAACATCTTTTAAAAAGATAATGGCATGTGTTGAAAAATGCTTAAAAAAAATACCTTATCAAGTTCGAAGAATTCGATTCTTTCCTGTTGGCTACAGCTTCGACCAATTGGGGAGATGTTCAACATTCCATTACGGAATTCAATAAATGTGCCTCTGAGAAGACAGTAAAAATACAATAAACATTATGGTCGCATGAAAACAGAAAAGAAAAAAAAAACTATACACACAGTATATATATATATATATTACACACAAAAAATATTGCACTATGTCATGATCTCAGTTTTAAATAGCTTTTAATTAGGGCTGTCAAACGATTAATCGCGATTAATCACATCCAAAATAAAAGTTTGTTTTTACATAATATATGTGTGTGTATGGTGTATAATTATTTTCTATATATAAATACACACACATGCATGTATATATTTAAGAAATATTTGCATGTATATACTGTGTATATATATTTATATTATATATAATTTATATTATATATAAATATTTTATATATAAATAACACATTTTTCTTACATATATATGCATGTGTGTGTATATTTATATATAGAAAATAATTATACTCCATACACACACATATATTATGTAAACACAAACTTTTATTTTGGATGCGATTAATCGTTTGACAGCCCTACTTTTAATACAGTTAATTACAGTGTAATGCCGTTAACGGTGTTAAATAGGAAATATTTTCTAAAAGAAAATTTGAATGAACTTTAATATTGAGAATAAATATTGACAAACTTTAAAATAATGCAGTAAAAAAATGCTTTTCTCCATGCAACTTTTAACCTTACCTCTTCTTGGGTAGTTTTAACTTTGAAAGGTAATTGAGGCAGAAATTGATAAAATCCTGTAAAATGTCTTCTCCCATGTAAGCTTGAATACTCTGATTAAAAAGAAAAATATCACAATGGAAAAGCCCCTTGTATCATTCGCTGGACAGTATGTGAGAGAGTTAGTTAGCTTATTAAACAGTAAACAGAGAATCAAAACTACCTGAACAGAGTGCATCTTCCCAAACCTGTATGCTACCAAACCATTCTCAGCAAACACATAGTCCACTCTATCAATCACTGTAAAACATGAAACATTTCATTTACTCCTAAGAAAACATGCACACTATAAATGAGTTTAAAAAAGTTTTTTGCTTATATACTTGCATTTGTGTTTTAAATATTTGCTATACACACCATCATCACCCAACTGCTCTTTGATTTTGTCCAAATCTGATCCTCCAACGACCCCGACTCTCACGCGCTGTTTCAGTTCACTCAGGAACTGATGCATGTCAGGAGTTGCTTTCTAAAGACAAAAACATACACAGGCAAAGAGGTAACTAATCCATTACATTAAGCACAAAGTTATAAAATGGTTTTAATGTTTAAATTTAGCTGAAAATCCATTAAATAGTCTCTTATATATTTTAAATAGGCCAAGTGCTGGATGGATCACAGTATTTCTTTTTAATGGTATAGCCTATTTTTTTTTTTTTCATGACTCAGACTGGACCTTTATATAAGTTTACAGAAGCTTATTTTACTGTCAGGAGTACATAGAATACAAACACATTGTAATGCCAAATACAAATTTACTTATAAAATTTATAAAACTCAATTTAGTTAACCTTTTAAATGTAATCAAATGAAAATGTACTATTTAAATTAAAACAAAAACTTGTTTGATATTCTTTAAAAAAAAATAATGTTTTAATACCTACTTTGAGAAGCACATTCTACCGTGCAATACTAATATATTTCTTTCATCATGGCTACCTATTTTTACTTTAATATTTTTTCGACATATGAAATACAAGGTAAAGCAGAACTAGCCTATTCTTCTTGAATGAGTGTCAAATTACTCAATATAGTTTAACAACAATCAAATTTCAGCATCAATATTTAGGCTAAAACAGAAGCACTTTTGGGTTGAAATGCATGCAAAACTTGCAATCTTTCACTTAATTATGCCACAGCAAACTTCCAAATGTGGCTCAAGATTACTTTTCTTATAGAAAAAATATATTTCTTATTTTAATTCACTTCCTCAAAAACTATTTTCCCCCTTCTTCGATGAACCAGGCTTCCTGGTGTTTGGAAAACCTGGATATATGAATCTCTAGACCTGGACAAATCATGTAAATTAGCCTATCTTTTCACATTTTTGTTTAGTTATCCCAAGCTCTAAAATATGTTAGCAGGTAGAAACTGTGAGTTAAAAACATTTTTAAATCCTTAATTATTTTCCAGATTATCAAGAAAAACAGGAAAAGTCAGGTGGCCTTTGAATATTGTTGTGGACAATGGACCTTTAAGTAAAAAAAAAAAGGTTGCAAACCATTGATTTAAATTGTTGTATTGTAAAACATGTAATTGACAGAACCATGATGTGTTTAAAAGATTAGTCCTTAATAAATTATATGACTTCCAATGTTTATATGCAAATTCTCCTCACCCCACAAGTAGACTAAAAGTAGTACATGGAGAATGAATGATATCTTTAATAGACAGCTATGTACATACACATATTGTCTATTTAGTATATTGTGTATTTTTATATATTTGTATTATCTGTGTCATGTCTCTGTCATTCTGTCTGTGCTTTGGGAGCTTCTGTCACCAAGACAAATTCCTCGCATGTGTAAACATAATTGCCAATAAATCTCATTCTGATTCTATGACTGTTATTATTTAGGATGTGCCAAGACAGAAAGAAGATTACATTACTTAGATTACCTCCACAAAACTGCATTCACAATATATTTGACTTTATAAAAACATTTACACAGATCATCATTCAGTTTCATCCATTTACTTCTGTCACTGTCATTTTAAAGATAGTTTTCAGTTATTCAATAAATGATAGTAAATCAATCTTCATACCGCTCAGATCCATATCTCATGAGATTAACTAGATAAATTAAAAGATTAACTAGTTAAAAAGAGTAGCTAATAGGTCACTCACCTGGCGAGCTGCTGTTAAAGTCCCGTCTACATCAAACAGACACAGTATTGTCGGGTCCTCCACGCTCGAACTGGCCATTGTAAGATTTGCAAACTTTATAAATCAGTTTTCGATCAGTTTTTGCAAAGACTCAAACCGCCAGTTTGAGAGTCATTCAGTCATTCAGTGCAACGTCACAACTTCCGTGTTGAGCAGCGCGTCACAGGCCACGTGCTCATGAACCAACAGCAATCTAAACAACAACAACACTAGTGCTTGTGTTATTGATTTTATATAGAAGTTCAATCATTCCCAGAATGGATGTACGCGGTGGCATTTTTAGTGCGTGTTTGTGCAACCCACTCAAATTCCGATGTAAGTGGCAGATAGACTGAGTGGATCTATTCCGCCCAGCCACACAGAGGCGCTGTCGTGAAGCTGCATATGAAGTAGCGGCTTCTCAACCAACGAAAACAAAACTGCATCGAGTTCAAAAACCGGAGACTCAAGCGCCAATAGAAAGAGTGAGTTACGGGTTTTCCCGTTCAGAACCGTATATTTAATTTAAAAGAAAGACACGCATGTTATTGTATAGCCTATTTATTCGGTCTGCTGTTTATTCTGTGAATAAAATCGTTTTTATTGAGGGTGACGTTAGCTGAACGGTTGCTAACTTACACTGAACTGAAGCGTGTGTGATTTAACTTTATATTACTTATATTAATGTTTACCTCACGAATACGTATTTTAAAATAGTGTTAGTTCGTGATTTAATATATTGTTATGAGCAGTGTTAAGTTTAACGTTATAAAACTTTAGTATTATTTCTGGAAAATGCAATACCATGTTTTGGACCATTTGAAATAGGCTACCCTAGTTTAAGGTTGCTTTTACACTATAGGCTAGTCTTCTTTATAAGACCCCAGCTCAGACCACTTGAAATGGACCAAGAGGCAAACCAAGTGAAAAGTACCCGGTTCTCTTTAAGTTCCCACTGTCCCCATCATCATGATGTTTAAATATATGGTAGACCTTTACCTTGGTATGTAGCAAAGTACCATGTTTTTATCTTATGATATCAAGGAAATCACTATGTTTCACTTGATATCAAGCAAGTGTCACCTTTTAAAACATCAGCCTTTTTTTAATAAAAAAATAAACAAGACATTATTTTGGACATTATGGAAGTACGAAAAACATGCCTTATTCTTCACTATAAACGTTCAGTATTTTAATAATCAACTGCCCAAATGTTAATAGCATCCTAAAGGTGTACAGAATACCTCCTTACTAATTTAAACTGAACTGACCATAGAACTGGCCATTATTTTACATGTATCGGGATTATTTCCTCTTTGGTTTGAATAGTGGGCTTCTTGAGGGTAGGGAGGAGGTTTATTCATGTTTTTCTTTTTACACTTATATATACACTCACCTAAAGGATTATTAGGAACACCATACTAATACTGTGTTTGACCCCCTTTCGCCTTCAGAACTGCCTTAATTCTACGTGGCATTGATTCAACAAGGTGCTGAAAGCATTCTTTAGAAATGTTGGCCCATATTGATAGGATAGCATCTTGCAGTTGATGGAGATTTGTGGGATGCACATCCAGGGCACGAAGCTCTCGTTCCACCACATCCCAAAGATGCTCTATTGGGTTGAGATCTGGTGACTGTGGGGGCCATTTTAGTACAGTGAACTCATTGTCATGTTCAAGAAACCAGTTTGAAATGATTCGAGCTTTGTGACATGGTGCATTATCCTGCTGGAAGTAGCCATCAGAGGATGGGTACATGGTGGTCATAAAGGGATGGACATGGTCAGAAACAATGCTCAGGTAGGCCGTGGCATTTAAACGATGCCCAATTGGCACTAAGGGGCCTAAAGTGTGCCAAGAAAACATCCCCCACACCATTACACCACCACCACCAGCCTGCACAGTGGTAACAAGGCATGATGGATCCATGTTCTCATTCTGTTTACGCCAAATTCTGACTCTACCATCTGAATGTCTCAACAGAAATTGAGACTCATCAGACCAGGCAACATTTTTCCAGTCTTCAACTGTCCAATTTTGGTGAGCTCGTGCAAATTGTAGCCTCTTTTTCCTATTTGTAGTGGAGATGAGTGGTACCCGGTGGGGTCTTCTGCTGTTGTAGCCCATCCGCCTCAAGGTTGTGCGTGTTGTGGCTTCACAAATGCTTTGCTGCATACCTCGGTTGTAACGAGTGTTTATTTCAGTCAAAGTTGCTCTTCTATCAGCTTGAATCAGTCGGCCCATTCTCCTCTGACCTCTAGCATCAACAAGGCATTTTCGCCCACAGGACTGCCGCATACTGGATGTTTTTCCCTTTTCACACCATTCTTTGTAAACCCTAGAAATGGTTGTGCGTGAAAATCCCAGTAACTGAGCAGATTGTGAAATACTCAGACCGGCCCGTCTGGCACCAACAACCATGCCACGCTCAAAATTGCTTAAATCACCTTTCTTTCCCATTCTGACATTCAGTTTGGAGTTCAGGAGATTGTCTTGACCAGGACCACACCCCTAAATGCATTGAAGCAACTGCCATGTGATTGGTTGATTAGATAATTGTATTAATGAGAAATTGAACAGGTGTTCCTAATAATCCTTTAAGTGAGTGTATATATATATATATATATATATATATATTTCTATTTCTATTTCTACAAAGGAGGCTGTCAAGACTTTGTCAATATGGATGATATGGAGGATGACACCACAATCTTCTCAACGCTAAAATCTTTCAAGAGTTTAATATCATGTCCAGATCGCTCTTTGCTGGAGACGGAGCCAGCCTATGGAAGAAGCGACCTTCAGAAGCTCTATACCACACGAGTGGAGGCAAGTCACAGACTCCTTTCATATTTTGGTCCTTATTTGTAACTAAATATCTAAATGTCAAGAAAGTGATCTCGTAAATATATGTCTTTTAATCTCTTATATAGTATGTTTAGAGCAGATTTCTGAATTTTTTGTTGTACATGGTAGTTAGAGGAGGCTGCCGAGCGTGTCCGTTCCCACACCAGCCTTCTGCAACTCACTCAAGAGAAACAACAGATGGAGCTCAGTCACAAACGGGCCCGTATAGAGCTGGAGAAAGAGGCACACAGCAGCTCCAGAGACTTACAGGTGAGCGATAGATGGGATAGTGCTGAAAATCATGCTTGCTGTTGCAGGTTTTTCTTTTGCTGTCTTCTCAGGCCTTTTTCTAAATATATTCCTGCAACATGAAAAAACAAACAAAAAAAAACTCAACCTTAAACAGGGTTTAAAACACACTGCAGACAAAAAAACCATTAGGATGTAATTTGGTGCATTTAGTCTCTGCTTTGGAAACACCTCATTTGACCTGTGCTTGTGTCTGTCTGATTACATTTACAGAGGGAAATTGACCGTAACAGGGAGTTACTGATGAAGATCAGACGTCTGGAAGAAAGAGAAGAGAAAGCAAATCAAGCTCTTAGTGAACAAATGGAAAACAACAAGGCTTTAAAGCGTAACCTTGAGGAACTCCACAAGAAAGCAAATGAAAAGGACAGCAAACTTGCAGAGGCGGACCAGGTGTGTGTTTGTAGCCTTATAGCTAGATAAAAATCATTCCATAAAATGGATTGATGATTTATTGGATTATTATTTCCTATTGGAACATGAGATAATATCAAAGGTTGTAGTTGGTTTTCAATAGCAGGTTGTTACTTGCTAGTCAATTCTTGTGAGCATTTTATTTGACAACAAAACTGGCATGCACTTCTGCGAATATGAACATGTTTTAATAAGACTCATAGTTAATTATTTATTTTAATTGACGGGGACAATACAGAATAACATTGGGTCTCATTCACTAATAATTGCGCACTATTCGTATTTATACGCACATTTGAACTTCTCACGAAAACGTTCGGCCTAATTAAAAATAACATGTGCGTATGCACATAAATTTCTTCTTAAAGGAGAACTCCGGTCAATTTTAACATTGAGCTCATTTTTTTGTACATTTGGAGTGCTGTCAGTACAGAGAACAACAACAAAAATCGGTGTTGCCTACACCGAGTTATTCTATTTTTAAAATTTGCACCCTGTTGACTTCAATGGGGCAAGTTTTAAACCTGCTTTTAGCCTCTTAACATCCTTGATGTGTCATTACAAGAGCACAGAAAATGTTACATCCTGTTTTCGGTTGAAGTCCAAAGTAGTCGATTGCCGAGTTCACGCGCGTGATCATAGGTAACTAAACCTATGCGCGTGAACTCGGCAATCGACTACTTTGGACTTCAACCAAAAACAGGATGTAAACACAGGTATTTGCGCTGGCTTAAATAACATCATTTTTATACATATCTTTCACATCTACTGCAGTCAGATTCACTCGTGTTCACTCTGAAGGAATCACTCACATTTTCTGTGCACTTGTAATGACACATCAAGGATGTTAAGAGGCTAAAAGCAGGTTTAAAACTTGCCCCATTGAAGTCAACAGGGTGCAAATTTTAAAAATAGAATAACTTAATAATATAAACTTAATAAAATAATAAAATTTTTGTCGTTGTTCTCTGTACTGACAGCACTCCAAATGTCCAAAAAAATGAGCTCAATGTTAAAATTGACCGGAGTTCTCCTTTAACCTCGTTCTAATGTTGATGAATTCGGAGTATTCTAAATGAGCGACTTTGTGCCAGAGGTGAGTAATTTACATAAAACACGCCCAAACCAGCTTGAGCTATAACGCACCTTGTCTTACTCTTTTGCTGAAATATTAAGATCTATATCTAGGATAAAATTTAGTCTTAACATGTTTATAAGGTCACCAAGAGTATGCAAATTTCAGTTGTTCCTTAATTTTTTCGTAATTTAGAATACATTTTAGAACGAAAGTTATTGATGAATCATAATTTGTTCGTGAAAACGTTCTTACCCAGTACGTATGCTTAGTTAATGAGACCTATTGTTACCATTTCATGCAGCAGATGCTCTGAATTTATAGCAGCCATACCTTAAAGCTACACTGTGTGATATTTTCCCCCATCTAGCTACCCAGTGAATATTAGTTTCTGTTCCTTTCAATTCCGAGGGCGATTTAACTCCTACGGTGGCCGTATTATTCCAAGATTAATTCAATTCAATTCAATTCAAATTTATTTGTATAGCGCTTTTCACATTACATATTGTTTCAAAGCAGCTTTACAGAAAGTGCATTTCAGAAATGTACATAGAAAAATAAAGTTAGTTAATCATGTATTAATTTAGGGCAGTGGTTCTCAACTCCAGTCCTCGGGACCCGCTGCTCTGCACATTTTGTATGTCTCCCTTATTTAACACACCTGAACCAGATCATCAGCTCGTTAGGAGAGACTCCATGAACTGATTTGAGTGTGTCAGATAAGAGAGACATACAAAATGTGCAGAGCAGCGGGTCCCGAGGACTGGAGTTGAGAACCACTGATTTAGGGCATAACATCGCTGGTGTTGAGTCATCTCTTCACAGGCGTCGAGTCGTCTCTTCACAGGCGTCGATCCGTTGCAGTAGGGCTGGGCGATATGGACCAAAAGTCATATCCCGATATATTTAGGCTGAATATCGATATGCGATATATATCCCGATATTTTTTCCGCAAAGTGAGAGCAAATGTTCAGTCAAAGTCAAAGCCAAATATGACATGTCACAAGTAGTTTTATTGAAACCAGCTATTTTTCCAGTTGCAAAATCAAATGAATAAATAATAAACAGGTTTCTTCAGCTTAGGGCTGCACGATTATGACAAAAATCATAATTGCCAATTATTCCATTCGAATTGTAATTGTGATTTATTAATTATGATTATCAAAGTTTACATTGAATATATAAACAAATTTTGTGTAAACATGTTAGAATTTGCCTATACATACAGGTGCTGGTCATAAAATTAGAATATCATGAAAAAGTTGATTTATTTCAAGAATTAAACTTAACAGGTGAAACTAATATATTATATAGACTCATTACATGCAAAGTGAGATATTTCAAGTCTTTATTTGTTATAATTTTGATGATTATGGTTTACAGCTTATGAAACCCACGAAATCAAAATCCCAGAAAATTAGAATATTACATGAAATCACACAGTAATTACACAGTATTACCATGGTCATTGAACCAGGTTTTGGTTCTTTTGGCAGTGTGGGCAGGTGCAAATCCTGCTGGAAAATGAAGGAAGCATCTCCATAAAGCTTGTCTGCTGAAGGAAGCATGAAGTGCTCTGGAAATGTCCTGGTAGACGGCTGCGTTGAGTGGACAGCACAGTGGACCAACACCAGCCGATGACACGGCTCCCCAAACCAACACAGACTGTGGAAACTTTACACTGGACTTCAAGCATCTTGGATTGTGTGCCTCTCCATTCTTCCTCCAGACTCTGGGACCTTGGTTTCCAAATGAGATGCAAAATTTGCTCTCATCAGAAAAGAGGACTTTGGTCCACTGTGCTTGATTAAATCCAGAGTCAACGCAGCGTCTACCAGGACATTTTCAGAGCACTTCATGCTTCCTTCATTTTCCAGCAGGATTTGCACCTGCCCACACTGCCAAAAGAACCAAAACCTGGTTCAATGACCATGGTATCACTGTGTAATTACTGAGTGATTTCATGTAATATTCTAATTTTCTGAGATTTTGATTTCATGGGTTTCATAAGCTGTAAGCCATAATCATCAAAATTATAACAAATAAAGGCTTGAAATATCTCACTTTGCATGTAATGAGTCTATATAATATATTAGTTTCACCTGTTAAGTTGAATTCTTGAAATAAATCAACTTTTTGATGATATTCTAATTTTATGACCAGCACCTGTATGTATACACATACACACACACACACACACACACATATATATATATATATATATATATATATATATATAAGCAAATTATAACACGTTTACACAAAATTTGTTAACACACACAAGTACTTTTCCCCTTTACTTAACATAAATTGTAATAATATGACTAATAGTAAAGACTAGTAGTAATAAATAAACATTAGACCTATGCTAAAGCTATTAAATAGCAGTCCCAAACTAGTTTTTTTTAATACAATAGTGGTATGAGCCACTACAGTCATTTAAAAATATAAAAAATAACACAAAGAAAAATAGTGGCATTTTGGGGTTATTATGGAAACGACAGTTACCATGGTAAATACACAATATTAACAATAACTGTTAATTAAACATGGAAACTGCTCCTGGTGAATAGAATGAAAATCATACCTGCATTACTTTTATTTCGTGTAATTTACAACATAACGGCGTTGCATGCTCGTAGTTTCTTTTGCACTTGATCAGTGAGGCGATACAGCGCGCGCCGCCGCATTTGCGCGTGCAATTGAAGAGTGTGCGCTCCGAGCACAGGATAACGACTGACAGGACAAGACAGTCCGTTTTTCTGAGGTGAAAAACTTTATTTCAGCGTACACTTATGTCACTGCCTGGTAGTTCCTATTGTGCTGGGTTTTCTGAAGTAGTCATGATTCGCCTCTCATAACATGCTCTAAACACGCACGCAGAGTGGAAAAGGAGGAGCGGGGGCGCGGGGAGCAAGGATCACAGCGCAAATGTGTTCTCCTAAAAAGTTCTCCTAACTTACATGTCCTCGAAAATAGGCGTGATCCTCCATCTTCAGCAATCTTTCAAATCTGCCGGCAGTCGCGAGTAATCTCCCCCTCGCATTCGTCACGGTGTCACTGATTGTAAAACGCGAAAGGCGAAGCTTGAATTTCCAGGTATGTCCCTCTTTGGCGAATGTATTTTCAAGATGGAGGCGCAACATGGCTGCCGCCATTCGAGTGACTCGCTCGTATTTATTATAAATGGCAGATTGTACTCTTACGAGAATACTTTATTAGTTGATGGAAGTAATTACACATGAATGAGCACATATACTTTTGATAGAACAAAGTGTTTTTTGCTAAGAATCAACTTAAAAAGTTACACAGTGTAGCTTTAAGTTTCCAGTGTCACATGATCCTTCAGAAATCATTCTAATATGCTAAATTGGTGCTCAAGAAACATTTATTATTATCAATGTTGAAAACAATTGTGCTGCTTAAAATATTTTTGTGGAAACCATGATACATATTGTTCAGAATTTTTTGATGAGTAGAAAGTTCAAAGGAATAGAATGGAAATAGAAGTCTTTTATTAAAGAATAAAGGTTTTTGCTGTCACTTTTTGTTTTGTTTTAATGCGTCCTTGATGAATAAAAGTATTAATTTCTTTTTTTTAAAAACTTTGAATGGTAGTGTGCATTCAAAAAAATAAAACTGTAATGGCAATTGGTGTTCAGTTCACAAATCTGATTTTGTTTAAACCAATTTTTTTAACTTTTGTTAAAGGGATAGTTCACCCAAAAATGAAAATTCTGTTGTTTACTCTCCCTCTTGTCGATCCAAACCCGTAAGACTTTCGTTCATCTTCGGAACACAAATGAAGATCTTTTTAATGAAATCTGAGTTTCTGTCCCTCCATTGACTGCTACGCAACTACCACTTTGACGCTTCAAAAAGTTCAGAAAGAGATTGTAAAACTAATCCATATGAATTGAGCGGTTTAGTCCTAATTTTCTAAAGAGGCACATTCACTTTATATGAACATTATTGAATTTAGGCTTTTATTCACATATAAACATTCATCAACTCACACATCAGTTGTGGTAAACGGAAGCTCAAGCATGTTCACTTGGACATGCAAGAACCAATGAGGTTCATTCTCGTGTTACGCAGCACGTTTGAGCTTCCGCAAGAACCAATGAGGTTCTCGTATGTCAAGCAGATTCCGTTGAGCTTCTATTTATGTTCGCTGGTCAATGTTTAAATGTGAATAAAAGTCTAAATTCAATCTGTTCATCATATTACGCTATCGTGTCTCTTCAGAAAATTTGGACTAAACTGCTCAAATCATATGGATTAGTTCATAGATTGAAGTGTCAAAGTGTTAGTTGCGTAGCTGCCGATGGGGGGGGACAGATATCACTCAGATTTCATCTAAAAGATCTTCATTTGTGTTCCGAATATGAACGAAAGTCTTAAGGGTTTGGGATGACATGAGGGTATCAATTAATGACAGAATTTTCCTTTTTGGGTGAACTATCCCCTTAACCTAGTTTGGATTTTGTTCGTTGTAGATGATCAGTGAGTTGAAAGACGAGACACGAAGGCTCAGTCAACAGATCCAGATTCAGGAGTCCAAATTCTCCACCCAAAACCTGGAGATCCAGGCCCTACAGGAACAACTGGATGTGCAGCGCAAGTATGAACTCACATGGGCACAAACACTTCTAGGGGCTTTCACACTGGAGGAACGTTTTCGTATGGGTGGCTAAATTAGCTAGTACTTCAGAGTAGAAAGTACCAGTGATGTAAGTGTATGTTAATTGTCCGAACACTTGCCATATGGAACACATATACTTACTCCACGAACATGGAAAACAGCGATAGATGGACAGACGGCTAAGTCCAGGCACTTCTCAACCATCACGCTATGGAGTTGTTGATGTTGTTGAATGCCGCGCTTAAGTGATTTCACTGTAGGCCGGCTTACATCACTTCATAGTTCATACTGGCGGTGCGAATGCAAATAGGAAAATAGCCCTAGTGGACAATTTGGCTCTCGGGGGACCGCCCTGATGGCTACTTCCTGCAACTGAGTTCCTATAACTACCTGAAGCCTCTACTGTTTTCCCTTATATGTTCTTTTAAATAAAAATACAAATGTACTATGTTGTTTTTGCATCTGATCCTGATAGGAAGTTCCAGGATATCAGTCAGAGGTACCAAAATCTCCAGTCATCTCATTCCACCAGCACAGAGAGTGACCTCAAGATTAAGGTAATTCTGTTTCTGTCTTAAGTTTCAATTTCTATGAAGTTTGGAGCACTGAGAGATGTCAGAAGTAACTACTTCAGTACCAAGTCGGTAGTAAAAAAAAACAATCAAACTTGTATTTTGCATCATGAAATTGGCTTTTATTTGAGACCCGGTCCCTCTTATTGGTGCTGTCCATCTGCAGGAGTTGGAGAGGCGTTTGGCTCTTCAGGAACAAGACGCTGTGATTGTGAAGAACATGAAATCTGAAGTGGCCAGACTGCCTGAACTTGGGCGGGAAATTAAACGTCTGCGGGAGGAAAACTCTTTCTTAAGGTATCAACATTGTCATCATCCAACTTTTATTTTGTGGTGGATGCATACCTAAATCATTATTTATCATAATTTCAGTCATCTCTCAATTTCCTTTCCAGAGAGACAAAGGAGAACAACAGTCTGCTAAAAGAAGAGACTGAGGGTTTGAGGAGGAAGCTGGAGAGAATGGAGAGAGTGATGGAGGAGAAACTCAAAGTGGAGTTGGAGAAAGAGGTAAACACATGCAGAAATACAGTTTGTCATTGAGCTTTTGGTATAATTCTCCTCTGAAAATATTGTGTATTGTATCTGCAGTTTAATGGATGATCATGGCCTAAAATTGCTCTTGAATGAAGAATTCGGTATAAGTTCTGACAAAATTATTTCTTACTTGACCCATGCTATGCAATAGAGATGCTCAATTCTGGATAAATTGAGAATCACTATACATACCGGTGTGTGTGTATATATATATATATATATATAGATAGATAGATATAGATATAGATTTCAAATAGAGGTTTCAATTCTGAACAGACAACTAGACAAAATAACATGTTAAATTGATAATTGCTGCAGTCTATTTAAAAATGTTTAATTTGAATGAGTTGTAAAAAAAAAAAATGGGTTTGAATGAATGATTCAATGACTCACTCATAAAGACTTGTTTCCTCACAGGATGAATAAGCAGTTTTTAACAAATCTCGAATGAACGATTCAATGACAAATAATATTTTTTAACAATCACTGGCATAATGATGAAATTGAAACAATTGTTATTTTATTATCGTTACTTTCAAAAGGTGATAGTCTATTTTGATTGCTACCATAGACATCAGTGTTTATATCCAGACTTTTATCCCAGTACTTCTGTGATAATTTCGATATTTTTAACCCAGAAATATTGATACAGTGTGGTTGAAAAGATTGTTTGTAAAGCTATTTCCTACCTATACAAGTATACATGATAGCTGCTCTCTCTGGGTCAGAGGCAGTGCCAACACAGATCTGAATGTTCCAGAGTGATTTTGTCAAAGGTTTAATAGACCGGCGAATCGTCATTTAGGAATAAGATTGCGTGGGTGTTTGAATCGAGATTGCAATCTTTTGATTAATCGTGCAGCTCTACTATGCATGATTGACTCCCTGATTTTAAATTATCTTTTGCATGATATTTCACCCCATAATCAAAAGGTAAAAAATAAGAAAATACATTTTCATAAAACAAACAAGTCTATTTTAGGACAAATACGATTTCTTGCTCAATTTCAGATTTTGAAGAAAGTATGAGCTGTTCTGTTATTCAAAATGTAATGTATTTGTACATAATAGTAGTGTTTGTTGTGGCTTTTAATGTATGATTTTAATCCATCGTTGTGTCTGGATGTGATTTGTTTTTTTATCTTCTAGAAATTAGAGCATGAGCTGCAGGCTTGGGAAAACATTGGCCAGGCTACAGGACTTAATATTAGGTGGGTATTTTTTTTTTTTTTTTAAATAGAGTTTTGTGGAAATATTGCATTAAAAGCCTAATAGATTTCTGACACTCAGTGTATGAAGCCATATTTGAGGGTATAGATATTGTAGTAAGCACTGTTTGTTGAATTTTGTGAAACCTAAAGTAATTGTTATGGGTGATGTGGTGATTACAAAGCCACCAGAGGGCGCTCTGATCTTAAGATCTTAAGTTTCTCTCTTCCTGTCTGCACCTGTGTATGTCTATTAACTTGTATTAGGTCAGTCAGTGTTATTGGTTGTAAATTCTACATGCTCTCTGGTTCTGCAGTGTTTTCAAGGTCAGCTTGTTATATATGCTGAAACAGTGGCTGATGTGTGGAGTAGTTTCAGTGTGTTTGCATATGCATGTGTTCTATTGATCGTGTGTGGTGCAGATGTGCTTTGTCAGTCATGTGGAAAGATATAAACATTGTCTGTTTAATGGCTTATAGGGATTTGGTGGAGCGCACACACACACACACACAGTGCTAGTGAATTACCCCTCACAATGACAAACATTGAGACTCTTATTGGTCAATCAATGTCCTAAAACATCAGACATTAGTGTGAGTGACTGATCTGTTTAACATCCGCTACCAATATTTAATGATATTATGAATATCTAACATCTGCCTATATAAATTGGACCGATGAATAGTTCCAAACCCGTATGTCTGTTGAACACAAAAGGAGAAATTCTGAATAATGTACTAGTCACTTTTTTACTGCAATAATTATGAATGGATCAGAACTTTTTAAAAAGTTTCAAAACAGATGCAAAAGAACCATCCGAAAGCTTTGTGTGAGGAGCCGAGCAAAGTTTGAGCTTGTTAACACTTGGTCAGCTTCATGCGTTTTTAATCGGAAAGCTATCCGATTTGTTAAAACTGTTGCATTTACACTTAGCAACATAAATGCATGTGTCATTGCAAAACGATTATAAATCCGATCTTCAATTCCCAAGCCATATGCAAATTCATCGTAAGTTCACGTCAACGAAAGCAACAGATATGAGCTTCATTTATTTATCATCAGCTAATTTCAAAATCAAAGACCACGATAAGAGAGAGAGCGGCATCGGCACTGGTAAGATAATTTAGTGTCACTACTCTTAATGAAGATGATTGTGTATTGAGCTTCAGGATGCGACGCCAAACATTCAGTTTCGTTTGCGGTTTACGCATCAGCTATCCAATCAGAGAAAAAACGAGAAATGACAAGGTGTAACCGGGCCCTTTAAGTAGTTATTTGCTGAAAATCATGATATCAGTTCATGAACAAATTCGTTTTGAGTGTTTTTTTTTTTTCTATCATATGACTACGGAAGACATGACAAAGATTTGCATGTTATAATACAGTGAGCACAGTAAATTATTAATTTCTTCTTTTGTTTTCCATGGAAGGGCCAAAAGCAAACAGAAGTGTTATTTGTGGTGCGATAGGGTCAGAGAGAGGGTTGAAAATGGCCATGTAAGACAAAATGATTGAAATTGAGGGCTAGCTCCGTATTATAAATAATAAAAAAAGTTATCCTTAATTTAAACTCTATGAAAATGGAGTTATTAATATGTATATCATTTGGCTAACCTCAGGATAGTTCTTTTTTCCTCTATTTCTCCACTTTCCATCTTTTTGTGGTATGTACTTTACCACAAAAACAGTGTTTCCGTTTATATAACAATAAATGGCAATATTTAGCAGAAACTGAAAGTTCTTTTATCGTTTTCTTGGCCTCATTCTTTAGGGCACTTAAGGGCAAACTAGAGATGCACCGATTGCAATTTTCTTGGCCTATTCCGATTTCCAATTTTTTTTGTAAGTGTGACCTGCCAATACCGATTTTTGCCGATTCCGATTTTCTTTCAAAGTACTATACAAACAAAAATCTACATTTCTTCAATGCAAAATAAAGATAAAAGACAGTAATAAAATAAGAACAAATAAACAAATTTGAAAAGTAATTAAATGAAGAGAGGGATTTTCTTTGTCTTTTAGACAGCAGCAGGAATATTGGGCTGCTGTCATTTTAAGAGTTTATACACAGATCCAATATACTGTTGCACAACTTGCGTTATCTTTCTCAACTAAGAACTGAATGTTTAGCTGAATACTTTGTGTGTATTTGACTGTTTAAGCACAGTAAGTCAATCGTTTGGTACTTGCGACTCACTAGCTGCTTATGACGGAGCTTGTGTGCTCCAGATCAGTGGTGTGAGTGCGAAACCTTCAGGAATGTGCACAAATTATGCACAATACAGGCAGTTTTTAACCGGAGAGAATGAGACGTGTGAGTGAGAGGCGGCGGGTGTGTGTCACTTCGCCATTGGAGAGAAGAGAGCGAGAACGCGCAGCTGACGTGATTGCCTGTGCCGCTGGCAACAAAACGGACCGGCTTGGAATCGGAAAGATGTGAGAATGGCCAGCCGGTTACCGGTCCGGGCCGATCATCCGGAAAATCGGCTGATTCTGGTCCCTGGCCGGTCGAGAGGTGCATCTCTTGGGCAAACAAAAATCATTGTGATATTCACAATGTTGCTTAGTTTTATATCAACAACAAAATCATTGCAGATGTATTGTGAATGATTATTTTCATCATCTAATATGTGTTTGAATGTGGTAGAGAACAGACCTTCCACTTTGAGCATTCGGAAATTGCCCAGTAATGATGATTAACTTTAAATGGCACATAATCTGACACAGTTTTGTAGAGTCAATATCCTTCACGGATCTGGTCGATATCTTAATTCACATATAGGTTCTTTCTCCTCATGTAATTTTCTCCCCTCCCTGTTCATTGTGACGTCCGTTTTTCCTCAGCGAAGGTTTTGTTCCTGTTTGAATGCATTTCCTGTCTTTGAAGTGTGATATGGCCTTCAGTGTTTGAATGCAGGGTTCAACTGATTATCCTCACATTCGCCTAGGTAAAACACTGTTTGTAATCAAACTCTTCTCAATGCTTTTCCATTGCTTTGAGAGAATAATGGCAAGGCGAATGAGCATAAAGTGTCCGTCTCGCTTTGGTGGAGCAGAAATCTGTTTTTGGATTCTGATTGATCATTGAACATTTCTCATTCCGCTCTCTCTGCTCCCCAGGCCTATCAACCACCACATTCACCGGCAGTATAAATATGTCTAGCAGTAGTTTCATTCTGCTCTCTCATGTTTTACCTGGGTGAGCAATGTAACTCTCACGGGGATTCTCCAAATAAAAGAAACCGGTGTCATATCTTCTCAATGTTTTGTCTCAGCAAAGAAAAGTGCAGCGGTTGGGACTTTCCCTTTTTGTACCGTTGACTTATTCGTCTTGCTGTGAAGGAAACGAGAGATAACCTCCTGAAAAATGAAGGGGGAAAGAGGAATTTATACTCTGTCTTATGATTCCTTTCCTTTATGTTCCCTCTGTGGTGATATTCCTACTGTTTGAATGCTGAATCAATTCTCTTCAGAATTAGCTTTCATCTCATACAGAACAAAGGTGTCAACCATAAGATAGCACTTTCATCATAGAAATTTAAAGTAAAATTGTCAAACATGAGCAAATGCATTCGAAGCCTTTGTCTGTGGGTGTGATTAAGTTCATGAGCTTTTTGTTTGATGTTGACAGCTCTGTTAATTATGCAAATCAAAGACAGCCAATGTAATTTAACATGCCCTATGATCATTTTAAGCATGACCCAGTAGTTAGCAGTGTATGTTATATAGAAATAAATATGAATATATTAGGCAGTTTGAATATATATTGCTACTGAGCACTTCCAGCAAGCATAACATAGCATTTATAAACCGAATTTGCATAATTATGTCAACTTGCTTTTATGAGAATGTTTGGGAGAATAACAAGACCAAACAATAGAGCCCTGCGTTACAGTATGGGATTTAAAGAATTTATGGAAAATCTTTCAAAAGAAGATTGCATTTAATCAGAAAATCATGGCCCAGCGATTGTAATAGAAATAATGCAAGTTAATGAATTCAAATTAAATAAAACGACCGGCATCAAAATAAATAAAACTTTACATAATTAAGAACACAACTGAACAATATGGACAATTTGAGTATGGGAGGTTGAGGAGTTAGGAAAGTCAATGTATTTTTGCAAAAAGCTGAAAAAAAAAAAAAAGACAGGACAATACAGCTTTGGAGAAAATGTCTTCATCTCTATTAGGAAGCAGATTCTACTGTAAATGCACAAATAAATTTCATAAACAGCTGCTAATGAGTCTTTTAGAGAATGAGTTTTAGGATGGGTTTTCAGAGTTTACAGTTTGTGGTCTTAAAGAATGCTCTCCATGAATAAGGTACACGTTGTTGTACCATTAATACAGAAAAAAGAAAGATGTATGCGACAACTATTAGATGTGTATTGTTGAACATAATTAACCTTGCATAAAACTTTGCCAGTTTTAAAGTCAGCATTAGCGATCGACCATCATGTTGTTGTTTTTTTTGATGGGCGATACCAAATAATAACAGATTTTGGACAGAACAATTATCACATTATTTAATTTAATGCTAACAATTGCTGCAATAAAAGTTACATTTATTTTTAATTATTTTACTTTACAAAATTAGAAATGATAGGAAAATATCAAAATGCAAAAAATAATTGGGACTTGATTAATCTGTAAAATAAACAGATTTATACATTTGAAACTTAATGATTCTGTAATCCTATAATAGTAATTTTCACAAATTAAGAAATGGTTAAAAACATGAAAAAAAAGAAGAAAGAAAATGCTGTAACCAACAGTGCACTCAGTAATCTGGTAAGTTTGTGTGCACTGTGCATCATATTTTCTCAAATAAAGACCAGATAGCATTAATTTTACATACAGTACACAGTGACTACATGAATATGATAAAAGAGGCCAACTGGATATACTGTGGCATAGTTTGGAATGTTGGCATGGATGGAGCGTCACAGTTTTTTAAGCAGGTTACAATTACACTAGTTTTAACTTTCAAATGTGTGGTATTTATTACAATGTGGCACATTTCATCTAAATTTCAACTAAAATTTTGGAAATGAGGTTGCTGGAATTGCAAACCTTGTATACAATAATTATAAAGTATTAAACTGCTCATTTAGTGTAATATAGTTTGGTTTCATTAGGTGAATGGTCAGCATTTCAGTGAGCCTTTGCTGAAAACGAAAAATTTTATTGGACTTTTCAGGCCCTTTTTGTACCCTCTTCATCTTTCATTGTGCTAGTAAAATTTTGATTTTGATTTATACCCGTCTCTTATTTCACTTTAAATTTTGTAGGAAACCTGAGGATTTATCCAGGGAGGTGATACAGATTCAACAGCGAGAACTGAACTTGAAACAGCAGAACTACACACTGAATAGCAGGTAAATACACACATTCACATGTACTAAAAGGTATGGACCATTGACCTTTCCAAAGGGATCTCTTTTATATCATAGAGCTAATTGTAGGAATGAGCTGAAGCAATTTTAGATTAAATAATTGATATATAGTCGAGCTGTGCTGTCACTGCATGGTTTGCAAAATTGACATCTTCAGTAAGAATTGAGATGGACAGTTTCTATTGAACCTTCACTTGTGAGCGACAGCTCTACTCCAGAGCATGTGATCTGTCCCTCAAGCGATAGATTGGGACAGCCTATCTGTGCCTATGTGTGTTCATGTCTGTTTTTTTGCTTAAAAATGTCATTATTTGACAAGGCCTCTAATGTGGGTCTCATTTCATCCTGTGCAGCTCTCTCAAAGGCAGTAATGGGGTCTTTTCTTGAGTTTCACCAGCCAGCATTAGCCAATCCCTTTGATGCTCTTTCTGTCTATCTCTGGTTTCTCCCTCTCTCTAATTGTCAGACTGTAATTGGTCGATGGGTGTTGGTGCGTGTCGGCGCTGCGCGGCTCGTCACTTCAGCAGTCAAGTCAAACGAAACTATGACAATATCAGATCTCACTAATGAGCTGAGTGTTGAGATTGGGCTAATTATGAACTATCATGTCTTCTAAAACAGCTTTGCAAAGTAATGAGTCTGCTGTCATTGCTTCCTTAAGTTTATGGAAGAAGTTGGGGCTGTCTCCCCCCATCACACACACACAATATCTTCTTTTTTTATTGCTTTAATGTGTTTCTGTCAGATATAGGCCTATTATTTGCAAAGCAACTTACATCTGGCGAGTGGAGGATGTCTAGTGTGTGGAAAACAATACTTTTTTGTGAATTTTTGGTTCTTTTTAATTGCAGACAGTACCTGAAGTAGACTTAGATCAATGTCCTACAACATTTTGGCTTCAAAACAGTTATTGGCTCTGGTACCTCAGTAGTAATTTTTAATCGATACCATCGGCAACAAATGCACTTTTTCAGTTGATTGATGCAGTTTAAAAAAGGCTGTCGATAGATAAAAAAAAATCCATGTCAATTGCTTACAATTAATCTCATACATTTATGTTGTTGTTAAATCATTTGGATAACACGCATAGCTTTGGAGTGCCAAAAGGGACATGATAATGGAAAAAATGTGAGATGGGGGGTATATTTCAATGTGTTTGCGTTCCCCTGAGAAACTGCGTTTGCTCGAAAAGAATTTAGCTCCAACCCTGAAAAAAACTCACTTGCCAGTAGCCTTTGGCTAAATCCAAAATTGCCCCCTATACCCTCAAATAGGCCATTATTTGAGGGGACAGCCATTTGTAGTGGTGTCCGAAACCATATTGGACGTAATCGAGTGCACTCATTCTATCCCACATTGCACCGCAATAACCAGTGTACAGCTGATGTACGCTCAATGACTGTCCGAATTTGCTCACTCTTTTTCATTCACTCCTTCAAGTGTAACGTAGGGAATAGTGATTGAGGGTTTTAGGGGGCTATTTCAGATTCAGCCTTAGTGATCTTGAAGACATTTGCCCCTTTCACACAGCAATCCCGTTATACAAGCAATGCAAGAGTGGATGTCAATTTATTGTATTGCAGAAGTGCAACAAAATAATGCTAAGATGATGAACGAATGGCAAGGAAGGAAGCACAAAAAATGAACAGACATACACAAGAGTAAATACAAACAAGAGTTCGTTGTTAGTTGCCAACAGCACAGCAGCTCCAGACAAACAATGACACTCAAAACCAGTGTTACTGGAATCAAAGCAAGTAACTCAGCGTCTGTTTTCAGGCCTTCCCGCTTAGCTCTCTCCTGTGCTGGAAAGCTTTTCTAATATTAACGTGGGTCCTAAAGCTCTTTCCTGGTCATAACCCTTCATTTTCCAGTGATATTCTGATGAGCTTTTCTCTTTTGTAATATCTCTCAGCCAACTCTCTCTTTCTACAGTCTTTTTTCAAATCTCCCTCTTGCTCTTTCTCTCTCCTCCACCGCCATACGCCCCCTAATGCTGATTGGCTACACACGTTTGTTGTTGTGTCTGGTTGTCGGTCCGACCAACTTTCAAACAGCATTTTTTCAAATATCGCTTACCCCACCTTTAATGCACATTTCTGCTTTCAAATAACCTACCTTATTTGCTACCATTAAATTAAATTACATGCATATTGGCAAACATTGGCCGCCCTTCTCAATCTATACTTGTGTGTATAAAATACTGCTATTTTTTACAACCATTTGCACAGACTGCTGTGCCATTACTGAATAGCCACTTTGTTGCATGAAGGTCTGTTATTGTGATATCATGTATTCCATATTTTGTCGCCCATAAGAAGGAAAAAAAAATTTGGTTGGTTTGCATGTCAGATACATGTGGGTAGGTGAATCTTCTCCCAAATAGGCTACGATACGCACTGGATATGGATCAATATGGAGGATGTTCCCTCGTTAACTGCATTGCTTTTTCCTTTTGAGGCTGTTTTCGTGATAATTTTTTAACATTTAAATAGAAGTGCAATGGCTGGTCTAGTGTAAATCATTTATGTAATGGAATAATGTGATGAACCATAAAATTACCCTCTTTGTATTATAATGCAAGTGCTTATAGATGCTTTACATACATGTGTTTGTGTGTTGGTGTGCTTTCACTTGGTTGAAGCACTCCATTAAGCTACTCCTTCTGTGTTAAGAAACTGGGCCAACTAAATCAATTACCCTATGCACTAACGAATAGAGGCAATTTGCATAATAAGCCTCAGTATGTGCTGAGGTCATATTGATAGGAGATGAGTATGGTTTTGTGATTAGATTGTGTATTATTGTCTTATTGACCCTCCACGGTAGGCCATGATGATTTTCATTACAGCTTAAATTGGGCTGGATAGTTAGCATCTGGAAGAGATGAGAGGAGTTAATCAATTTACCTATGAGGACACACACACACACACGCTGACTCACTCTTGCAAACGCCGGCCCTCATAAACAAAATCTCCCTTGTCAACTACCTCCAGAAAGCACAATTACATCCACCTGGACAGTCTTAGCACTTTCTCTCCCTTTAATCCAGCAGATACAAAGATTTTGTATCACAAACACTTTTGCAGCAAATTTCATGGAATTGAACTCTTGCTGTGGGTAATTTCTCTCACTCTGCAAGGTCAAGTGGAAAAGTGCTCTCCCAGTCAGAGTCTATCTGTATCAAACATCCTTCCTTTATCGCCAGAAGACACATGCACACACAAACAAACAGCTTCCTCTCATGTAAATACGTGCTGCCTTTCTGCTTACTGTTTTGATGTCCATTCTTGTTTCAGCAGTGACCTTACACAAAAATTGGGCAAAATACTGGTACTGAAAAAATTGTGATATCAAAAATGTGTAATGTGTAAAATACCAACATTGCTCATATTTTGGTACCTGGCAGATAATGTGAACGATCTTGCTAGCTGTCCTCAACTTGCTGAACACAGAGCTGTAGAAGCGACATATGGATTTGGATTCTTTGCGTACAGACATAATGTAATACAATTAGGCATGTCCCAATCAAGATTTGTAGTGCCTCCAAGTCATACAGAGTCCCAGTCTGATACATTAGTTTTTGTGCATCATGCACAATCTTTCCCTCTTCTTTCTTTTTAATGGTGGTTTGCAAACCCATTTGAAGGTGTATACCACCACCTACTGTTCGACACCTGCATGACATCTGACGTAAAATAAAATATCGGGCTTAAGATAGCCGGCCCCGATCCTTGAGATTGGCTTAGGACATCCCTAGTTACAATTAGGGCTGTCACGATATGATATCGCGATTATCGCGTCCAAAATAAAAGTTTGTATTTACATAATAAATGTGTGTGTACTGTGTATAATTATTTTATATATATAAATACACACATGCTTGTATATATTTAAGAAATATTTGCATGTATATACTGTTTATAGATTTATATATAATTTATATTATATAAATATAAATATTGTATATCTAAATAACTTTTTTTTTTTTAAATATATACATGCACGTATGTGTATTTAAATATACAAAATAATTATACACAGTACACACACATTTATTATGAAAATACAAACTTTTATTTTGGATGCGATAATCGCGATATCATATCGTGACAGCCCTAGTTACAATATTGCATTACTCCCTAAAAAAGTAACTAATTGCCTTACTTGGGGTGTATTCACACCTGTGTTATTTGGTTCGATTGAATTGAACTCAAGTTCGTTTCCCCCCTTGGTGCGGATCTTTTGGGCAGGTATGAATACAGCAATCGTACTCTGGTGCGGACCAAACAGCCATACCGAGACCCAGCTGAAGAGGTGGTCTCGGTCCTGCTGCAAACGAACTCTGGTACGGTTTGAATTTCTGTCCAATGAATGGATGACCTTAGCACACGTGTGGTTTTGTTTACAAATTTTGGTAAATTACACTTGCAAAAAGGGCAGTGTGAAAGCGAACCACATCAACAACAACAACAAAAAAATCAACATTGTGTTTGGTCTGGACCAAAGCAAGTGAACTAGCTGACTTTCCTGGTGTGAATATACCCTTAGTTACTTTTGTGTTACTGTTTCTCAGCTGAGCTGGGCTTGCTTGTTTGTTTTTTTAATGACAAAAAGTTCTATATTTTGGCAAATGTAAGGGTCATTTCACACCAAAAGTGAAATGATTAAGCCTCAGGCTGAAGGAAATGCAAATTCACTCTTGTACAGTAGGGGGTGGAGCTCAAACAAACCTTTCAGCTGTGCTGCCATTCTGGATTGCAGAAGAATAGGACACAGGAGAAGTTCAACACTCTTACTTAAGCAATAAAAAAAATTTAATCCAAATGTCATATGTAATAATAATAAAAACAAAAAATTCAATGAAACTTGCATTGTTTACTTGAAAAAGTAACTCAATGTTAAGTAAAGCAATGTTACTTTACTAGTTACTTGAAAAAAGTCATCTGATTGAGTTTACGTAACTCACATTACCCCCAACACTGATCTTAACGCACTACTTATCTCTTGTATCTGATTTAAAACGTGCAGAATGCTATATCTGATGAGTCATAGCTGACATAAATAAGCGTAATTTTTGCTCTGCAAACATCAATAACAGCTTTAAAGGGTTAGTTCACCCAAAAATGAAAATTCTGTCAGTAATTACGCACCCTCATGTTGTTCTAACCCTGTAAGACTTTCGTTCATCTTCGGAACACAAATTAAGATATTTTTGATGAAATCTGAGAGTTGGCTCACTCCTTCATAGGCTTATAATCGATATCTGCCATCCTAGAAAGTTTAGTAAAGACATTGTTAAAATAGTCCAAGTGACTACAGTGGCTCAACCTTTAGTTTATCAAGCGACGAGAATACTTTTTATGTGCAAAAATAACGACTTTATTCAACCATTCATTTTCTTCTGTGTGGGCTTCTGAGTGAGTTCACGTAGCATAACAGCGCAATGCTTCTGGGTTGTACGTCAGAACGTAGGCTCACTATTGGCCGATGCTGGTCATGTGTGTGATGCTGGCTGCACTGTTACACTACGTGAACTCACTCAGAAGCCCACACAGAAGAAAATGAATAGTTAAATAAAGTTGTTATTTTATTTTATTTTATTTCGCACAAAGAGTATTCTCGTCGCTTGATAAACTTAAGGTTGAGCCACTGTAGTCACTTGGACTATTTTTAACAATGTCTTTGCTGACTTTTATGGGATGGCAGATATCGACTACATAGAAGCCTATGAAGGAGTGAGCCAGCTCTCAGATTTCATCAAAAATATCTTAATTTGTGTTCCGAAGATGAACGAAAGTCTTACAGGGTTGGAACAACATGAGGGTGAGTAATTACTGACAGAAGTTTCATTTCAAGAATTTTCAATGTTGCTAGTAACCATGGCATAAGTGGTATAGTCCACGGCTAGGTGTACACACACACACACACACACACACATACACACACATATACACACACACACACACACCACACACACACACACACACACACACACACACACACACACACACACACACACACACACACACACACACACACACACACACACACACACACACTTGTTGATGGCTCACTGTCGAATGGCCTAGCAACAAAGAGTGTATATTCAGCTGTGAACACTAAGCAGGCAGCTTTCATAAGGAAATTATGTCCTAGTATACAGAGGATGCAGTTCCTTTTGTTCTCCCCAGAGCTGCTCCATCCTAATGTTATTCTGGCTTTCAGCGTTCGCTCTGTGGAGAAGGCCCGCACTGAGCTCCTGCCCGAGGTCGCTCAACTGCGCTCCAAAGCTCAAGAAGAACAGAAGAAACGAGAGAACCAGGATTCGCTGGTCCGTCGCCTGCAGAAGAGAGTCCTACTGCTCACCAAGGTGAAAAGCATATAAATATTTTCAGCAATCTTGTCAAAACAAAAGGGTTCATACTTTGTAAACATACAGCACTATAAGTTTCATAAACAAAAACTTCATCCCCAGTGCAAAATGGCTATATCTTTCTCTAGAAAAATTAGATAGATACTACTTTTTGCCTGTGTTAAAAACCTGATGTTTTGTAATGTAAGTGTGCTCAATATATCAACAACTAAGGAAGTATTGTTACATTTCCAAAATTTCATTAAGTAGCACATTCATTTACAGTTCTGCTATAGTAATATAATATACCAAATTAGCACATTACAGTATAAGGACCGAAAGATGATAGTTTAAAAGCCGAAGCCACTAGATTGATATGTAAAAACAACAACAACAAAAAAACAAATAACACAGGGAAAGGGAAACTGAGTTGCACCAAATTAAAGAACAAATCAAAACAAAATAATTCCCTTAATTCTAATCCCCAAGTCCACCCTGCCTACCAAAAGAAAAATATAGATAATAAACCAAATTCTTTGGTGTTTGGACGCCCTAATTAATCTACTCTATCTACGGACAACACAAAAGTACAAGGGGTGGCGGACACTCCTTATCTAATGTGTCTAACATTCAAACACCTCTGTGTGCACCATGTATATTACGCAACCTTGCCTGTTGTCTTTTACCCAAACAAAAGAACATCAAGTTCTATCGAACAGCAGCATAAGGCACAGGTAACAAGTAGTAGGGTCACACATTCACAGAGTAGGATTCGATAAACAAATTACAACAAAATATAATTAACCAAACAAATGAACACACACATGGACACACTTGCACGTCTGTCAATGAAGCACGCCGGATGGCTTTTAAACGGGCAGTGTGGCAGTGGATTGGGTGAAGTCATGATTCCTTGATGATGATTGGCAGGAGACATATCCAATAGTCAGAGACCTGAGAGCGAAATAGCAGAATAAAAAGATAGAGATGGAGAGAGAGAGATATACAGAAAAGAACCACTACAGCACATGGAACATAACAACCCAAAACTGAAAATCCTGTCATCATTTACTGTAATTTCAAACCCATACAACTTTTGTACATCTTCGAAACACAAATGAAGATTCTGAAAATTTCAATTCTGTCCCTCGAAGATCTTTTGGGTCTGAAAGTATACAGGTGCTGGTCATATAATTAGAATATCATCAAAAAGTTGATTTATTTCAGTAATTCCATTAAAAAAGTGAAACTTGTATATTATATAGACTCATTACATGCAAAGTGAGATATCTCAAGCCTTTATTTGTTATAATTTTGATGATTATGGCTTACAGCTTGTGAAAACCACAAAATCAAAATCTCAGAAAATTTGAATATTACATGAAATCACACAGTAATTACACAGTAATCCCATGGTCATTGAACCAGGTTTTGGTTCTTTTGGCAGTGTGGGCCGGTGCAAATCCTGCTGGAAAATGAAGTCAGCATCTCCATAAAGCTTGTCTGCTGAAGGAAGCATGAAGTGCTCTGGAAATGTCCTGGTAGACGGCTGCGTTGAGTGGACAGCACAGTGGACCAACACCAGCCGATGACATGGCTCCCCAAACCAACACAGACTGTGGAAACTTCACACTAAACTTCAAGCATCTTGGATTGTGTGCCTCTCCATTCTTCCTCCAGACTCTGGGACCTTGGTTTCCAAATGAGATGCAAAATTTGCTCTCATCAGAAAAGAGGACTTTGGTCCACTGTGCTTTATTAAATCCAGAGTCAACGCAGCCGTCTACCAGGACATTTCCAGAGCACTTCATGCTTCCTTCATTTTCCAGCAGGATTTGCACCGGCCCACACTGCCAAAAGAACCAAAACCTGGTTCAATGACCATGGGATTACTGTGTAATTACTGTGTGATTTCATGTAATATTCTAATTTTCTGAGATTTTGATTTTGTGGTTTTCACAAGCTGTAAGCCATAATCATCAAAATTATAACAAATAAAGGCTTGAAATATCTCACTTTGCATGTAATGAGTCTATATAATATACAAGTTTCACTTTTTTAACGGAATTACTGAAATAAATCAACTTTTTGATGATATTCTAATTATATGACCAGCACCTGTATGAGGGTGAGTGAATAAGGGAGGGAAAATAGTCATTAAAAAGTCTGATATGACCCATTATCTTTGTCTCAACCTCGTTCTTATAGACAGTATGAGTGGCTGTAACTTCTGTAGAAATCTAGAACGTGTCCTACTTCCTGACCTGAAGTCTTTCCAAAGGCTTGGATGAGATTTAGATAAATTGCTGGAGCACCACCTTATTGCTCATACGAATAATACTCTTGTTCTTTGTTTGTCAACATCTTGGTTAATTGGTAATTAACAAAGGCTTCAATACACTCGAATCATATATCCTAAATAGGTGGTATTTGTTTTAATGAAGTCAATGTTTGGGTGTAATGATGTCAACTGGAGACATTCAGAGCATCCTCACCAGACTGATCTAAACACACATGGACAATTAGATCTGTCAGAACAAGTAATTAAGAGTTAATATAAGCAAGCATGCTCTCATATTTCTCTGTTGTTCAGTTGTTAATTACATTGATGGTAGACTGTGCTCAGTAAAATGTGGATGCATCAAATCAGTTTGTCCAGTAAAATTGTGCGGACAATACAAATGCACAATTTTTCTGTCTACAAATCTAATTAAGCATAACCGCATTTAAACATTAGATAAAGAGGTTTTTAAGATCTAGAAAAAGTTCTGTAGTGTCCAAACTTTTGAGTAGCATGGTATATGATGATAAAGCCTGTTTACACACAGTTTCAGAAAACAAATAGAATTGACAAGCTGAAATTTGGAGGCTGTTTGTCACCAGCCATTATTGACAACTTTAGCGCTTCGCCTGCTGCAGAACCGGGAAAAATGCATCAGCTGTCTTCAGAAGATTAACCGTTTTCTAGCTATGATTAAAAGCCAAGATAAAAAGGTTTTATTGTAGCATTGACCCATGTTCTCCATTAAATGAAGATCAATAGGGGTGGAAAAAAACTGCAGTGCGGCACAGATTGGTTTCCTCACTCACTCACTCACCCACATAGATTCTCTCTTCGGCAAAGGTCTGTGGCAAAATAATAGAGTCCTAAATGAGAGTTTGCTATCTGTGGGACGAATGAGGTGAGTTTAAGATAAAAGCACAGGTGAATTTCATTACAATAGAAGCAGAAAAATAGTTTTTGAAGACCGTGTGTGTGTGTGAGAATATACTGATATGTGTCGGTGTGTTGACACCCCTTAGGTGGTATAACTTGTATTAAAAGAAAGATCTGAACTGTTTTCATGACTTATAATAATACGGATAGCTCTTTGACCTTTAAAAAGTAGTACAGAGTTACAAATGAAGCTGACATAAGTTTTCAAATGTCTGTTTTTAAAAATGTCATAACTTATGTTAGTTTTTGATAGCCAGGGTTAACAACAATTGAGGTATATGATTAACACCTGGATGAATCCCACATAAACATGTCCGTGTTATTTGATTTCAAAATTGATAGTGGAAAAATAATTATATTGTGCTTTGAAGATAAACAAAAATAAATCTTAATTTTCTTGACCATTAAGCATAGTTACTGTATTGCTATAATGCAACAAAACCCTTTATATTTTAAAGAACATTATAAACAAAGCATTTCAACATACCACCATATTGTATCATGATTTAAATGGTTAAAAAAATAATTTCATTCCAGTTTACTTTCTACTATCATACTGTACATTTCAATTTGGAAATAATAAACTCAAACTGTGTGTGTGTTCTTTTTTTTTTTACTGTGAAATTTTCATGGCATATAAATATTTTGTATTTTATATATTTTCTTAAATATTTCGGAAGAAATGTGACCTTTTTGTGAAATTCACAGCTAAACCTGCATGGATGATTTGACGTCAGTCGCATTGATTGTTACGTCAGATGAACTTAACTAAAACTCAACAAATGCATCATTAACTTTCCATTTAAACTGATGTTAAAGGTCTGTTGGTGAAGGTTCTATTCAACATTAACCTTCACAACCTTTCTAGTTTGGGTGCATATATGTGCATGTGTCTGTTGGCGTTTTAGTATTCTCAGTTGACACTCCGGATAATGAATCACAATGTTTTATTGATCCTGCTGTTTTCGGCTTTAGAGACTAGACTAGATTTAATTTCGGTTTAATCGACTCTAAAATGAGATATTTACACAGATGACTCCGACTCAGAAGGGAGCTCGTTCACCCCATTAATTCTCCTCTAATATTTCTTGCATCTCTCCTCTTGTATTTAGAGCAATACAATGGCATTGCAACTGATGCCTGCCAATTAAATTGTACTACATTGATTAGGTTGACCGTTAAAGCATGTGAAATAAGTTCAGTAATAAGTGAAACACAATCAAGCTGTAGTAATTAAATTTACATTAAGACGTTGAGCAGATTCTTTCATTTGGAAATAGTTTTTTTGTACTTAATCACCCTACAATAAAAATCAGCGTCATCCGCTTATGCTTCTGCAAGCATCTCAGATAGTTCAACTTCCACACAGATAACTATATGCATGATGTCTTTGTATTGTACTGACCCAGCTTGGCCTGAATTGAGGTCTGGAATTGAAACTTGTGCTTTTGTATGTGGGTCAGGAGCGCGATGGAATGAGGGCCATATTAGAGTCGTACGACAGTGAGCTGGCCACAAGTGAATACTCCCCTCAGCTCATGCTCCGGGTCAAGGAGGCAGAGGACATGCTGCAGAAAGTCCAGACTCACAACACTGACATGGAGGTGAGAACTACATTACCCATAATGCACACCGAATCAGTTCTTTTGAATGAATATGTTCAGCACTGATTCAGTGATTTGTTCAAGTGTGGGTAATCTGGGTATCTGCAGGTTGCAGTTATGGGTGTGACGAAAGGTCTTTACAATTGGTCTTGAAAGCTGTCTGTTAGGGTGTGGGGTAGAGTTATGAGTTAGTTTCTGTTGTAGCAATTCACCTTTTGGCATGCCCATTACTTTAACCTGCAGCTATCCCTGTCTCTCGATTAGTTTGCATCCCTGCAGCATTTTACATGCTTTAAACTGTTTTAGTATAATATATGGATTGTATATATTGCTGTATTAGGGCTGTCAATCAATTCAAATATTTAATTGCAAAAATGACTGATTCAGTTATTGTTTCAGCAATTTGTGTGGATGATTCTCATAGCATTAATTTATGCAACAGCACTCTTTACTCGCGTCTGATTAAAAAAAATAGATTTAGTGTTTCTCAAACTGTTTCAGTGCGTTTGGAATGCAAACATTGAACACTCAAATATCTCCAATTCAGTAATTAAAAACCTTTTCACTTTTTAATGAATGTAACCTTGCATGTTTCTGTTGCTGCTGCCCTGGTGTTTGTATTTCTATGAATTACAGTCTCTCTCTCATGGTCTCTCTCTCTTACTTCACCCATGAAGTAAAATCACTCATGATTTTACTTTGAAAACATCACACATTTGTGGAGGTTTAATGCTAATTACAATTCCTTCATATTAAGAATGCTAATGATTCTGAAGTATTGTTTTGTTTTTTATTTCCTGTCTGGGTTTGACTTTGAATTATGAATAATTTATTTAATCTCATGTGTTAATGTGTTGACTCATTAGTAGGGCACATAAACACTCATGTTCATTTATTGCAAAACAATGTGGAAATGATACCTTGATGTATTTATGTGAAGCCATTTGTGCATTTTAAGAGAGAGAAGATGCTGTACTGCTGAATCACTAATATTGTTTGTGAAATTATATTTTAAAGAGAGTTTTCAAATGACTAATTTGCTCTGATAAACCGTTCGGATTAATTTGCTCATTCAAACTGCATACTATATTGCTTAAATGTTTGGGCGAATATCCTGCTTTATAATCGAAACATGCAGGAATTTGTAAAATTATGCACAATACCTGCAATCCCTTGCCGAAAATGAGGCCCTGTAGCTATATTGCCCAGATAATTTTCTATCTTTGGTTACATCAGCAGAAAAGTCATTCAGAAGCAGAGACTAACAAGTTATTACAATTTGATGTAATATCAAACTTTTTATAAGGAAGGTGAATTATTGGATGAATTAGATTTTGTTATAAAATGTGTGGTTCTATTAAGCTCAAGTTAGACTGTGTTAAAAAACCTGTGCTGGTGTTATAAAAATTCTAGACCTCTGCTCATGGAGACTGGCCTCCAGACAGCGTTCTTGACATTGATAGTACTCATGACTTTGTAATCAAGGACTTGTTTTTATGGGAATAATCTGTTTCACTCTTATAGACTCAACTGTTTAAAGCCCAGGAGGAAGCAGGCACCTTCAAATTACAAGCTCAGATGGTAAGTCACATCCATAACCATGGGAACTTCTTTTTAGCATTTATACGATTATGTCAGCTACCGCTTCGATCATAAATGGATTAAAATTTGCGCTGTAATGCATGCAAGAAATGAAAAACCACACAAGTCAAGTCAAGATATTAGACAAGAATTACTTTGCTACAAGGCTGCAGGTGTTTCATTTACTCGGATTTACTGTCAGTTGTAGTTTTTGACATAGTGCTGATCTTTTTGTCTTTCATTATGTTTTTATCACTTGCTCAGGTGATCTCTGAACTTGAGGCTCTAAAAGAGCTGCAGATGTCTAATGCTGAGAAAACCACCTTAGCAACAGCAGAGGAAATCTGCTCTCTCAGGTAACAAGAGATGTTATAAATTAACCTTCATACTATGTTTCGTCTGTTAAGACTTATATCACGTTTAATCTGATCATTCTGGAAGCCTGTTTCAGCTTACAAAGTGACACTTTAGGATATAAAGTCATATTGTCCAAAATAAAGTCATAAATGTGATTGTATAGAATTGTTATATATTTAGTTTTTTTATTCTATCAATGGAAGCCTGTTTCCACCAGTCGCTGCAACGCATGTCACTGAAAATCGCCAGCTCTCATTGAAATGTTCATGCCACTTTGTCACTGTAAGTCGCTGGCATTGAGAACAGGGCTTTAGACTGAGTGAAACTGAAGTCCGTGGTTTTTTTTTTAATGGCCTGTTGCATTGCCTAATTGCTATGCAAATTTGATTATACTACATTAGCTTTTGTGGCCTTGCTTGAAAAGTACGCTTTCATTCGGTGCCTACTTCCTCCTTCTTCCTCATTCTTTTTGATCCTGTAATTATTCTCTATAGAATTTCATTTAATCACTCCTGGAACCATTTCACTAAGCTGTTTACACCTTAATTGAATATTTGTTGTATTGAATACAAGTCCAAGACCCACATAGTAATCTTCAAAACCCAAACTAAACCAACTTGAATGTTGTCCAGAGCTTTTAAAATTACCAGATTACTTTTCTGAGAAATTATACAGGATGTAACGGTTCAACAAGTTTCCACTAATTGTCTGGGACCACTATATAATGTGAATAGAAGTGTTAACATTATTTCAGAATCTCTTAGTATTTGGTATGTCCTTTTGCTTTTGATTGTCACAAATGTATTTGATTAGTAACATAGAAAATGTTTAATTTTACACCAAACACTATAACGTTTTACTCTGCAATCAACCTCCAGAACTTGAGTTGAACACATAATTGTTGTTATGGTTGTGTTCCACCATGCTTGACTTAAAAAATATATGTTTATGGTTTATTTTTGTGATTTAAAATTTTGATGGAAAAATGTATTATGTTTTTCAGGGAGAAGATTGAGGAATTGGAGGCAGAACGCCAGCGGCTGGAAGAGCAAAACAACATTCTGGAGATGAGACTAGAAAGGCATAACCTCCAGGTGATACTTTCATTTTCATTTCAGTCTACATTTAAAGTCCAAAGTAGTCAAATCATGTAACGTGACTGTCGTCATATGCAGTCTACCGTGGGACATGCTTGATATTAAAAGAGTTATTAATAGCGCATTAAGTTGTTTGCGTGCTCTGATGCAGAGCAGAACAAGCAAGGTATGCTTTGGGCTTTGTGGTCACTTAAATGCAAAAATATGTCAAAATGCCGGCCTTGTCCAGTTTTTACCGTAAACACTCAGTTATGTCTTAAAGGGCTCATGACATGAGATATCACATACAGACATATAATATATATTAACATTACATATAAGAGGTCTTTGTACCATTAAAATATCCTGCAAGTTTCAAAATGTCCTTCTCATTATAAACAAAGCATTTATTTTAGCAAGGTCCAAAAATGGTTTGTTTTGGATATTGTTGGACTTGTGTCATCACACAGGCAAACACATTTGCATATGACTGCCTCTAGAGCAAGACATTGCCGAATAGTTATACATCGTCACACCATAGGTCCCCGCCCAATGGCGCTCAGTCTCTTAATGGCTGATACTTTTTATAATCAAGGCACAATGTTTTGGAGAGTTTCCAAAAAAACTTTTGTTGAAAGATGATGCAGCCTACTGTATTGGATCTGACTGCAGCTGCATTGCAAACAATAAGTAAACCATTTCATGATGCTTTGTCTGTAAATTGACGTTTTAAATGGAAAATGTTTTTAAAACACTTATTCTTAAATAGCGAAGGGGTTTTGATACTTTTTCCTATGCAGTGAAGTTAGCAAATCATAACAGTGGCCTTTCACTGACAAGCCTTAAAGGAGCTGTCACTTAAAACAGATCATTTCAGACAGAGGGTCAGAATGAGTGTTGAAAATAACCGGGGGGGTTTCACACACACATATATAAAAACATATATATACACAGTATATTTGTTTGTCTGTTTTTGTGCAAAAAAAAAAACTTTATAAACATTGTAAGTGAACATTTTAGGAAGGAACATATTAAAAAATATTTTAAAAAATCTGTGGAGGACAAGATAAAGACAGAGACAGTGAAATATGGAAACTGGAAAGCCACCCGGCATCAGAAGACAAGTGGGAAGCCACTATTGCATTGCTCCTGGATGCAAATGAGTTTTACCTTGTTAAAGCAAAGGACAAAAGGGTCCATTTTCATAAACTGCTGCTGAAACAGAGAACAATACTGCTTCGCTTCCCGATACACAAACACAAGTCCCACTGCCTCAAGATTTACAGTTATACTGGCTGTACAATGTGTTGTCAAAATGACTTTCAGAAATTAAAATGAACCACAGCCATTATAAACACCCATTTGTTACTCCACAACATACAAAGATCAAAGCTGATGGAAACCACAAAATAAATATTTCTTACCGTGACTCCATGTTTAATAATCAGGACTCCATATGTTGGATAATTTCCAAACATTATCCCTAATACCGGCATCTTCCTTGCCATCATCTTTTTGGATCCTTTTGTATTGTGTGCAGTAAAGTTTCTAACCAACCTTCTAACAAACATTGACTGCTGAAGTCTTGAATTCTTTTTGTTTGTCCATTTTTTTTTTTTTATCAGCCCAGGTTTATCTATTACTATTATAGGTTACAGCAACTATGCAGAAAGATAAAAGAACATTATCAAAACTATAATAATCTGTCACAGGTTGTTGTACTGCAAGATGACCGCGCCCTGGCTACAAAATCAATAGCAAAACATCTTTTTTAATTTTTTTTTAAATGGTTACATTTGTCATGTTTGTTATATAATTTTTGATTAGAGGGGAAACCTATTTACTAAATAATGTTAACTTAACTTGCTGCTTCATTTCCACTTTAAGTGACCGTAAATTTTTGGGAAAGAAATATTAGATCTGTGCATTCGGTCTTAAAGTGAAAAAAGAGAAAACAACTCACTGCTCTTGACTGAATAACTTTTAGTAGTTTTATAAGAATCTGTGTATATCTAATTCATCAGTTGAAGCAGTATATTATTTTTACATTTGATTACTTCAATTTATGTAGTGAATTATTTAATTGTATCTTTTAAATAATGTTGTTTGTCATTTTCTTCTTTGTTTTTATTCTATTACTGACTGTTTACTTTTCTTCAGTAATTGTTTGAGACTTTTTTAAAATAATGACTAAGATTTTGGTCGTTTCGCCCACTCCTAATCATATTAAATAATTGGAATTACAATGTTGAACAAAATAATCATGGTTATGATTTTGCCATAATTGAGCAGCCTCAATTGCTTACCTCATGCTGTTAAGGAGGCTATATATATATGGAGTTCACTGTCATTGTTTATTGAAGTATTTCAGGAACACCGTTGTGATTCTCTTGTTTTGAATGTGCAGCCTATATGGATGCAGTTTCTTCACACACAAAGAATATTTTAATATGAGTGCTAATCATTATAAATAACCGTGATCACAATATTGGGAAATAATCCACAATAACGGTATGATTTGTCAATCATGCAGCTCTAGTCTCTGTTAAAGGGGTCATGAATTGAGAAATCATAATTTCCTTGATCTTTTGACATGTATCTTAAAAGGTCATTGTGCTGTAAAAACATCCTGTAAGTTTCAGAACTCAAATCGTCTTGTTAACCCCCCAAAAAAATGTTTAATCCAAGTTCAGAATTAACATTATGACGAAATAGTAATTTAGTGCGCTAAATTATTAATAAAGAATTAATAATAAAGTGTGCCGAAAGAACTCCTACTTCTACATCATTGTGTCTTTGGCCCCGCCCACTGGTGCGTTAGTGAGATGAGAAGAAGACAGGAGAGATACAGGATCACTGGACTAAAAATAACATTGCCTTCCAAAGGATCCTAATGCTAGGAAAGTGGTTGTTTATTTTCAACTGTGAATGTCTCAGTAGAGCATTATTTGTTTGTTCTGTACATTTCACTGTGGATTCTTTGGTAAATCAGTCGTATTTCGGCGCAAACTTTGCAGTCTTTTACTGTAAGATATGGACCGGACAGTATTGCCACAAAATGTAAACAACTGTTAATTCTAATGCTTAATCTGTGATCAGTAATTGGTGATTACTGATCACCAATGGCTAAACTATCAACCTCACATTCTCTCTCTTAGTAGCATGAAAATATTATGTAAATTGTGATTAAATTAGATTACAGAGAGCGATCAAAGAACACTCCCTTTACAATCACTGGCGCTGTCAATCACAGTGTTAGGGTCTGGAATTGACCGTAACTTTTGCCAAAACTCCCGTTATAATCAATAACACTGTCTACACTCCTTTTTACATCATTTTCGAACTGTTAGTTATGGTGAAAACATTTGTAAGAGTATAGAAATCAAGTTACAATGATGAGATCACTGCATTCATGCGCTCAACAGATATGTCTGTCATTGGCTACAATGCTTACCGCTGAAACCTTTCATGCGACAGGAGTAGATCTAAATATAATGCTATAATCATCAATTTTCACGATTAGTTAATCTTGACAGCTGTAGTAGTAAAACATAGTAGAAAACGAGATACTGAACTCTACAGCAGAATGAATGAGATTGATTTCTCAGTTAAGCGATCATTATTCATAAATATTTGAAATTCTGAATGCTATGATTGACCAGTCAGATTGTGTAATAAGTAACTTGGGTTTGAATTATCATCATAGCTGATATTATATATCTATACAGTTTCAATGTTTTTTTTTGCTAGTGCAGATATTAAAGCGCTATTGTCCATTTTTATGTGTATGTGACGTAATTTTGTTACCTTGAGTATAAAAGGTTTTTTTTTTTTTTTTTTTTTTTTTTTTTCATAAAAGTGCTTTTTTTCAAAGGTGCAGTCAACTCAAACTCTCTCTCTTCCTTAACTAATATGACTTCATTGCTGGTCTAATTTCTAATTGGCAAATTATCCTTGGCATATGCCATTTTAGGACACTGTAATGAAAATAATTGTGCAGTAGACTCAGTTTGAGGCTAGCTGTGTTGTGTTTTTGTTCATGCACAGCCACACTCTGGTTTCCACAGTAACTCAGGTATATGTGTTTCTTCTCCATAGCCTAAATTGGCACTTGAGACCATATTGTGTTCGTCTGCAAAACTCCACATACTTACAAGTCCTCTTCAAATCACAGAAAAACCTCCACAGTTTTCTCCATCAACCTATAGTTGGAAAAAATGTCTTGTATTTTTACATCTTATATTTAAAAAAATATATATATTCAGATATAAGTTGACTTCAGATAAATCATGAACACTGGTCCTTATGGGTCAACAAGGAGTTTTGATGGTTCTTCACACATATGATTTTTCCCTATGGTAGGACAAATTATTCTTGGCATGCCGGGGATTGCTAGCTTTTAAAAATATTAGTTTAATAATAGCACAGTGGTGTTTTTATTTATTTCTGTTAGTCAATAAATAATGTAGAGGCACTTAGTGGAAACTCAGACTATAAGTCCTAGTGTTTAAATATTTATGCCGTTTAGGTATGCGGTTGTGTGTTGGTATACTATATTTATATATTAGGGAAGGAGGTATGTCTAATATATACACTGCAATATAAAATAGCATGTACTGTGTTGTATTAAGAAACTTGATGAACACAAATCACAAAGACAAGATTCATTATTTGTATTCTACAAATAAATAAGCCTGCCATCAGTGCCAAAGCAGCTTCAAATATGTAATATATGAACAAAATATATAAAAGTAAAAAGTAATATTGCAAAACCATTACAGCAGTGGCCAAAAGTGATATAGGAAAATGTATATCTTTATTCAAATATTAATACAATTTGTTAAAGATTTTGTAAGCATTTGTAAGTGTAATTGTGCTTAGAGTCAATCGTTTTATTTTTGGCATACAAAGCCTTTATTCAGGCTGTCATACAAAGAAATGTTGAACATGCAAAAACAAGAGAGAACCAACAAAATATCAATAACTGATTGGTTTTCTATGGTGTAGGCCTGTAGCTGTAGTTTAGATTTTTTATTCTTTTTGTGCCAAATAATTTTGCCAGATGAATACCTTAACCAAGTTTAGTGTGTTGTTCTTCTCTTGTATTTAAAATATTTAAATAAAACATTTAAAACATTTTCCTTATATTTTGATTAATCGAACTTATTGGGTCATTAAAAACAAATATCACCTCTGGACATCATTTTTGGCCACTACCTTAGTTTACTTTTTCATATATTTTTTTTAAAAATTTTGTTTCTATATTGGCAAATGCCTTAAAATTCCTGGCTCTACTGCACTGTTGTCACACTCTATTGGGTAAACAGCCTGTTATAGGTAAATTTTAAACATTAGCCAGTGACATAATGGGAAGATATAAGGCCACATCACTTTTCCGTCATCTTTGTGATGCTTCTATATTTATCAGGGGCCTCCCATCCATTTATCCTTTCTTTTCCTGACTCGATGATGCGATCAGTGGGCTGAAATGCAGTCAGACATGCTCCATTAGACCTCAACGCTGGTGCCAGCCCAAAACAAACTGAAAAGTCTGGAATTCAAGAGCTGCGTCATTCATTCGTCCTGCTCTCTCAATCACTCAGTCTTCTTAATGTGCTTAGACTTTGGCTCTAATATTAATAGACCTTCTATCCATTATCTATGACGCTTCAAGTGCCACAGTAAGAATAAGCGACTTCACAAGTACAGTTAATAATATCAACCCACTCCACACACTTGTCGGTTTTAAGATGGTTTATTTTTGGGACTGCTAACCTTTGCTGCCTTTTTATTGTTGTCCATGCGTCATTCGTGATTCAAGCTGTATTATATTCATCTTGAACACTTGGACAGAAAATGTATGTATATTAAAAAAAAAATTAAATATCAATATATTATTCTTCATTCAGTTCTAAGCAACAGAATCTGATTAAACAATGTATTTTTTGACCAATTATCAAAATAACGTTTAGTCCTACAAAGCTGTTTTTTTTTTTACTATGTTACAGCACAGTATAGGTCTATTCCACACAGAAACAAGTCTTGTACAGAGAAATTTCATGTCGGCACGTTATTTCAGACTTACCTGCTAGGCCAGAGTCGAGCCGCTCGCAAAGTTAGTGGTCAGATTTCTTTGTCATACTCTTAAGAATAACCACAACAGTGTTCAAGAGCAACAAATTGCCATTAGCTATTAAATGCACTCCTTTAATTTGTTAGTTAAAAATATAATAAAAAAACAGATTAAAATGTGAATTATTTCTCAAATAAATTATTATTATCATTATTTACTTTGTTTCGGAGTACCATTTATTTGGGCATTTCTGAGTTTGTTCGTCCCTTTCATCCCCAACTTCATAAGTAACACTTTAACAAAAGCTTAATCTTTCATTTTTAGTAACTCTAGTTGTTTCTGTTCTTTCATCCCCTTCTGTTCTGCAGTTATGTCATCTCTTCCTTACCCCTCAGTCTCTATTTCTCTTCTCTGCCTTTTTGTCTTCAGCTCAGGATGATGTAATTTGCTCAGTAATGAGATGTTCAGATCGAGGCATTATTCTTTGATGGGGCCTTTAATTCACCAGAAGGCTCAGTAATGGCTTTTAAACCCCTGACGTTTTAAACCCAAATGAAGAATCGTTCCAGAAGATAAAGCCTTTCGTTTCAGACAGGGATGAACTATCACTTCTTTGGTCCTTTTGTTTGGAGGGTAATTCGGATAAATTTATTTTTTATGGGGGGAAAGTCTTCAGGCAAAATTGGACTTGATTTTAACCCTTCATGTTAACTGATTTTCATTCATGAACTTCAACAGTGTATGTATTGGCTCAACAAATCAAATGAGCTATTGAACTGACCTTAGTGACATCTATCACTTAACAAATTTATTTCTTTTCAGGTAAAAAAAAAAAACTCAGATAACTTTGTTTTGTCCTAAAGTGCTAATGAGTGTATAATTTTGATTTGATTGAAGAATTTGGATACTTATGAAAGCAAAATACAATTCAAAGGCACTGATGTTCAGATTGGATGTGTTTTAAGGATTTTGGAAAACAGCATGTTATGTTTCCAGACTTTTTATTTCAGTGTGTCTTTTCAGTTTTCTTTTCTTTTATTTATTTTTCACTTTTATTTTAATGTTAATTTGTTTGATCAGAGTCTAATTCAGTCAACAATTACAATGGTTTTACATGCCAAAAGTATTCAAAGGAATGGTAATTAGCTTTACGTTGTTGAGGCTTATTGTCTGCACTTTTTCTTCTTTGGAAGAATGAAATCAAAACTCAGTTTGTTTAAAAGTTTTATAAAGTTTAATAAACTTTTAACTTATAGACTCTTTTAACATGTTTTCCATGCATTAGGGAGACTATGACCCTGTGAAGACAAAGGTGGTCCACTTGCAAATGAACCCCACCAGCATTGCAAAGCAGCAGCGCGCTGAAGAGGTGGAACAGCTGAGGGTGGAGTGTCAGCGCTTGAGAGAACGACTCCGGAAAATTGAGGCGAGTGGTGGCATGACAACAGACGACACTACCCTCATCATCCCACCTTCACAGGAAATACTGGGTAAATACTTTTTTACACAAGCATTTCAATAGTAGGGTAAGGAAACTTCCCTTTTAACTGTATCCAGATTCTTCACCAAATTTGATGTAAACAGCCCTGCCTCAGGTTTCCGCTGAATTCTCGGAGGTCTCAAAATAATGAAAAATTATTGAAATATGAAATGTTATTCTGTTGGATGAAGAATGTGTCTCAAATGTGGGTGTAAGCAGCAGCTCACAAAGTTAGACTGGTATTTGTGCGTTTCCTTACTAGAATTTAGAGTACATGTCGCACCAAAAAAAACATTAGAACAAGATGGGTGCAACTACAGCACAAAAAGTGTGTATTTATTTTATTGAGGCTGTTCGAAGTAAACTGTTTACTGTTTTAAATGGGCTTTGAGTACTTGAAAATCATGGGTTTAAATAAAGTTATTCTTCTGATTGGATGATTGTGGTAGTGTTGACCAGCAGCCAAATGTATATGACCAGATGTGAGTTTACATTTGGTCCTTATCTAAATTTAAACACTTTGCAAATAAACAAAAAAAGTTTATATGTCTGCAATTGCATTTGGCTTGACCAGTTGACAAGATTGATTCTTGAGTGAATGCATTTCTACCTGTGGAGTCGGATGTGACAACAAGGATTGTGAAAAAGATTCTTTCTAATTCCTCATCCTGTGTTGACAATGATTTAGACATTTTATTTTTATATGTACATATATATATATATATATATATATATATATATAGCCAGGGCTAAATGTTTAATTGGACTCGAGTGGTGTGTGCTGACGATCCGTATTTCTTTGGGACTCATTTATTTGCTTCATGCTCTCTCTGTGTCTCTCTCCCAATCTCTCTCTCTTTGGCTATCAGTTTGAATGCGTTCAGAAGGAGGCAAGAGTCTAATTAGGACTCAGACCCATGAGTAAACAAACACCCTGAGGTCTGCTTTTAAATTGGCCGCTGCACTTTTTCTGTCTCTATTTGCTATTCACTGTTCCTCTTTCATTTTATGACCTCATTTTTCTCCCACCTAAAATGTATGATTACGGGATTTGTGCTTGCTCAAATCTAGTTCAAAATGAGTGGGTAAATCAATTTTCAGTGGCTTTGTTGTTGTTAGTAATGCAAGAACAAGTTCTTTCAAGGGTAAAAACAGCTTTTTTTGTTGTTTTTATGCAATCACAGCACCTCAAACTCTTTTATAGAGTAAAATTGCTTTTAAAATAATCATTGATCAATTATTAACAGGGATTGGATTTAATAACGGACACTGGAAACAAATTTCTTTTTTGCCTGACACATTTAGTGCTTCATAACATACTCCCAAAGTATATAATATTTCTTTGTATGTTAGGCCCGATTTCTAACACATTCTCAAAGCCTAAGAGTGTTTAATGTGTGCTCATTAAGAAGATTGTGTATCCATATTTTTCTTTTGCGTACTAGCTTAAGGCAAAATGATTGATTATCGCAAGTATAGGATAAAAAGTTGCCCCAGGAAGTGTTTGGACACTTAAGCCACACTTTATGTTTTAATGTCTTTGCATTACATAAACTATCAGACCAGTGGCATTTATTATTTAGAAATATAGGACAATAGAGTAATAGATATGATGTGCAGAAAGAAGACAAAATGTATTTGGGCACTTTGTGGATGTCAAACTTATGTAAAACTATCATTGATAGTGTCCTATCATTAATATCCCTATCCAAACAAAAGATGATTTCTTAGATTTAGACAAAATCAGGAGAAAATGTTTCATAATTTATACCAAAGTTACATGAAAAAAAACACACACAAAAAACCCCCCACTGATTTTAATCTCATTAGAATTTAATACTGACCTCATAAGGAAAAACTAGTCCCTTCCCGACAGGGCATCATTTCTCAACATGGTCCATGCAGCCTTATAAAGTTCATGACATGTTAATTGTTAGTGTACTAATGAAGATGAGGGCCACATACAGAACTTTTTAATTGCAGCTCGTTTTAAAGGTGATTGTGTTGAGAGTTTAGTGTAATGTCTATCCTGCTCTCTATACGGAAAATGAACAAAGTGATAACAATTTTAAAAAGCTTCCAGCGGAGGCTAAAATGAGAGACATTAACATGATATATAATTAAAGTGATCCTGATGAATGGTTAAAGCAAAAGGACAACTGAACAAAAGGCTGTTTCTTCTAATGTGCAGCTCATCAAAACACCGGTAGTTATGTTATGACTGAAACTTTCAAAATTTAACTGAACTGTTCTAGTGTGCAATTACAGTACACAGCAGAACTTTTATCTCTCTTTTTTCCAGAACTTTTATTGTTTGTGATTAAATTTTCATGAAGGTCCATGAGAGAATTAAAACTGCTGTTAAGGCCTCTGTCGTACATACAGAATCCTTATATTGAAGCTATAAGATACAGTTGGATTTTTATAATCTAATTTAGATGGTCAATTTTGCATTGTTTTTCATAACCTTATTTATTACAATGGACACATGCGCCAAAAACAATAAATGTTTTATTCATTTATTACTTTTTTGTGGTTGGGCCAGTGAAAATGTAATCATTGAATTAATTGAATCAAATAGAAAATATCAAATCGAATAGAGATCTTCTAATTCTATAACCGATAATTCTTTAGAAGGATATATTGGCCTAAATTTAAATCTAAATCCAAATATTCATATAATTTTTTGAGAGCCTGATGGAAAAAAAAAAAAGGCTCACCATTAAAAGCCATGTCCTAAGCACTTCAACATTAATCAACTGTTACATATTATAATTCAATGTGTTCGATTACTTGTTAAATTGTTGCTCTTGTTCAGATCTTATTCATATAATCTGAATGTTCTACTGGTTATGTCTAAATGATGTACATGTTCTTCAGACTTGCGTAAGCAGATGGAAAGTGCAGAACTGAAGAACCAGCGCCTGAAGGAAGTGTTCCAGAAGAAGATTCAAGAGTTCCGCACCGCGTGCTACGTACTGACCGGGTACCAGATCGACATCACTGTGGAGAACCAGTACCGGCTCACTTCTGTGTACGCTGAGCATATGGAGGATTCATTACTGTTTAAGGTATGTTCATATGTAAACGTGTTTGTAACTACATAACCCATTAAAGGCAGGCGTATACTGTGCGAGTTCGGACACTCTGTGGTTTTGAGCCATTTCTCCTGAGAGAAAGAAAATTGCATGTGAGCTCGTACTACAGCAACAAAAAAAAAAAAACGCCCAGCTTGTGCTTACATGATTTTGGCACACATGGGATATTTAGTTACAAACGTACTTGCAAACTAGAAGAAAAGTATAAATTATACAAGGAGACTTGGAAAGTAGACATGGTAAACTTGGTAAAAAATTTAAATTACTCACCCTCATGTTGTTCCAACTCCGTAAGACTTTCATTCATCTTCGGAAGACAAATTAAGATATTTTTGATGAAATCTGAGAGCTGGCTCACTCCTTCACAGGCTGCTAGGTAATTGATATCTGCCATCCCAGAAAAGTTAGTAAAGACATTGTTAAAGGGGTGGTTGATTATGATTTCACTTTTCTAACTTTAGTTTGTATGTAATGTTGCTGTTTGAGCATAAACAACATCTGCAAAGTTACAACGCTCAAAGTTCAAAGCAAAGGGAGATATTTGCTTTTAAAGAAATTGCTTTTTAAGGACTACAACAAACGGCTGGTAGGGACTACATGAGTTTCCTCCCGGGTTAGTGACATCACTAACCCTAAAATTTACATAAACCCCGCCCCGGGAACAAGATTGATAGATTATCAAGACAGAATATGCTAATCACTAGAAGATAACTACACATAAGCTCATCAACATAAATTCATCAACTAACCATTCAGAAATGTTGTCTACAAGTTGTCACTTCTTCTTGAGTCTCTCCATTTTTCTGACTCCGGTTTGAACATAAAAGGCTAAATGTTTTTAAATTTTTCAGTGCATGTCTGTGTGAGTGTAAGCTGTTAAAGCTCCGCCCCCTGTGCTGGGAGCAGCAGCTCATTTGCATTTAAAGGGACAGACACAAAAAGGTGCGTTTTTGCTCACCCTCAAAAATTGACACTTTTAACATGTTATATAAAAATATCTGTGGGGTATTTTGAGCTAAAACTTCACATACACCCTCTCGGGACATCAGAGATTTATTTTACGTCTTGTGAAAATGGCATTATACCACCCCTTTAAAATAGTCCAAGTGACTACAGTGGCTCAACCTTAAGTTTATCAAGCGACGAGAATTTTGGGTGAACTAACCCTTTAAGACTTTAAGACTCTCCATTGTAGTTTTGTAGTTAGTTTGAATGTGTTGATTTTATGATCACTTGCTCATTTTAGGGTTCTGTCAAAGCTGAACAGATGTTATAGATGAAACACACCAGCAATCAAAGGCTTTATGTTGAGTTTTTGTTCAATTATAAAACAATGACATTATCATCAATGGGATTTTGAATGACTTTGAAGAGCTGCCTTGGCAAAACTATAGGGGTTTTTCTGAAAAAGAAAGCTGTGATAGTTAGAAGAGCCTGAAGCTTCATACCACAGTTGGTGGTTTGTTGTTCGACTCACAGTTCTGAGAAGCGTGAAAATCGAAAGAAGGACTTAAAACCCAAGGCCGAGGTCAGGCATCTGAAGAACTGCTGTTGTGTTTAGCCTCATCTGAACCAGCTCAGCAGCTCCTCCAGCCTCAGGTGCATCTGAGTCTCTACAGGAGGTCACATTCTCTTCAGTCAGTTCCTACCAACTGAATTTCGAACAGACGGCATTCCTACAGTATAGTAAATTGGCGCTTTTACTTTCACAGCAAGAAGTAGTGAAAAACAGCGACCTAGAATAACACTTAATCAAGGAAATTTCTATCAGTGCACTTCTTCTGGTAACAAGTATACTTGTATGTTGAGTGTCAGCCCCTGAGATGTGATGGTATACTTTTAGTTGATTAAGTAAGATTGGAGAGTTTTAAAATTTTATGGATAAGCCCAGTTCAGGTAACACTTGGCACTTGCAGACAGATTGCACAGTATATGTGAGTGAATCAAGTGAATGTTTTATAATGCCTTGAAATACACCCTTGTGCATTTTCTTTTCTTTATAGTGCACTTTTGTTTATTGCTGCATACTGTTCAATTCAATTATTTCTTAAAATTGAAGCAAGGTTTATTTCGAAAACAGCAAATTGCAACCCAAACAGGGAATCAAAAAACAAAACAAATAAAAAAAAATCTCTCCGTATATAAAAAAGTCCTGTATTTTATAATAATTATGTATAGGGGAGTGAGATCTCCTCAATTCAAATCAACAAACATTTAAGCTTCTCCAAAGTTTGGGCCCAGAGTTGTATGGTGTCCTGTCTTGCACCATGAATGTGGACAGTTCGAGATACACCACGCATCTATAGAAGTGAGCAACCAATATTGCTTATTTAGAGAGTGTGGAGGCTTCCATCTTGTTCATGTACATAAATACATGAACTAATGTTAATTTATACAATGTGAAATTTTGAATTTATTTGTATATGTAGAAATTAACAAACCTAAATTTATAAATTCAAGATCATTGTATTGGCAAAGTACCTCATGCCTTAACTAATGTTAAATAATTTAACCTTATTGTAAAGTGTTCCCAATGTTACTACATTGCATATTACTTTTTAATGTTGAATCAAAACTGGTATTGAGAATCATCAAATTTTACTGAGGATGAACTAATAATTTAGTATTCCACTTTAGACTGTTCATTAGGTTTTAATAGTACAGTAGTTGCACTATTTGTCATACGGTTTGGACATTGTTGTGCATCCATTTGATTTAAGATGGTAATCATCCTTTTTTTACTGCAAATGAGAAGAACTTTATTTCTTTTGGACAGGTCTGTGTATGATAAACCAATTGTTATTACTGCTATATATCTGATGCAAAATGCATATTTAGTTTGAAACTGCATACTCTTACAATGATTTACCTGCAAATGTAATTTATCTTTCTTAATTAATGCTCTCCCTTTGTGGGTTGTATAAATGTTCGGTAATCCCTTATAGACACACACATACACACACAGTGCAATAATTGGATTTAAGTTTTTGTTATTTGATCGGTACTTTCCTCAGGCTGTTTAATTAGAGCTGCAGTAAAGCTTCAGTGAGTCTGCGTTCGGCTGTTATTATTGCTTTGTGAGTGTAAGCATTTAGTCGTTTGTGTGTGTCTAGTTGTGTTGTGTTAATTTTTAAAATTTTTAAGGAAATATTTGCTCTTTTCCACATTCTGTGAATGTAGCACAAAAAACAAAGGATACCTCATACCCTGATGATGACTTCTGATTCTCTTACTGATTTAGCATTACAAACCTTTACATGTAACGGATTTGATAATCAAATGATTTTGTCTGTTTGCTTATTCATTTCAAGTGAATGCTAGACCGTGTCTAAATTAATTTACCTCGTTTAGGCAAGCACCAGCCCTGGAAAGGACTCTGTAGCATTTAAACTAATGGATTTAAATGTCTGTCAGGAAGTTTCTGAAGGAATTAAAGTGTCTTAAGTGGAGTGCAAGAAGCACTCCAGTAGTTCCTTGTAGTTATGTGCTTGAGTTATAGACTGAAAAGTAAAAAGATGGCTTAGAGTTAGCTTTATTAAAGGTGAAGTGTGTTAGTTTTTAAAATACTTTCTCTTATCCCAATTTAATGTGAAGAGTCAACTATTAAACAAGCCATTTGTAGGCTGATTTCCCCAAAGAGTGTAAACACTGTGGTGTTTCATTGCTACTGGCACACAAATTATACACTTTACCTTTTAAGGTGTTTATTTATTTATTTAAGTTGCAAACTAGTTGTGCTTGCTTACCGGAGAGCACAAATAGCATTTTCATTTATGACCAGTCAAGGATAAACTTGTTTATCTAGGAAGTTGTAGTAGTTTGTTTGGCAAACTGTAACGGCCAGGCAAATGCCCACAATATTATAGAAAAACTGTAGAACCTTCAGGATGTACAGTCTTGACAAAATGCACAATAATTGCTGAAATTTTATCACAATGAATATTATGTGGACTGTGTTTAGAAAAGATGGTTAATTGTCTTTTCCTGTGAATATAATCACCATTGATTTGCTTTTAAAGAATAGGCACTTGAAGATAAATGAACAGAATCCCGGTCTCTCTTTTTTTTTTTCCTCAATTGTTCACCCCCCCCCCCCCCCCCCCCCCCCCCCCCCCCCCATTGTTAGATAAGTGCACTTGAGCAATGCTTTAGTTATGTTATGATTTGATCCCCAAAGAATCAAAGAACTGCTATGAAATTCTTCTCCATTTCTGTCTGTGAAAAAGGAAAGATAATGAGAGACTCATTACCCCCCCCCCCCCCCCCCCCCCCCCCCATTTTGTTAAAATATTACTCATTGTCCTGAAAATTCTCTCCGGAATCTGTCAAAGTCATTGAATATCCTCCTTGTTTTGTGTAGCTTTCAGCTCTTCTGAAACTTGACAACACATTTGTACATGGTATCCTAAATGTTAAAAAGCAAAACATTTGTTCAGTGTTAAATGAGAGATTAAATATTTGCCATTTTTTACAGCAAAAAGTGAATCCCTTAACTGCCAGTTTCTAACATTAGATCAAGGCTGCAACACTTCAGTGCATTCAATGTCAATCAATCCTCTCTAGTGCCTTTTCAACAGTTTTGTGCCAGTTTCCAATCTGGAACTATTGTTTGTTTTCACTGTGGAAAAGAGCATCTGGGCTGGAATAACGGCTGGTTTAACAAAACTACATGGCACCTATTGTATCTAACAAAGCTGTCTCCACCAAAAGCAGCAGATGTGATGAAGCTTATTTAATTATAATGAATTTTATTCAATATATAACAAGTTCTGACCATTGCATCAAAAGTGGAATCAAAGGAAGTTGTATTTTAAAACGTGTTCTGAAACTTAAACAAAGACTGTGACGCAGCATGTTTATTTGTTGGCAGGTTATGCAGAAAATTCTCAGTTATGTCATCGTTTGGCTTAGTAGAAACACGGGCCAAGCACTGGCTCTTTCACCATGTTGGTCATAAAAGGGTTTATAGTTTTGATTTAATTGTGACAGATAACACAGGCTTTCACAGGTAGCACAGGTGTACTCACACTAGGCATGGTTGTCTTGTTAAATTGAAAGTTCTAGTTTTCATGGTGCAGCCAGTGTTTTAGGCTTGAATACAAAATACACAGCTGTTCTCTGTTGAAAAGCCATTTACAGATGTGAGCGGGTGTTATGACATCAATAATTGAAATGATATTCACATAAGCACTTTTCATCAAACTCTGTGATGACTCGGCATTTGCGCTCATGCTTTAAATGATGTCAATGAATATGCGGCTCAATATCTGGTGTCCTTCTCTTTGTCAAATTATACCTGGGTGTACTGAATGTCCCCCTGGGGATGAATAAAGTGTCTTTCTATCAGACTGTCCATCTGGTTGAAGTAGGAGTGCAGGGTTACATTCCATATGGAAAAATGTGTTGGATTACTCAAAACGTTGGGAATAAGTACATTAGTCTACACTTTGCAGCTCTCTGGAAATAAAAAGACTTAACCTGGAGAACCGGGACTACAATGCAATCCGTTTTTGCATGATAATATAGCAGTAGGGGTGTATTGAGATACCACGATATAGAAATGTGACGATATGGTATCGTTGATTTAAACTATAGGATTCACAATATTATAGTTATAAACTATAATACTAATTTAGTAAAAAATATATAAAACTAATACACTTAGTTTTATCCAAGGCTCAGCTTACTGTATTTATTTTACTGTATTTAAGGTATAATTCACACAAAAATGTCAATTCTGCCATCGTGTACTCTCTACTCACTCTCCTATACGATTTTCATTCAACTTCTAAACACAAATGAAGATATTTTTATGAAACCTGAGAAATGTATATCCCTCTGTTTAAAGTCCATTCCTCTAAAACTTAAGATCCAAAAAATGTCATAAATGGATCGTAAAAATAATCAATTGAGTGGCCCTGTCCAAATCCAATTCTGAAGAGACACGATGGCTTTATATGATGAACAGATTTACAACAATGCACATATACTGAAGTAAACAATGGTGTTCAAATGCTTCCGTGACACGTGAAAACAACATGAGAGTGAGTAAATGCAGAATTTAAATATTTAGATGAATAAACCATTTACAGTTAGGAATAGTCATTTTGACACACTTTCTTGCAATTAGAACTGTGATCGATTTCATTGATCATCTGGAGATCAAACTTTCCTGCATCTCGATTATCATGGGCTTCTGCGTTTCACTTGTTTTAACGAAAGGTCTCGATGTTGAGCTTATTTTAACTTGAGTGCTGCATTTTGAGAACGCTGTGTCGTGTGAGACGCTAGCGCAACAGTTAAACACGCCTAGTGCGTTCACACTGAAAAACAATGGAAAAGTAGAAGAGTGGAATGGAAAAACCCGTTATGTGTGAACAGCCCCTAATGCCGATGAATGCTTTAATCAAGACATCTATAGTTTTTTTCACCGATGTCTGAGTGAACATGCATTAAATGAGTGTCATATGAGTTCTGAGATGCTGGTCCTCAACCAGTGTCACGTCACTCACTCCATGCGAGATCGGCTTTTGCCTTTTGATATATTAATTTAAGTCATAAAACCATATTCGACAACATATAAAAACAAAATAATCTTTAGAGTAATTTTATAAAGGTAGAAGGTGTTCTTAAAAACATTTTGAAGAACAAAAAGTTATTTAAAGTCATGTCATCTTAAAGGATTAGTTCACCTCAAAATGAAAATTTCCTGATAATTTACTCACTCCAATGCCATCCAAGATGTTCATGTCTTTCTTTCTTGAGTGGAAAAGAAATTAAGTTTTTTGAGGAAAACATTTCAGGATTTTTCTCCATACAATGGACTTAACGGTCACCAAATTGTTGAAGTCCAAATCATTCAAAGGGCTTTGAAGTGCTTCAAAAGGTTCTGCACAATCCCAGTCGAGAAATAAGGGTCTTATCTAGCAAAACGGTCGGTCATTTTCTAAAATAAAAATAAAAATGTATATACTTTTTAACCACAATTGTTCGTCTTTTCATTTAGAGGTGAACTAATCCTTTAAATTCCAATGTAGTGAAACAGCTGTCGTCAGGGGTGCTGCAGCACCCTCAGCACCGCTAGTTCCCGCGGCCATGACTGGAGGCATGAAAATTGTCACGCCAATTAACCGGTGGGAAAATTTCCTTAATGTCACATCCCCAGCAGGCATCCTGGAATATTTTGCCTTGCCTATAACATGACGTGAGCAAAAAGCAGCAGTTTACCCAAGTCTTCCCTACTGTTAAATGTCATTTGGAAAGTGTCCCATATTTTAACTTTATTAATAGAGATCTTCACACGTAGATAAATAGTTTGTTCATGGCACTTTTTACTTCTCATAAAGTTGAGGACATTCAGTGCAAGGTTACATATGAAGACTTCAGACGCAGAAGCCGCAAAGTCAAAAATGAGATAACGACATTGAGTGAATGCTCTCTGCACATAGTATACATTCATTAAATACTTTTGCTTTAAACACGCTAAATCCAAGCCTCAGCAAATTCAGAAATACTGGTTCATTGACAGAAACCTCACTCCGTCACTCCCCTTTGCCAGAACCAAGTTCACGGAACCAATCAGATATGATCCGATATGATTTCACGATGAATTAACGCGTGCGAATGAGTTTTTATCCTGTTGAGAGATTAACTAAACAAGATGGAGAGGTATGATGAAATGGATGAACCTGTGGAACCTGTGGTCACGAAACACAAAAGAAAACGTTGCAACCTCATAATTCTGTCCGTTCTAAGGCTAAAGAAAACCGTTACAGTGGCAATGACAGGATTTGCGAGTTGCATGTAAACACAAGTGTTTCATGTGCTGATTTAACTCTGACAGAAACTGACTCAACCTACTTTAAAGAACAGCTCTTTAGTGATTTTGCAACTGTTTACTATGTCTCGTCCAAAGTGGACTTAGAGGTTTTTTTGCAACAAAAAAAAAAAAAGCACACATGGATTTAGCTCTTTTTGAGCCTGATAAAAATGCTAATTTAAAAGAAAAAATGACAGATGAACTTCAAGGTTTTTGCACCTAAAGTCTTCATATATTAAGGGAACATGCTGACTTTTCAAGTGCCTAAATTAAACTAATTGCTAATCACCTCTTCAGGAAATTGATAACTACAAGAGCAGGCTTATAATTATATAACGTTGACAGAATCAGATGCCAGAACTCTGGGAACTGACGTTAAAGGCCGGGACACACCAAGCCGACGGTCGGTCGTCGGGCAGTTTTTGTTTGTCGGCCGACTAAGTTTTCTCAGTGTGAAATTGGTCCTCGTCGGCTTTTTTTCAGCCGATTAAACATGTTCAGAGAATCAGAGAACTCTGATTGGCTGTTCAGCTTAGTGAATGAGTCAGTGCACGAGAATAATAGCAAAACAGCGAGCAAAGAAGTCAAAACGGTACAGATAGAAGGCTGTTCTAATGTTACGTCATCTTACTTGAGTGTTCCTTGGCGAATAGTTCAATATTAACATGAGTGGAGTGGAATAAAGAAAGTGTTTAGCAGGATTGATATTCAGAACGGTAAGCATGCACTGCTTTGTTTATGGTTTGTGTATCTGCAGCCTACAGCGTCGGTTTCCCTTTTTGAATGACGAATATAGATGAATATATCTTCAGAAATAGACAGTTGTCTCATTTACACGCAGGCGCAGAACGCGCATTCTAGCTGACAGTCGGCAGTAGTTCTCTCGGTGTGTTCAAGTGCAGCTTTTTCCCCCGACACAAGGCAACAACACAGTCGGCTTTCATCAGCGCTAGTTCTTTGGCGTTGATTTGGTGTGTCCCGGTCTTAAGAGCAAAAAGAGGGATGAGGGCTTGTCTTAAATATAAAAGTAAATGCAAACAGCTAAGTGCACATTTCATCCTAATTTTAACTTGAACCATATTCTTTATCTTGACTTGGATATTATATTACCTAGTATTGCAGTTTTCAATATAGCAGAGAATTCTGATATTTAGCAACTTGAAATTGTATGAATGAGTCGGTCTAGACGTGTGTGTGTGTGTGTGTGTGTTTTCTCAGCCTGTGAAATTAGACCTGTTGAAGCCACCTGCGACCCTTCTGCTGAAGATAATTCACTGTCAATATTTGTTAACCTTGAGTTACACAGACACGCACACAATCACAGGCATTCAGATGTTATCATTCAAACACAAGCACTTCAATAAGATTTAATGGTCTTTTCTATTGTGTTGTAATCTGTCAGTTGTGACACATTGATTAATTAGAGTTGATTAATAATATGCTGCACTATTCTTTTGTTACTTTCATCCACTACTGCAAATCATGATGTTCAAAAATGCTTGCAGAGAGCACAAAAAAAGACATTTTAAGATTTTAATCCAAATAAGTGCATTTAGGCGTGACGTGTTCATTTATATTGCATGATTTTTTTTGTGATTTAGGTAAACGCAGTGTTTGTTTTAAAGCTTAAGATTATTAAAGCTTAATCATATAATTGTGCAGATAATCATGTAAATTATAACAGTGGTGTGATGTAGCCAAGTATGGTGTCCTATACTTGAAATTTGTGCTCGAATCACCCATCCATATACACACACAGCAATAAACACACACCCAGAGCAGGCGCCTTGGGAGCGATTGGGGCCTTGCTCAAGGGCATCTCAGTTGTGGGTAATGAGAGTGGAAGAGAGCGCTGTTCATTTGCTCCTCCCATATACCGAGACTCGAAACCCACGGCATTCGGGTTACAAGTCCGACTCTCTTTAACCATTAGGCCACAACTATTATTGTTCACCAGTCCAATGGCTTAGAAAAATAATGGCACACCTCTCCTCAAGCCGCATGATTTGAGGTATTGTTCTTTCCTCTAGCACGAATGGTGCAGGACGAGTCACTCTCCAAAGTTTAATACATAGGGTTAGTGGTTTAGAACAGACTTTTGTCTTCTAATTATCCATTTGCTTCACATTATGAAACCTCTCAGTGACGGTAAAGAATGTCAACCAAATATTATGGTATATATTTTTCTTTGAAACCCTTTGTGTTTACTGCATTATAAGGCTTGGCAGTGACTCAAGACGGTAACTGAATCTTAGGCAAACTTTAGTTCAGCTGTTAATTCAAATCGTGGGCGACTCCTGCAGGACAAACGGGTTTGTATTGATTGAGGGCATATGGAGTATCATCTTAACGTCATGTTAGCGTAGACTCATCGTAGACTTATTGCTTTTAAAATTACATTTGTGCTCTTAGAAGGGCATTCTGGGTTGGCAAGAAACCTTGGTCCGAAAACAAAGTCTTTCTCAGTTAATTTACCTTTTTTCTAAACTGGAGGCCAAAGCATATGTTACTGATTGATTTTAAGAGCTCTAAATCCCAGTTATCTATTTGTGGTGGATGTAATCTGTAGAGCTGTTAATGTTTGTAAAGATTTACATAGGGATGCACAATATGTTGTTTCCATATCTGCTGATATTTGCGAATTTTTATTTTTTTTAATCATCATCATTAAACATCATTTAACATTTATTGTTTTTATTATTTATTATATTTGACGTTATCGGTTTGATCAGTATTTTAGATTTAATCCTACATTCTCATTATCCATATTTTTTATATTTAGATTCCATTTGCATCATTTAACACTGACTTAGTTATTTTTTAAAACAGAAACAATTTAATAAGTGTTAAAAGTAATCTATAGCAAATCTCAATCTATTTTTCATACTGTACATTATATTTCGATGCTTACTTCACTTGTAGCATTTAGTTTTTGTTTTACTAGTTTTTTTTTGTTTTTTTTACATTTTATAGAATTTTAATAGCAGCCGTTAAACAGTTACCCGCCATAACTTATAAATAATTATTGTATTATCTGTATTGAACAGAATTTTAAATTAAGATTAACATTTTGAATAAAAGATTGAAGCATTAGAAGATGGGTGCTGCATCCCAATTCACATACTATCCGTCCTAAATAGTATTCGCAATAGGGTATATGTCGAACGTCGCATTACGAAACCGGAAAACAGAACGCATCGCTTCCGGTTCAGGTCTTTTGTATGTGCTTCTTGCATTTTTTTACTGTTTTACTCAAGATAACTTAAAAGGAGCGAGCAAAGATGATCATAACCAATGTCCCTCGCATGTGAAGATCGATATTTAAAAGTAAAAAAAAAAAAAAATCTTCACACTAACGTTTAGATATTTAAATAGAATAAAACGCCAATAACAAAGTGAGATAGGTAGGTTAGCTGATTACCTTAAAATTCCATAGATATCGGCGTCAGTTCATACGGCTGTTAACACTTTCTATGACAAGCGGATGCGATGAGACCAGGTTTCCGGTTTCGTCATGCGACGTTCGACATATACCCTATTAGAATTAGTGTGTCCCAAATCATAGTGTTAAAATTAGTATTCCAAAAAATACCCGGATACACACTATTGGCTAATATTGACCACAACCCATTGCGCTTTGGATGAGGATTCGATTAGAACTACAAACACGAATAAAAAGTGTCAAAAAACTACAAACATGGCGGATGTGCGAGTCCGGCGGTTAAGTAGAGAGGTTTAGATAAAGGAGTTTGAGTGATTAATAATCAGCATCTAACCTGATGAAAAGATATGCATTCTTTTATTTATTTATATATATATACATATACATTATATTTATATATATATATATATATATATATAAAAGAATGCATATCTTTTCATCATATGTATATATATATATATATATATATATATACATTATATTTCATCTGCAACAACATTGTGAAATTTGTAATAATACGTTTGGTCATTTACTTTTAAATGCATCATTATGCAATTTGCATACTTTTAGGGCATAGTATAAGTTGGCGAATTGGGTTACAGCAAGGAATTTATGGTGGGATAGCTTTTGGATAGCTGTGTAGAAAATACAAACATCCCTTTTGTCGAAATATTAAATCATTCATGATCCTAGTATGCACTATATTTGACATGAAAGACAAAAAAACTGTATAAAAAGGCCTCGTATTTAGACTTTCCCCAGTTGCAAATAGATTTTCCTTCGCAGAGATTCTAAATGACGTTTCAACAGTTTACAACAGTAAACTGTTAACAACATTCATGTAATTGCAATTTAAGCATAAGTGAACAGTTCAAAAACCAAATACATGCTCATAAAATGATGCATACTCAATTTTTCTTTTGCTGGTAAATATCTGACAAGCTCAAAGCCACTGTTTGAGAGGAATATGACTTGAAAATAACTGCAAAGTTTCGATTTGCAGACACATTTTCACATAGATTTAACCATAACCTCAATCACAGTATCTGGCAGTTACATTTTTAGCTTTCCAGTGTTTATCTGAACACAGCCGCCACCTATATGCATCCGCTTCATTGCCCAGCGGTGTTTTGCCGCTATGTTGCCATTCTCTCTCATCATCTCTTAACTCAGTTTCAGTAATTGTCAGGCCAGGTTGGTCACCTTGATTGCTGCCCTCAGCTAAGTTTTCAGCTCCAGTAGTAATCAGAAGTTTCTCAGACGCAAAACCAATCAGCCTCTTTCCCTGCTGAGCTCATCTCAACGGGGAGCCAGGCAGAGAAAATACTCAATCAATGGTCACAATTAAAAGAGAAATAAAGTAGAAAACGTGAGGCGGTGAACAAACTGTCACACTGCTGCCACAATACTCTCTTCCATTTCACTTCCACTTCAAACGTTGTTAAAACTATTTTTTTAGGGATGGGTTAGCCAACTATTTGAGGTTATTCGTTTCTTTGTTTTTTTTGTTTTACATGAGCATGTACATAGTTTTTGGTGATACATTTTTTTTTTTTTTTTTTTTTTTTTTTTTAAATGACCATATATTATGCTGATAGTTAAAATTCTGGATACCCGAGAGGAAAAAACACTAACTACACCAACACTGGAACTGAGAAAGAAATAGTTTCGATTGAATTTCACACTCAGAATTTGAGCATTGCTGAACCAAAAGGATCTGTCACAGGGTAGATCATATTCTAAGATCACTTGACACTTGATTTGTCTCAGTTTTGACAGTGTGTAGTTACTGTGCTTTGCCTATTTTTCTAATGGTCTTGAAATCTTGAACTCTCACTAATGTAATGTAGTATCACTGTTATTTTGAATTAAACTGTAAATTCCCTGTTTATAGTTTTGTAGTTTTCAGTTTGGTTTTTAATATCTTAAAATGTAATATTGATTTCAATTTCTTTTTACAATAGTTTGTTTGTTTAGTTATATTATTTGGCATTTTAGTTTTTGGTTTTTTTCATAGATGCATTTCTATTTTGATAAATATATTAAAGTTTTCTTTTTTTTTTAAAGTTATGTAATCAACAACAGTTGAGGCAGTCTACATCTTGACAGAGCATATATTGCATATATAACACATATTGTCAATCTTACAATGTGACATATTACTCTCTGAAGATGGCATATCTTCTCCTAAACAGGTTCATACATGTCAGACACTCTCTCCATAGCTCCGTAAGACAACCATGATCAAAAAACAAAAAAACAAAAATTTGTCAGTCAATTTATTATTGGTTTCATTAGTGTTTTTTTTTTTTTTCAGACACTTTTTTTTCTTACATGTTTTTTCATTTTTTTGTTGTTGCTGTTGTATCTGTTTCAATATTTTTTTAATATCAGCTTTAATAAACAATATAGGGATGGGCATTTTTCAATTATATTGTATTTGAATATTTGGGCTCATAAATATATATAAATAAAAATGACATTCTCAGTCTGATAACAATAAGGCTGGGTACAGAGAAAATGCACAGGGACACAGATAACAGTGTGCTAAAGCGAAGTTTCTTAAAGTTCTTAAAATAGTCTCCCTCGTCAAAAATTAAGGAAGCATATGCTTCGAGATAATTTTGCTATCAGATAATTTATCTGTGTAGTATTTTTAATTTGTCGGATAATAATTACAGATTGAATATTTGACTATCCGTGCATACCCCTAATACAATAACAGCATTCTTGCGACTTCAGGCAACACCGTAGCAGCATCATAGCATTAGGCAAGTAACCATTTGGAAAACCTTGTAAACCGCATTGCAGCACCCCAGCAACCACCTAGAACACCTTATCATTGCAGCAAGCATTTCTCAGAAAATGTAAAAATCTAGTTCTATACTACTTTTGCATTTTTCATGAGTGTAGCAATAACATGGACCGTTCCATCAAAAGAAGACTGTAAACTCTGTGTCCTCTCATCTTTGCTGTAATTAGTGTCTCTGTGCTTTGATGGTGGGTACATTTGCTTAGTAACGTACATAGCATCCATTTTCACATAATATTAGATTAATTTCACCCTCTAACGGTTTGTCCCCAATAGAAAATGTACCTTCAAAGTACAGATAGGAAAAAAATCTTAAATTCCTTTTATCTGCGATATATAAGCCATGCTGCTGTCTCTATTCAATGAGATAAAAACAAACTGAATGCAGCTGAAAAGGCTCAATTTTGTGTAGCGTGCTTATAATTTTAATCGACAGTCTATTCCCGGCACACGGTGAGCACCATAGTCATTGTGCAGCTTTGACAAAACGTTCTTTGTTCATCGCAGGTTTTAGCATAAGAGCACATTGGTCGTGAGAGCTCTCACTCTGTTCATGCTTTTGTGTGGGTGTTATTGAAACAGGGTATCAAGTCCACTTTTTAAACTCCTCAAAGCTGCAAAACTCCTTGTCTGCCTATTTAATTCACATCAGAGAATGAAATGTACTTAGGGGTCAAAAAACATGTACATTTATAAAATTAAATTCAGCCTCGATTCTAAGCTGTGATTCCCAAGGCCTTTCTGTGATGTTACTAAGATGTTTCACCCAACTGTGAAATCAATAAGCCTTAGGCTGAAGGATATGCAAATTCACACCTGTACATATAAAATTATTGCAGGTTTGTGTAATATTCTGAGTTTCCATGTCACTTTTTTCATTCATTTAGAGGAATATTGAATCTGTTTTTGTGCAAGTGAGATGAGTAAATGCATGTTCACATTTAGCCTAGATCTACAATAGACCTTATTCAGAGCAGCACCTTGACAGGTATGAAAGTGAGGGTGTGAGGGATAGACTTACTGTGTTTTCAATGCCATCCGCTGTAGAAAGCTCCTAGATCACTTATGATTTTCCACATCTCATGTTGTCTGGAGATTTTGTTTCTCCAGAAATGTCATGGAAATATATTTTTGCAGTGTTTTGTTATAAATAAAAAAAAATCCCAAAACAGATGTCTGTCCCTCACAGCCTCACTTTCATTCCCGTTTCAAAATCAAATATGGCACTGCTTTGTAGAAGGTCTTTAACCATCATGTTTACACATCTGTGCACACAACTTCTCTGCCTCTTACTCCTGATTAATTTTAATCCCATAATTTTACGTGTTTGTCCATTCAAGCTCAAATAGATGCTGAAGAGAATTCAATTTTGTTGTTCGCATGCTGTGCGACTCTGTGGGTGATTCTCTTTTTGCGATTTTCTTGCACTTGAATGGTTTAAAATCACTTGAATTTTTAAACTGACATGACCTAAAAACTTGAGCTCAATGATGGTTAAACTTTGCAATTAATCTGTGAATCACGTGCGTTTCTAACCTGCCTGGTTCGTACAGATCAACCATAATCCCTATACATGCTTCAATATCAAACGAAAAAATCTATGATAGTGTTTCCATGATTTTTCAAAAGAGGGAAAACAGACTTGCCTGATTCTGATCTTCTCTGAGTCCATTTTTCATCTTTGCCCAACACCTGGTCCTCTAAAGCCACTCGTGCCACAGCATCCACAGTGTAATTTGGTGGAGGATTGGTGATGATCTGGTGGTGTTTTAGTAAGGCTAGAATCTGGCAGATACGTCTTTGCAAAGGATGCATAACTCAAGTCACGTACAAGATTATCCTGAAAGAAAAATAGCTTCCTTCTGCTCTGACAAGGTTCCCTAACTCAGTGGTCAATCACAGTATGGATGGAGGACCACCAGATCAAGAACCTGTCATGGCCATCACAATCTCCAGACCTGGACCCCACTGAAAACCTCTGTAATGTTATCAAGAGTAAGATGTATGGTCACCAGCCATTAAAAAATTTCAGCCAATTTTTTCATCATAAATTTGCCCAACAGCAACTTTGCAGTGGTCTCTTAATTTTTTTCAGCGCTGTACTGTATATATCAGAAATCCCAAAGTCCATATTGGTCACCACTAATCTCTAATAGTTCTATTAGTAGTAACTCTAATAGTAGAGTTCTTTAAAAAATAATAGCACATCGCTCCTCAACAAACAAAATGGTTGAGGTATCCTTCATGTCCATATCACAAACAGTGCACAATGAGTTGCATGCTGAAATGTAATACTTACAGATAGGGATTTGTTCAAACTGTAAGTAGCCATTTGCATGTATTTGCAAAGGCTGGAATTTTATTTTTAATTATCAACAGTGTTCTATTTAAATAAGAGTAGAGTCTGATTAAAGTTCACAGCAAATCACTGTGTCTCAAGCATTGACCTGTATTCAGTATGTTAAGTATCCACGTAGCCTTTATAATGACTTCACAAATGTCATCCTCTGAGCGTACACGCACTGACAGTTTAATGTGTCCTTGTGCTGACCTTTGCCGGTGCCATGTCTTGCTTTAACCTCAAAGGTTAGGATGACAAAGTTTCTGGCTTTGATAATCTCCATAGTAACAGTAGCGCTGCTTTGATTGTCGACATTGGAACGGCAGGTGTCTCTATGCGTGTTTTGATCAGCGTTCTGGCATTTCCTATCGTCCAATCAGGGGATGATTACACCTTTTGATGGACTCGCTGATTAAACTCACTGATGAGCTATTAATGAGTGAAATCAAGAATATGTTTGCAAGTGAGTGCATGTAGTGAGGGAACGTCAGAGAACTGATAACAGTACATGCTGTAATTTATGACAATATAAAAAAAATCATATCAAAGGTCTAAAATTCACTTGCACGGTCGATGCATTCTCATTCAAGTCATTCTCTTGGCTGTTTGCTACTGAGAGGCTGCACTTTTGAGTTTGAAGTCTATTTTTGAGGGGTTTAAATCATGTATTAGATTTCAGAGAAGATCCAAAAAGAGCTTTGATAGCTGTTGATGAACTTGCAAGTGAAAAAAATCTGTTCATGCGACTTTTATTGCTAATGTTCTGTATCTTTGTTCGTCTCTTTGTTGATTTTCACCTTTGTTGACATGTTCCTGGCAATCAAATTTGCAACCCAGTAACAGTCTTTTCTTGCTCAACTGCCTCTGCCTCTCCATACAGTGACACAAATGTGGAATATTCTTTGTTTTAAGCCACCAACTAAAAAAGTGCATAGACATGTTTTTTTATTATTTAATAAAAAAAAAATGCACAATACATTTTCATGCAAGGTAGGAAATAATAACTGCTGGTAAAATTTTCTCATATCACGTACCATTAGCAGGCATGGCAAAGTTAATTTTGGACCCTGTCTGTGCAGTTGATTTGAGAGAGTGAATCTCAGTCTCCTCCAGCCTCAGTCAATACACTGTCGTGGACTGAACTCTTTCCTATCCTATCTTGACCAATAAAATTTGCATTCACAGCTTGAACTCTTAGATTATTTTTTTATGGATCCACTATGGTGTCTTGAACTACTTCTAACACAGCAGTGGTTATTATATTTATTCCACCCCTCAGCTCTTGATATACATTTGAAATATGAAGACTTTTTTTTTTAGTTTTGTGAAGTATGGTATATTTTGTTTATGGAAATTTCTATAGTAAATATTTTTTTATTTTATTGAATTTTCTATAGTGAATCATGTATTTATGTATGGGGATTTCTATGGTGAATATTTACAGACATTTCTATTGTGTATATTTTTATTTATGGTATATATGTCTATAGTAAAGTTACGTAATATTTATCTATCTCATTTTGTTTTAGTTCTGCTGTAAAATCTTTCATCCAGTTGCTCTTCATGAATCTCTGTACAATGTACAAAAGTCCTTATCATGGAAATGAATTGGTTAAAGGGTGTGGGAACACAGGATATGAAACCGCACATTTTATATTCAGTGTTTGGATTTGTTTGATTTAATTTCACATAACCTGCTTATGTTCATATATTCTTCTTTTTGGATGCCAAAGAATTCTGTACAAGTGCAATTTCAGACCATAATATATATTAATATACCGATTATAATATGCTTAATATACCGATTCTCTATAGACTGTCTGTATCTCGGAACATCTGGTCAAGAGTAATCCATGCAGAACAGGTTTATAGGTTCCAGCCCAACATACAGCATGTTCATGTGTCTTCATGCGTGGGCTCTCTCTTCTGGTCTAGAGAGAACATGAAATGCAATGAGTGGTTAGACATTTGATTTGATCCCTAGAGACTGCTGTGTCTATTGAAGATCGAATGCCTAAACTAGCAGACATCATCTCTATCCATCAAAGCTGTCGAGTGGCGAAAGTTTCCCGACAGAGTTTGAGTGCTATTCCGTGTGACATTCTTTTCCAGACCGGCTCGTGCTTTCATTCTCTCTCCGTTCATAAAGCATGTGTCAGCCATCGTGTTAGCCTGTCATGACAGCAGAAGTTGTTTGTGTGTGGTGGAGTCTCATGGGGAAAGAGGTTTTGTAAGGACAGCAAGCTTTTTGTACTGATACATTTTAATTTGTTTAGACTGAGGATACAGAAACACTTAGGCAAGAGAATGTTTCACAACTTCGATGATTGAAAGATCTAAATCAAAGTCTTTTCAAACACCCAAGAGAAAGTTTGCCAGTTTCATAGAAGATGAGAAAAATCAAGAAAATTAGTAGTGGAGGAGGGTGTTGATGGTTTCCAGGGTGTTGCTATGCAGTTGCTAAGTTGTTCTGGGTGTTTTTTTGTTTTTTTTAGCATTTTGCTTGGCGGTTTCTCATTGGGCCAAGCCAAAAAAGTGCTGGATGAGATGCATGTCCAATTTTATCAAACACCACTAAACGTTTAAACATTTCAGCTGGCTATTTTGTGTGTGTGTGTGTGTGTGTGTGTGTGTGTGTTACATTAGAAAGTTTAAATTCACTTTAAGGAAGTTTAGATGAACTGATCTGTTTTTCTCACTCTGTCTTGCAGTCTAATCTACAGATGTTATTTTCCATGTTATGAAGTTGTTCTTGTGTTGCTTCTCACAGATGGTGGGTTGAAGTGTGGCATTTACTGTACTGTAACTCAATTCTGTATGCTCTATTAAGCATATAGCAAGAACATAAACAGACAAAAATGTACTCTACGTTTCCGTTGAACGTCAAAGGAGATTCACAGAGTGAGTTGTTTTTTTTTACTTTGGTACAGGAACTGATAATTATCCTTGCTAAAACATTTATTGTATATGGACAGACAGGCAGCAGATGACGTGAATAAATACTAAATAGACATTTGCAGACATTTCTCATATGCACCTTAATGCTTACAGTACGCTAATGTCCTGCATTCTTGATAGTCAAAGTAAACCCTTGATAATGGTTTTGATATTTACTCTGCCACTCATCCCGTTGTTGTTTTTTTTCCATCCTAGGCAAAATGTCAAAATCTGCATTTAGATTGAAGTCTTTTTGTTTTTCATTTGCATATTTCTGATTATTCAATTACATCTCCTCTCCAGTTGGAGAGGTGGTCCTCCCAGTAATTTATTTTTTTTTCTTCACGAATTTCAAAATCATGGCATCAGTGCAAGGAAAAATAGTTGTATTCACATTTTATATATGCATGTATGTTTTTTATATACATATTTATTTGTGTGTGTGTATATATTTGTACTACACTCTAAAAACTGCTGGGTTGTGTTAACCCAATTTTGGGTCAAATATGGACTAACCCAACGTTGGGTTAAAAAATGCAATTTAAAAATGGACAAATTGCATTTTGGACAAAATCAAAAATGGACAAAAATGCAATTTAAAAATGGACAAATTGCATTGGTTACATTAAAAATGTAAACCAACGGCTGGGTTTGTCCATTTTTTAATTGAATTTTTAACCCAACGTTGGGTTAGTCCATATTTGACCCAACATTGGGTTAACACAACCCAGCATTTTTTAGAGTGTATATAAACCATCAAATAATATATATACAAAATGCATTAAATAACTAGGCCGTGTGTTTGTAGTTATTAAACCCACATTTAAAGAGATATATTTATTTCAGTCATGTTTAGTTTAGTTTAGTTTTAGTTGCAAGTAATAAATTACGTACTTATAAATAAATAACATTTTTGTAACCTTCGTTAGTTCCAGATCAAACGTCTGCATGTCTTCATGAACACTGAGAACTTCACTATGTATCTGAGAAATGGAGTTGCATTTGCTAGTTGCATTTTCAGAATTTTTTAAGCAAGTCAGTAGATCTATTGCATCTGTTGTCAGTGACATCATAGATGGAGCTTGTCCCCTCTAAACACATCTGTTGTTTTTCTACAAGTGTTCACTCTACTCACAACAGCAGCTAGGCTGAATCTTTTTCTAGCAAAAAGTCATGTTTGTAAGTTCTTATGAAAATATTCAAATCGTTATACAAGTATTATATTTATTTATCATATACAAGTACTATCAGTTAGCCTATATCAAAACGCTAGTCATTAAGTCCTCCTGATATTAGTTATTTTTGACCAACTTGAAAATATAACAACTAAAGTTCCCCAAAAAAATTTAAATAAATTGAATGCCACTTGGTTTGATATTTTAATGCACTGACATTCATACTTTGTGTCAGGGTAGGTGATTTTGGAGAGGCTAACAATAGCGAGCTAGCTTTGAAAGCATAAGATCCCATCCTTCCTTCAGAGCGTCTCCAAAGCCATGCCTCCTCTAAAACACATGAACTCGCAAAGCGTCACGAGAGACGGCGTTAAATTACCCCATGTCTCAAAGCACATAACATTACAAAAGTAATGAACGTAAACAACTTACAGAGCTCTGCCTTAAACAACTCTGAGGATGTGAACCGCTCCGAGAAAAACCAAATGCAATGATTGGACAAACATTTTTTGGTCATGAGACTTCCACACAAGATATATGTAATTTTTTTTTAAATATTTAGACCACTTCTAATAATGATTTGCTATCAGGATGTGAAGAGAGTTTCAACATGTATAACGTAAAGTGTTTATGAAAAACATTGCCTACCCTAGCTTTAAATGTCATACTTTTTTTTTTCTAGCCCACTTTATACTTAAAATGTTTGTTTTCTAGTGTAATGTACAATTTAATGTGCTATTTATTAGCTAATGTAACTTTTTATCTGCAAATACGTGTTGTATCTCATGTCATGGATGTGGTAAAGCACGATGAGCCGTTAGCAAGGAGCAGTTGGTTAATTATACATCTGCCTAATCAGTAGATAAAGCTAATTTAACAGCCAATTACTGCTCTTCACACACCTCCGCCTCACACTGGAAGCAATGACAGCTTCTCGTTTCCTCTCTTTAAGCTCGGCAGGGTGCGCTCGCACCAACAGACGACTCAGATGTACTGGATCATAAATTTGTTTGTGTGTACATGCTTTCCTGGCTCACTGCAAACTTTAAATTACTTCAGTGCTGGGTTTTCTACATAACTTTTTTTTTTTTTTGCAGTTACCACAACGATCTTTTACATGGTAACATGCCTAAAATAAAACATTTATTTGAAATCGTAACATTACAAACCTTTACTATCAATTTAATGCATCCTTGCTGAACAAAATGATTAATAAAAAAAAAGTCTTACTGACCCCAACATTTTGAGTGAGTGTGAGTGTGAGTGTGAGTGTGAGTGTGAGTGTGAGTGTGAGTGTGAGTGTGAGTGTGAGTGTGTGTGTGTGTGTGTGTGTGTGTGTCGTGCTGCTGTAGTAAAAGCGTTGAAGGGAAAGGCTTCAGTGTGTGTGTGGATTGATGGCTTCAGATATATTGTAAAATCTCTTGAGACCATGCCGTTTTTACTTTCTTCTGTGTATTTATTTGGTATTTGTGCTGGAGGTGGTTTGTGGCGTGCATGACTCTCTCTGGATTTGTTAGGAGATATATAGGCTGTTACACTGAAAGTCCCTGGAAGATCTTGAAGGCTGAGTCGTAACAGGTGTCACTCCATGTACTGAAATGCATCTTGAGCAAACTCTAGGCAAGCATATTTTTCATTTTTCCCTTACTGTCTGTCTTTCTCTCCCCATTTCTCTCTACAATACTGCATAAACTGTCATTATGAATGGCTTTTTACATCCTCAGAGAGAAAACAGCTGTTTGGGTCAAATGCAAAGTGTTGTAATTATTCTCTTCACACCCCTTCAATCTGAAAGCTGCATTTAAGCAAACTCGTTGAAGAGAGGAAACTGGAAAGGAAGCTCAGCGAGAGATGTCATTACATGAAGCTACGTGTGGAGTTTGCAGGCTCCAGGCTTGACTGTTTTAGGCAAAGTAACTGGCTGTCCATGGAGAATGGAGAGATGAAAGATAAAAAAGATAAAAGAAACGATGCTAATTTGGAAACTTCTACCATTGTCCGTTGGCCCCACTACACCCTGAGTCAATCGTTTTTCTTCTCATTTCATAATAGCGTTTCTATCTTTCTGTCCTCTCTCACCTCTTATGTGGACTTGAGGAAGGTTTTAACATCAACAAAAACTTGTTGTTAGCCGAAAGGTCACATATTGTTCATAACAACCTTTTGTGGCGGTGGCAATACAAAAACACATTGATAAGGTCACAATCTGAATAACTCTCTCTCAAAAACAAAGAGAAAAAATACTGGATGACCTTTTATTAAAATGTGATCTGGGAAAATAGAAAACAAAACCAAGTTGGAGACAAAGGAGAGGCATTTCCACATGTGCCCTGTTTGCCGGGACAGGTATTAGAAGGTCTGGTGTCGAGGGGGGCCTTTCTGTGTTATGAGACAGCATTATGATGCTTCATAAATCACAGAAAACGGCAAAAACTCTTCATGATAGCCCTCTTTTCTCAGGTCCTCTAAATGTAAAATATATTTGATGCTAACAACTTCTTGTGGAGGTCAGGTTTAAATAGATTCGACATGGAAAAGCACCGTTGTGCATTGATGCCCTCATTTTGTGTTTGCTTCCTCTTAGTTCTACTCTGGGCAAGCAATTAATCACAGACACACTGCCTTTTCTTTTTCTTTGATATGCATCTGAAGGTTTTAAGGGGTGTTTGTACATCTGAACATTTTATTGTTTATGTAAAGGAGGCTAACATTACTCACTGCCTGACATAAGTAAACTCAAACTGTGTTTGGTTTAGGGAATGTTAGTTAGTGAATAATAGTGTTTACGTTACTGCGTTACCTAACATTAACAATAAGCAATAGCTACACTTAAGTTACATAAGTTATTATTCTTAGTTAACGTTAGTTAAAAAAAAAATACCACTGTTAGTTCATGTTTAGATCCATTAAATAATAGTTAAAACCTTTTATTTCAATAATGTGTTATTAAATGTTTGAAATTAACTTTCTTTAGAAGTATTTTTCATTGTCAGTTTATGCTAATTAATTTATGACCGAGCTATAAAGAATCAAAACATTTTCAAACAGTATCTAGGATAATATCAATATCTATACCAATATAATTATTCACGATAACAATATCGTGCATGTTCATTATCTTGATATATCGTATTATACTGGCACATGTCTCGTCATTTTGTTAGGTAGTTAGACTTTTGTTACTCCTGTTAGTTTTTAGTTAGTGGCTATTAGTTTTTTTTATTAGTTTTGGAGTAGCAGTTTTTGGGTTTACTCAGAGCTTATCGTTACTCACGGTTTGATATAAACCAGAACAGTGTTTGACTTGGTGAATGTTAGTTAGTTCGATGTTTAGTAAGTTTGTTTTAGTGAGTTTTCGTTACTTGGTTCCTGTTAGTAGTTAGTGACGAATAGTTTTCATCTAGTTATGCAGTAATGGTTAGTTAATTGGTGTATTGTGTCTTATCACTTAGAGCTTATTACTCACAGCTTGTCATAAACCAAACAATATATGACTTGGTTAATATCAGTCAGTTACTCAGTCTGATTGACAGAAGTAAACCCAATGTGGCTTTGACTTTTTGTTTAAACTGACTCAGTTAGCTAGTTAGTGGCTGTTAGGGAGTGACTGGTAGTGGATTGTTTGACTATTTTTGTTTGTTTGTGAATTAAAACACTTGTTAACATTTGTAAGTTTAACTTTATTTGTTACTTTACCTTTGTAGTTTGTTACAAATGTTTAAACGGACACCTCTCTCCCCTGTCTCTCTCTCTCTCTCTCTCTCTCTCTCTCTCTCTCTCTCCAGTCTGCTGGTCCAATGGGCAGCGGCAGCATGCAGCTGTTGGAGACAGATTTTTCCCGCACTCTAACTGGACTGGTAGATCTGCATCTCTTCCATCAGAAGAGCATCCCAGTGTTCCTCAGCGCGGTCACCATCGAGCTGTTCAGCCGCCAGACTGTCACCTGATTTACCCATCAATGCTCGACCACACAGTGTTCAGGGAGCTCTCTCACACACACACACACACACACACACAGAGCAAGACACAACTCCTAGGTGTGATTATTTTTTGATTAGCTTTTTTTTATACAGATTTAGCATTGGTGGTTGTCGTAGCTTGACAATCTTTATGGCAGCATTTCAGTAGTATAGTCTATTGTGTGTTTTTCTTTTTCTTTTAATGCTATAAAACCCACACTGTGTTGTTTAAGAAACAGGTTAACACAAATACCAGGGAAACCTAGAGCTGTGCAATCCTGTTTTTATGAACATCATCTTTCATGGCAGTTTATTTGCCCATATCGAGGAAAAAATAAAGACATATTAAACTTTTCAGTCTATTATTTGTTTTGGGAACTAACGGATTTCAAACCATTCATTGTGTTCAAGTGAATAATGATTCATACGCCCGGTTAGAAGCTGCTTTTATTGTGTTTCACTTCAACTCAACTCAAATAACCTAATGATTAATTGATAAACTAATATCTCCATTGAAACCACAATAGTTGCCTGGCAGTGCATCAACTTTTATGTCTTTTAAAAATGTTTGCTTTGTACAATTTGGCACCAAATCCTAGAGGATGTGGGAGTATTTAAATTCCCTGGCCATTTTAGCTGGCAGTGGTTATTACTAATTTTTTTTTCTTTTTTTCATCTTCATTTGAATGCCACAGTTTCCTACAGTACACACATTAAGATTTAATCTGAAATGACTCAGACTGCTTTCAGATGAATTTTGTCTCAAATCTGTCGCAGCAAGCAATGCAAAGTGCCATTGTGCCAAAGCAATTAGCAAAGAATGTTACTCTCATCCTGTATCCGTGGTTTCAGGTAGTGTGCGGAGCCAGTATCTCTGCTTTCTTCTCATGCCAGTGAATTCATTGCGGATTCAATGTCCCTGCTGTTAGCTGTTCCTATTATATGCAAACTCAGTCTTTGGCTGGCATAATCAATTCAGAAAAACAGCTACTATGCACAGACTCATGCACACACTCTCAAGCTCTCTTCCTGTCACTTTTGGCCCATGTTGTTTTCATACTTTATCCTACTTCTTCAGTTTTTTATTTAATATCATTTGTTTAACAATTCAGTGGGTCAAGAATCTTTGGCCTTTAAATCGAATCTCCTTTTATTCTATGGTACCCATTTCCTCTTTCATCACACATTTTTATATTTTATTCATTTTATCATTTATCATCTTGAGTCGAATAAGGTGGCCTCTCATTGGTTATTAATGAAAGTTTTTGTTTTTCATGAACGATCCTTATATAATTCAAAGCTTTGGGGTGGAAAAGGCTATATATGCTAATGAGGAGCTGTAAATGAATAAATAATGAATATTTGAGAAGCTTTAGACCAAACTACAACGCTGCAAAAAACATATGGACTTCAGACTGAGAGGAGAGATAAGCTCCGATTGTCTTATTACAATGCAAACGTTTAAATTCGGTGGTAATTATTTTGATGTAGATATTAACATTCTGTTAGTGTTTATAGCTAAATTAACAATAATACATATATGTGACAAAACATGTTAGTGTTTCTGTTATGATTATATAATGCAGTGACATTCGTTGCTTAAGTTTGTAAAGATTATTTTTGGACTCACTGTAGATTGAAAGAAAAAATGTTTTGAGGTTGGCAAAACGTACCAATCTTTTTTTACAAAAGCATGAAAATGAAATCCAAAATATGTGCAGCATAAAGTGTTCCAGTACTATTGTAGTGCTATGTATGTCAACATCTATGTCATGCTAATTAGCACTTGAGACCAAAAAAGGAGGTCACAAACCGTTCCCCCAGGAAAATTGTCCATCCTTCAAAGTGTCCATGCGTTTCTTCATAGAGGTTTGGTAGTTGCACCGATGAGACTGGAGATATCGCTCTATTGTTTGCCTTATCTGTTCTTAGTTTACCATGGCATTTGAAACTAGAGACAGTGTCATGCTCTTGCATTGCCACAGCGACGAGCATTGAAGCAGACAGAGACGGGTTCTCTCGATAGACACAACCCCTGTCACTCAAACTCGGAGAAACGTTGATGATTTGAAGAGGGTTTGGGTATTTTTAACTAGTACCACTCTAAGAGTGAGAATAGGCTTTTGGTATAATAAAGATTAATACTGTAACTAGAAAGTCTGCCTGTTTGCTTTTGGATCTCACTTATCTTTCTAGATAATAGTGAGTAGAGGCTTTTGCTGCATTTGATTCCTCTTAGGCTTACAGAAAATGTTCTACAACTAGATAACAGTACTTGCAATTATATTAGCAGCCATAAATCCTGCACACTCAACCTTTTTTCTATCTCTATCTCTCCCAACATACACATAAAGTAACGTTAGATATCACTAGGCCACAATCACATTAGCTCTCGTAAGCTTGGCTAGCCAATCACGGTTGTTCCAATGTTCCAGAAGAGGTTTGAAGCGGTGTTAGAGGCACCCTAAAAAGATTACAGAGCCCCAGAAGGAATTTTCTTCATCCTTCATTTTTCTGCCTTTCTGTCGTTGCTTTTGATCTGTTTACCATTTCCTTCACTTTCTCTGTTGCAGGGCTTTATTGTCTGACTACCGAATTACTCTCCGTTCGATTCAAAGATTTATATCCAATGAAATGACATTAGAGGTTTCTAACGGAATCTGTGCCGTATCCTTTGTCGCCCTATGTCATTTAAGACAGCCAAAATTTTTGAAACACTTGAATGAAAGTGTCTGTCTTGATGTCATTGTTTTATATATATAGCCTGGTTAGCCACTGGTTGTATTCTGTATTGCAACTATGAAAATTGACTGCAATTTAAAATGTGCTTTGTATTCTCATTAAAAAAAAAAGTTATAATTTCTAGCAATGTGCAAGCCACATATATATATTTTTATGTATTATAGAAAATTTGTTGGCACTGTGTATGTGTTTATATATAATTAAGTGGTCGTTTACACTACATAATTTTCAACTAAAAACGTAAAACGTTTTATGCGTTTTGGATGTTCATGTACACAAAACATTTACATTTTGGGGGCCTGAAAACGCAATCTTTTGAAAACGAGAATGATACTCTGTGGAAACTACAAAAACGCAAATTTGTGAAAACGTGACGTGTATTCCGTGTTCAGTCTGTTGGCTTTACAAAGTGGCATCGCCAACTACTGGCCTGACATGAATAATACAGTCGTTTTTAGCCGTTATCGCAGATCCGTGGGATCATCTTGACAACATTGTCGTCTGTACGTGAAAAACCCAAAGGAAAAACTTTTCCCCAAAAAGACATAGGCTATAATTTCTGATAGATATAGCCACCAATAAATAAGCAATATATTTCAATATAGTAAATTGAAAGGTGTGTGTATAGATAGATAGATAGATATATACTGATAGATAGACAGGCAGGCAGGCAGACACACATAAATAAAAAAAATATTATAAATAAATGTTATGTATTTGTGGGGTTTTTGTTTGTTTTTGTTTAATGAAACCTAGACAAAGGGTGCCGACCCACCTTTTTTTGTCAGTACATAAAAGTATGGGATTTTTTTATGATAACAATATAGATGAGTTTGTCCACAATTTTGAATGGTAGTGTATGACATTACCAAATGTTACTTTCAGAGATGATTCCAGAAAGTGAATGAATACCACTGTGAAAATGGGCCTTTACACGGCAAATCTCTCCATTATTCCAGCTCATTCTTTAACTCTTTTGTTCTGCGCTCACTGTTCATTTCTCTTTTCCCTCAGGTCTACTGTCATATATTAACGGACAGACAGTCTTTGTGTGAGGATTTTATGGCGGGAGTAGCTATTAAAGGAATCAGTTTTAGGCGATGCAGATTAAAATAATGAAATAATTGACTTTTGCAGCGATTAGTAAGGGTATTCATACGAGGATTTGGGTGAAATACTTAATTGTAGCATTTGGGTATGAAAGAGCTGTTCTAAATTGTGAATATAGTGGCAGCAAAACACCTGCAAACCGCTTCAGACCTGAATATATTTACAATACTTGCTTTTATATAACGGTTAACACATAATAAACTTGTTTATAATAAGACCTCAAACTTAAACTGGGTTTATGCTAATTTTGTGAGCATTTCACCACAATAGCTTTAGTTTGAGCTACAGTGGAGGATCAGTAAGCAGGTGCTAAGCTTAAAATTTTGTGTACACCTTTTATCGGTTTCCTCAAAATCTGCTTTAGTCCAGTCCGTGTGCATTTCACAACTTTTCAGAACATTACGTTCTGTTGTGTTGCCATCTTCAGCTCTCTGTCTCGGCTATAAATGAACTCAATCCTGACAGTGTCAGTCTCATACTGTGTGTTGGCTCTTAATAAGTTCATCGGATTGATTGGCCAAGAAGTGAGCTCAGATGGTGCTCAAGGGTCTGTATTGAGACCTGATACAAACAGTGCAAATGGAGGATGCTTCAGCTGCAGACACTAATAATCAAGGCTAGCCTTTTTCTTTGTCAGTACATTGAAGATGAATAATATATATCTCACTTTCACTTATGACACAGTAATACCGTGTCTTCAGCCAGCAGTCAATCGCACTGGGCATACACAGGGCTCTTGTAATAAAATATGCATTTTAATACTTACATAATATGTCAAATATGCCTCAAATTTAAAAAAAGGGCTTGTTTTAGCAGCTTAATGTGACCTGGAAAAAACAATGCGTTTCGTTAAAGTTTTCTTGGAGAGGACACAAAAAGGTATGAATTTGCAAAGAAAAACAAATTATTTTGCAATATCACTAAAATGCATGCAGGCAACATTTCAAAAAATATATATTTTATTACAGTAGTAAGTTTATGTATGTAGGTCACTAACTGAAATTGGTATGCCTATATTTCTTTATTTGTGGGAAATGTTTTATTAGTGTACTGTATGTATGTTTTCTGAGTGACATTGTTTAATGAGAGTGTTTTTAGGGGACATTAGTTTAGACTGTAAGGATGGCATGTGGTGTGTTAGCAAAAGAGGGCGTTAAGAATGATTGGTGACTGTCCTTTACCACGCAGTACTGTACTGTATGTCCTCTTTTGGGGACGGATCAGGACTGCTGTTGCCATAGTGATTCTGGGTCACTTACCGGTTTTGAAATGCGTTGAGAGACCAGTAGCCACTTTGATGTATGACAATTTTCAAAATGTCTTGTAGTAATTGACATTGGGGGTTTTAAAATAAAAGTTTTATGAATATTCCATTTTTAGATAATTATATAAAAATTTGCATATGCTGTAAGCTACCATGGCAACAGCTGGGATACTTTAAGACATGCATGTATTGTGTATTCGCCAGAGTATCTCTCTATTCTGGTACAATATAGCTTTAGTGTATCACTAAAGACTCATCTTGGTCCACCCAAGGCTATGTACATAAAATGTAGCCTGTGTTTATTACACAGTTCCAAGGGAGGTTCACAAGGGAGAGACTGTGTCCGACAAAAAGTCTAGAGAAAAAGTAATTAATGTAATAAAAGTGCATTTACATGACTATTTTCAACTAAAAACTGAAAACTTTTAATGCGTTTTGGCCGCCTTCATTTACATGGCATTGGCATTTTGGCGGCCTGAAAACGCTAACTTTTTTCAAAGTGCAAGTTTTTGAAAACTATACCGTTATTGTCTACGTGTAAACTACAAAAACGAATTTGTGAAAACAGTGAGGTCATGCACATGCATATTACTTGTTCAGTCTATAGGCGCGTAGTATGGAAAGCTTGTTTCCGCCACAGAATAAAACATTTTAAGAGATAATTGCGACTTTTTATCTCACAATTGTGAGTTTACATCTCGCAATTCTGACTTTATTTCTCAGAATTGCGAGATATAAAGTCGCAATTGCGTGTTATAAAGTCAGAATTGCAAGATATAAAGTCAGAATTGCGTGAAATAAAGTCGCAATTGCGTCTTATAAAGTCAGAATTGGGAGATATAAAGTCAGAATTGCATGATATAAAGTCGCAATTGCATGTTATAAAGTCAGAATTGTGAGATATAAACTATTCTGAGATAAAAAAATAAAAAAAATGTCCGTCTTTTTTTTCCCCCTTAGAATTGGACTTTATATCTCACAATTCTGAGAAAAGATGTCAGAATTTTGAGACATAAACTCGCAATTATGTGTTATAAAGTCAGAATTGCGTGATATAAAGTCGCAATTGTGAGAAAAAAAGTCGCAATTATCTTTTAAAATGTTTTATTCAGTGGCGGAAACAAGCTTCCATAGTGTAGTGTTTTATTTACAAAGTGACATCGCCAACTACTGGCCTGGCAGCAGAATACAGCGTTTTCACGTTTTGACAATGTTGTCGTATGGACGTGAAAAATGCAAACGAAAAACTTTTCTGTTTTTTTTTTTTTTTTTTTACATCGTTGTCATGTAAACGTACCTTAAATAATGATAAGATTAAAATGAATGTATAAAAATTTTACCAATTTTTACAATTAATTGTGATTATTTGTTAGTTATTAATCTGATAAATATATTAAATTATATTAAAATAAATTATTCATAAGAAAATTAAAAATAAATACACTTAACACTACATAGAAAAAAAAAATGTAACTTGAAACTAATTTTAGATTTATAATATACATTATTCAGTGTATAAATTGGGGCTTTATAAAAGATAGATGCATCCTCATGATGATCAGATTTTGGGGATCCTTGGTGTCTAAAATTTTTTAAATCCCTGGTCAAACAAACTGCCGCTACTTTCATGTCTCTCATCACATTCACTTTCTCATTTTATACAAACGCAATTGACACCATATTGACTATATATTATATCTTACATAATTTGATACCAGTGCTGATACTTTGTTTGATTTTAACAAACCCCTAACCCTAAGCTTCCAGACTTAACGAGCAGCATTTGCACACGAGTGACACCAGTGACACTGATGTGGGCTGTAGGCCTAGTCGAAACAGTGAGTACAGCATCTCTTTTCGTGTCTTGAGATTGTTACGGCTTGAGCAAGAGCTGGTGAGTCGTCACTAAGGTGCTGTTTACAAGCCATTGTTAGATATTGGAAGCATGACGTTACTACTTAAACCTTCCACCATTCGCTTTATGTAAATATCCATGATCCTCATATGATCCTATTGCTGAGGATTGCATTGTTGAGTAATGCGCCCGTTTGAGGTTTCTGACTGAATAGAAATCGCTATAGCGGATTATTCCCATCTGTGTGCCTTCAAATGTGGCCTGCAATATTTCATCCGCGTTATACTGACCTTGAGGAGCATTAGAGCCATGACCGTTCCAACATTCCTGCCTAGCTCACCAAAGAGAGATAATAATGAGGTAATCAGACCATCTATTTATGTACAGATTCGGTCACACATAAATGATATGGGGTGCATGGCCCATTTACTGTAATGTCACACTTGCTTTAGGTTAGGTAGTATTTCCCAGCCCTTGTATCACTGTAGCAGTAGGCCATGTTCAAACAGTCTTTTCAATTTCATTTTTTGTATTACTATACATTTTACACTGTAGCCTAGCATAGTGCCAAATATGAAACAGTGTGATAATAACACATCTTACTGTTGTTGTTTTTGTATCTGCCTGTAGTTCAAACAGTATAGCATGCTGCTGGCAACTCAAAGGTCGTGGGTTTGATTTCCAGGGAATGCAAGAACTAAAAAGCCTTGAATGCAATGTCATGTGCTTTGCATAAAAGTGTCTGCAAAATGTATAGTGTTAAGCAAAAGCCAGGTTATTCCATCTTAACATCAACATTAAACTTTACAATAAGTTCAAGACGTTAACTTCATAATAGTAGTTCATGATGCATTCAAGCACATAGTGCTGAAACCCTATTGTTATTGTTAATTTTCCCATGATGCAGCATTCTCCATCTAAAAATTATCGGGCAAACCGAACCGTAAGTCGTAGAGACTTGAAACTTGGAGGGCTGGTAGTACTCACACCGCCTACAACGTCACCAAGGCCCGCCCTGATCGGCCTGACGAGGGCGCTACTGCGGTCAAAAGTATGAAATGGCTCATAACTCCTAAACCGTTAGGCGTAGGCTCAAGTGTCTTATATCGTTGGAATCCTACAAAATGCATGGCTCGGATTTGCTCACCCTTCATGCGACAATTCTGAGTATTTGTGGATTTTGTGAAAAACCTACTTTTGCGCACTAGTCCTCGGCTTTTGGCTCGATCGGAACTAAACCAGTGCAGCAAGATTCTCAGAAGTCTTATTGTCAATAATTATAAAGAAAATTCAAAATTGGCGGCAAAAATGTCTATAACCACCCAACCATTAGCCCAAATGACGTAAAAATTGGCATGCGCTATCTTTGTACGAGGTGCCATGATAGTCTATGAGGACATTGGCGTATCTCAAAAAACATGGCCACCAATGAAATTTGAGTAGCTATCAGACAAGGTTACCAAAGGCTGATCAGATCGAAACTCAGTGAGCATGTTTGACTCATGGCTCTAGAGTTCTGAGAATTTTGAAAGAAATCGGCCCCTAGTTGGCGCTAACTTTTATGCCTGTGTAATCACGTTGTTTTTCACGCATACACACAATATTCATGTAATTTGCTCCATAGACAAAATAACAGCTGAAAAGTAATGTCAAACCAATAGCTTTCTTTTGTGAAGCAGGTGATCTATTATTAGTTTTATTCATTATATTAAAACTGTGATTCTATAAGAGCCAGCAGTTTTGTGGCAAACAGATAAAGTGAAAGATTTAACAGTTTGTGCACAAAAAGGTATCATCTATGGCATCACTTAGACTCACACAGACATTAAGAATCAGCATATAAATCTCAGCAATTTTGATAAAAGTATTCGTGCTACAATGCATGATGGGAGTCTGGGTGAGTGCCTGTGCTGGTACCTAACATGCACTGCGACATGAACTTTTAATGTCATCATCGTTGAGATTCATATGCTGATTCTTGATCTCTGTGCGAGTCAGCATAATACCACAGGTTTTTTAAATCTGATTGTCACAACAATGGATCTTACAGTATCACATTTCTACTATAATTAATAATACAAAACTAATAACAGATCACCTGTTTAGATCACAGAGATTAGGCTTTGGATAAGTTCAGTGAATCAAGTCACTAAATTGTGAGTTTTTTCATCAAAACACAACCACCAACATCTGATTATATTTTCTTTTGGCTTTTGTGCCACAACAAGTGTGTTTTATAAACACACAGTTACAGCAGCCAAAGAAAAATGTAAATTATAAATTCAAGCCTCAAGAGCCCAACTAAAGCAAACACTGATCTCCATCATGGTAACTTTAATTAAACAATAAATCATCAACATATAAACCTCTGTTTATTCTCAATAACAACTTCTGTAGATGCGCGGCAGAAATAAAGTCAAACTGGTTAGTAATAAGTGAAGCTGGTGATTCTGTTTGTGGAGTTGTTTAATCCTCCTCTGCTGAGATCTTGAGAGATTTAACGTCTTCTTTTATCTTCAGGTGATTTCATCTAAAGCTGTCGATGAAGTCAGTTGTAGTTTCGGTGTTTCTCTTTTGTTATTTCTCATTCCTTTAATGATTCTGCTTGTTAGCTGCAGGTGTTCTTCACTAATGCTCAATCATCACTAAATTAATCACTTTAATCACTTAATTTCTTGACTGCAATGTTTATCTTATTTTAGTGGCCTCAACTGAAATAACTTCAGAGTACTCATAACTATTGGTTTCTAAAAAATGTAATAATCGGTGTCCTCAAATGTTATCAGTTAGCTTAAGTTATTGGATTTGATTTGTGTGTGATATTGTGAGCTAGCAATAACTCCAAGCACTCTTCATTTAAAGTTTGTCATTTCAGTGGTTTTACTCAATATAGTGAAGTTTCAATTATATAAAGTATTTGAATGCAGTGAAGTTTAATTGTGTATTAAGAAATAGCCTTGTTTTAGTGGACTCAATTACAATAAGTTCAGAGTACTCATATTGTTTTTTATCAAATGAATTGAATTGAGGTAATCAATGTCCTCAAATGATTTGAGTTAGCTGAACTTGTTGGGTTTTACAGTGTGCGGCTAATCGCTACACCTGTTTAGAATGTATAATGTAAATTCTTTATTCAAATGAAAATACTAAAATATGAAAATTGCACATCAACCATCTTATTCGTGTGTTTATTAGCTTCTTATTTCAAGTGTAGAAATGTTTCTTTGGTTTGTTCTTCACAGAGCACAGGGCAAGGAAATGTACAGGACAGTGTCATGCAAAGGGCAGGATTATGGTTATGTTGACTCACATACAATGATTGACAGCTGTAGAGATCAAATGAACGTGCGACGAGTCATAAACTGATGCAAATTAGGAAGAGGAGACAGAACTTGCTCTGAACGCTCTTTCAGCTCTTCTGATCGCATAATTCAGTGGGAAATAAATAAAAAAGGTATTCTATATGACAAAATATTTTGCAAACGTGTATGGTAATAAATCAATATTTCTCCAAATATGCACACTTTTGAACTAAGTCCCCTAACAGACACTGTCTGCATGTATGTGAACACAAATAAACTGCAGTAGACATGAGTGAATTCATGTGAGTGTTGATATTCTATTTAAAATATCATATATTACAGATTGATTATTTTGCAATCCTGACATAAATTAAGAAATGAATGTCACTGCAACCTAGTTTGTCCAGATCAAGTAAGTGTTTAACAACAATAATCTGGGGCCATCTGCAATCTTTGCCTATAAAGGGGTTAAATATCTATATCTAAAACACAAAACCACCACACAATAGCAGAGGATAGCACTCATTGGCTCAGTCTGCTCTGTAAAATTATTATTTTCAAGGGTTTCAAGGGAAATCATATTTAAACTTTATAAAATCATTAAAATAACATTACAAATGACTTTGTCAAAATTTACCTCTTCAATTGTTCATTTTATGCATCATATTTTGCAATATGTGACCCTGGATCACAAAACCAATCATGTCGCACGGGTATATTTGTGGCAATAGCCAACAATACATTGTGTGGGTCAAAATTATCGATTTTTCTTTTATGGCAAAAATCATTAGGATATTAAGTAAAGATCATGTTCCATGAAGATATTTAGTAAACTTCCTACCGTAAATATATAAAACATGTATTTTTGTGACTGAATACAGCACAATCATGAACATAAATGGACAACTTTAAAGAAGATTTTTCTCAGTGTTTCAATTTTTTTGCACCTTCAGATTCCAGATTTTCTAATAGTTGTATCTCGGCCAAAAATATTGTCCTATCCTAACAAACCATACATCAATGGAAAGCTTATTTATTCAGATGTATAAATCTCAGTTTCAAAAAATGTACCCATGTGACTGGTTTTGTCGTCCAGGGTCACATATCACTTTGCAATGCAATGATTTCAATGACACACCTGAAAAATATATTTTAAAGGGGAGGCCTGAAATAAGCATTTATTCAAATATCTGTATCTACAACAAATTGTGTGTGTGTGTGTGTAAGCCTGTTTAATAGAGTTAACATGGAAAATGTGCCTTGCTTTAGTGGAGACAAACTGACACTTTTAAAACAGACACATTGAAAGCAAGCTAATGAGTGGTCCTCTTTTTTTTCCCCCTTACTACTAACTAATGTTTCTATAATTCATATTTAGAAATTATAAAATCACTATTATAAAATTTACAATCATATTTTATCCAAATCCATCACTTCATATCCATTTAAACATTAGTTTTGACAATTGTGCTGCATGCGTAATGTAATGTGAAACCTGAAAATGGTGTTTTACAGAGGACACTTGCAGTAACCCATTTTGTTACCCATCATATATTTCAAATATTTGTATCTAAAACAAAATGTGTGCATGTGTGTAAGCATGCTTAGTCTAGTATTATTGTTTAAGCCTTTCATTCTTTTGTGAATGTGTTTTAGCATATTCTCCATCATGGATATTTTATGGTGTCAGGCTGTCAGCCCTACATTAAGGCCTAGACCTTAACAGCATATTTGGCATGAAGGTCCTAAAACGCTTGAACCCCACTAATTGCTGCTTGCAGCTATATTTAATATTGTTAATGCAATTACAAATGTTGTTCATTGTTAATTCATGCATGATACTTAATGCATTAATGCATGTTAACAAAAAACAAGCAAATGAGAAAAACTTTCTTTTTTTTTTTTTTAGGAATGAAATTGGGGTCCATTTTGATTTCATGTTGACTTGAGCTGGTTTTTTAACATGGTATCTGGTTTGTGCTGCTCTGTTCCACTCAGCTTGACTAGGAAATTATTAGATATTAAGATGACAAAAAAAAATTATAATTTTGATTGTATGTTGACTGAGTTGATGAGGTGATTGTGCTGGTTTTTGGGACATGGTACTGTATATGGTTTGTGCTGGAAATTTTTAGATATTATGAAGACCTTTTTTTTCTTCATTTAAAAGGAAATGGGCTCATTGTATCTGGTTTGTGCAATTTAAGGTGGTCTTTTAGCTCTTCTCGGCTTGACCGGGATGCTCTACTTGTTTAGGTGATAAGTATAATAAGCGGATGTCCATAATTGACCAGTTTGGACAAGCTTTTAAAGTGTCAGACCTCCTCTTGCCCCTGAAACTGACTCTTGGTTGCTTTATTCTAGTTTTCTTGCTTTCCTCCTTCACTTTTTTTTTTTCTTGCACACATGCATTCTATAATTTGGCAAGAGATCATGACACTGATCAACCTCTAGCAAATTAAAACCTAGCTAATTAGCCTGACTGTCACTCTAACCACCATGTGTTTGTGTGTGTGTGCATGTCTGAGTGAGAAAGATTGACTGGATTTGCATCAGTGTAATTCAGTTATTGTAATTCATGGAGACATGTTGCCCCTCCTGCCTCCCTCACAAGAGTCCGTCTGCTGGACTTCATCATGAACTCTTCTCAGATCTTAGCCTTTAGATAAACCCTCATTAGCGCAGTGATGCTAGTAATAAAGTTTCCAAGTAAATAATCAGCCAATATATTATTAAATGTTTGAATCCTTTTAGAGCAATTGGCCCAGTGGTTCACCTCACCTTACCCATTCCTAAACGGACCAAAATTAAGAAGATCCCTGCGTTGTTTTTAATTTCTTTTATTTACTTGATTTCAGTCAGGACCACTTTGCCAAGTATATAATTGATTACAATTATAGCATACAGTTAGTGTTGGCAGTATGGTTCTGTTCTTGGCAAAACTCCTACGCCTGTCCATGCTGCTATGCCTGGACAGAGCGGGGAGAGCAGCAAGTCAAACCCCCCTGGGGTACAGAACAGAACCAGTAAATGCATACATACTACAACTCTCAATTACATGAGTTGTGAAAATACAAATACATGATAAAAGCTTGCAATGTATGACTGTACAGGAAAAAACAAAAAGACAGAATGATTAAAGGTTCGGTTGGGTGGAGTTGGGGTTGGAGGAGGGAGTTTAATGCGAGCAGCGATGCTATGGAGGAAATGCTGAAGGAATGGGAGTTTATATGTGCCGCTGTGATAGATGTCGACACTGGCTTAGAACACGTCATTATCAGCTGATGCGAACTTGGCTGACGTGGCCTGTCTGAACTAACGCGATGCTTGATTATTATGACTAAATTTGGCCTCTTATTAAAAGACCAAAAACATCACACTGCTTTTGATGTAACGGTTAGATTTACAGAATACAGAAGGACTAAAATGCTTCGCAATAAATTTGCACATATAGTATTTGAATTTTATTTAATTGGACAGGAAACATAGTGTTTTGAATAGTTGTGCAATGTGTTAAAAATAGAAATGGGGTTTGCATAAACTGAGGGCACATGCATCAGATTAAGATGCACGTAAATGTTCTGATGCCTGTTTGTTCTTGGACATTTACAGGTATGCATTTGGCAGAAGCGACTTTGCATTCAAGGTATACATTTTATCAATTCAAGCCATGCACGCGTTTCTTGGGAATCAAACTCATGAGCATAATAAAATCATAACAGGGGAATCTCAGTAATTTGTAAATCCATTGCCAAGCAAGTTGATTATCAAGGATATACTGTAGTTGCATTTTTACATAATATGCACAAATAAGTGCCTTCGTCCATCAGTTATGCTGAATATATTTGTGAGACTGCTCAATTGTATATATATAAAACCTTAACTGAAATAACAATTTGTAAATGGACTAACACCAAACTGATGTGTAGAAAGATAGCATACAATTAATTGCCAACTACAAGAATAAATTGATAGTACATAGTTTAAGGTTATGTTTCCTAAAGATAATCTTTCCTTGGGACTCTCGTGGTTTTAGTGAAAGTATGCGCTAATGGTGAGCACAGGCATTTAAAGACTAATTAGGTGGTGATTACCGGAATGAATCTCACTGAACCCCATGATGTGAGCTCCTACTGTAGCCAGTAACGAGTGGCAAAAGGTCACTGTCTCTCACAGCGTATTGTTAAAAAGACATCTTTATCAGTACTGACTGGAGGCTTTGTGAACATATAGGGATGTACATTTGCTCTCTCAGACCTCAACAGCCTGATTTGATTTAATGGATACAATGTACAGTAATTATGAGATAATTGATGGTCCAAAGTGCACCAAGCAGTTTTACACCTAAACAATATTAATATTGCTTTCACTAGATGTTTAAAATGATGCACTGCCTTTCACAGATGTGGAATAAAGAAGGGCAAAGCCAAGCATGATTCTGCATTTACACTGAAATGTGACTGTGTAAATGATAGTGAGTGCGAGTCCACTGTTCTGTATCGTTTGTTTAGGAAGGTGATACCAGTGAAAATAAATGGGTATGTTCTGATCACCTAACCTTACGTGAACCTCACAGGGTATTTGGGAGATAGCCAGGTAATATATAGGGAGCATGCATGCTCAGTCTGAAGGGCACTATACGCTGAACAAACATCAATATATCACTAAAGCTTTGCCATCACGGGAATAAACTACATTTTAAAATATATTCGTTTTTTCACAGTATTACTGTTTTTACTCTTCTTTTGCACACTACCACAAACTTTTGAACTGCTAGTTTGCATATATGTATTATATTAATTCATATTATATTTGTACATGTAAATAAGTATTTCATCATACTGAAAAACTCTGATCTGTGTTTGATGACATTGCAGGTCACTGAATGAATTGAATCACCGGCTAACCATGTTGGAAGCATTGAACACTGCATTGGAACTCTGCGAATCAGAATACAGCTAAGGAAAAATGTATTTACAGTATATTGTTATCATGATAGCACATCATAATTTGCATATAGTGCGCTTTGGGTTGTTAACTTTTTTTAGTCCAATTTTCTGTTTGTTGAAAAAGCACAGACATAAATTAATGGAGTGCGTCTCAATCTGCTCCCTAGTTCAGTAGTCACTTCCCAGGGAGTCGGACATTTCTAGAGGCTGTCTTGTCGAAATCAGCATCCCACGTCTCTTAATTGCTGTTCATGATATATTGATTCACAACATAGCGAATGAGATGCATAAAAAAAATGTTTTTTATAATGTGCGATTTAAAGTAAAAGAACAGATGCTCATGGGCTTTAAATGGAATAGAGAAGTGGCTTTACGGTGCACTAGAAGAGCTGCTATGCTTTTCACACATGACATTGTCACAGGTGTGTTAAAAAATGCTCCGTCACTACATCAAAGGTGCCTGCAAACAGGCTGTGATGGAGGAGGCGAGCGCGGGGTTGACACAACCTTTTCTGAGTGACAGGTGCAGTCGGTCACCTACTAGAGTGCTTGATAGAGCAGTGATGCTGAGATGTGTTTCATATCCTTTTAACATGTTACTTTGAGAGACTGTTTTTACCTGTACATTTTATTTCAAAGCAAAATTTATGGATAACATTTCCAAAATGTGATGCTTTTTTGAGATACTGGATACTGGATCTCACTGGATTGACCACCAAATGTAAACTAATGGAAACGCTGTCACACTGACAAATGTGATTATCATAATGGTAAATGCCCACACCTTGGTGTCCATGTGCATAAAGTGTGCACATATACAGTACATAAAGTGTATGCTAAAAGTGCAGCAGCTGGATCTTTGAGGGCACTTTCGCAATAAGCTGTTGAACCCTCTTACAATTTTTTTGCACATTTGTCCTGACAGTGTAGAATATTTTGGTGAGCAAAAAATATAGAATTGGTTCTGAATTTTTGCCTGGCTAACGTCAGACCTCGTCTCATTGAGACGTGGTCTGGGAACCACATGTTCATTTTCTCGTATTTGAGGTGTGGTTTACGAATGCCCAGAGCCGTTTATTGGGCGCTACAAATGTCTATCAAATGCGCCTGTACATAGCTCATAGCCAATCGTTTCAATTATACCAGATGACGTACAGTGCTATGCATAAGTTTAGACACCCATGCTAAAGTTGACTAAAAGAGGAACTTAATGCCTTAATTAAAAAAATTAGGAAAAATCCAACCTTTAAGGACACCAATTTTCTTTGTGAATGAATAATGTATCGTAAATAAATAAATGTTCTTCCCTAAAATACAGGGTGCATAAGTCTGGACACCCCTATGTTAAATTCCCATAGAGGCAAGCAGATTTTTATTTTTAAAGGCCAGTTACTTCATGGATCCAGGATACTATGCATCCTGATAAAGTTCCCTTGGCCTTTGGAATTAAAATAGCCCCACATCATCACATAGCCTTCACCATACCTAGAGATTGGCATGGAGTACTTTCCATAAGATCATCTCTCAATGCAAATCAAACCAGCTATTAGGCTAACTGAAATAAAACCATGCCAATCTCTAGGTATGGCGAAGGCTATGTGATGATATGTGGATAGGAAGGATATGTGTTTAGGTTTTAGGTATCTTTGCTTCTGCTGTATTGTTATAAAGATTTCTGCATCTTCACATCAAAAACAATGGACATTGAGGCCCAACAGTTTGGGACTACTAGTAAAAAACACTTAGGCCTATATATTTATATTTTTTTTTATTCAAATGTTTTATTAGATTATCACAATCTGATGATTGTGTTCTCCATCAAGATTTGAGAAGGTTCCATTGTGTGCCTTACTGGAAGTACATCAGACCTTCAGAACCAAGTAGAACCAAGAACCAAGAGTTCACAAGATCAGTCATAATTTAATTTTAGTAGTAAAGTGCAGAATCTTAAATGTTTCTTGTTCATTTTATGTCCTAACATTTCTACAGTTTTTGATTTCCAGGTTTAAGTTTGACATCTAATCCCAGATTCAAACTTTTGGACTGCATTGTGAGATGTTGGCTGCTGTCTAGTATGGCATAAGTCTCTCAGACCCAAACAATAGGACATGCAGCTGCATTTTAGCCTACCTCAGTGTGTTTGTGCTTTTCTCACAAAAAACACAACAGGAGACTTACCTTAAGCTCCACTTAAAGCACAATATGTGTCTTAGAAAAAAGTATGTATTCTTTAAGAAATAAAACCATTTTTATTGTGCTCTTTGACATTTCCACCAGACATGAAAGCCCTTTGAGATCCATTCTTGTTCTCTTACAATCAGCCCATACATGTGTCTGTTTTCAGTCTGCTGTACATTCACCAAGTCATTTTCAACTTACTTTCAGTGTCCATGGAAATTCTGGAGTGCTACAGTTTGCAGTTTAAGAGATGACAATCAACTCAACAAACCTGCTAATGAGATACAGTGAATGTAAGTTGAACCTTGAAACGTATGGATTTGCACTGGGGACATGTTTTTCAAAGATTTCAGTATGATAATCAAATATTTAAGATTTATTCACGCACAAATTAAGGGAATGATCCGAGAAATCTTCTGGTTGTTTAAAGAACACCTTGATGATTCCATTAATTATACAGACATTTTGATTAAATAATTATACTGTCCCTATTATCATGCATTAGTCCTTTCTTGTAGACATTCATTTAGCTCTCACAGGAATTATCTGGAATTGGCTAAACGTTTTAAACTTAATTGTAAAACAAAACAGAAACAATCTTCATGTTAGGTACAAGATGACAGTGCATGTTCAGGATCAAGCTGCCGTAGAGAAACCATTTCCAATTTCAGAACAATAAGCAATAATTCTGTTCAGTATGACAACAATCATTCTGACAATGGCATTTTCATTCACAAAATCAGTTGGCAGAATGACATTGTTTAACATATTACCTCGACCTGACAAAATTCTAAAACGATCCACTCGTGTTTTGGGATAGGGGATATGAAGGCTAAAAAACAACACTGTGCACTCTAGGCGTTAATATTTGGTTGACAACATTTCTGTCAAGTATTAGACATGCACTTTGATTCAGATATAATTTAAATGTCATGTTATTTCACTCCATGAAGCAGGGTGTTGTAATGTCTGGTTTCACAGTACAGGTCTTAAAATTTGCTTCCTCAAAATTTAGAGGCCAATTCCATTGTTCAAATCAGTGGAATCTAAATTGTCTATCAGCATTAATGGCGGTGAGAAAAGATTATGCTATTAGGGCTGCCTAGATCAGCACTTTAGACCTGGATTAACAGCCATAGAAGACATAGCTCTGTTGAATCTCAGTAAAAAACAAAACAAAAAAAAACACCAAGACTGATTTAGCTCTTGGGGTTCACAGTGGTTCAAAGTAGGCATGTTGTAGCAATATCTTTGACTGAGACGGAAATATTTCTGAAGGTCTTGCAAACAAGAATCAAACTGGGTTTGAGGCTGAACTAGGCCCCAAATATTGTAAAACTGGTAAAACCAAATATGTGTTGGAGAAAAATAGTTTTACAACAGAGTACATTCATTCTCCGGTATGCAGGACTTATGTGGAGTTTGTGGGTTCAGTTTTCTCAGTAGCACTGCTTGAAGATCTGTTAATGAAATACAACCATAGAAAGCCATTTTTTTCCTGCACGACTGTGTCTGTATGTAATTGTAATCACTTTGCAGGTGCAAGTCTTAAGGACTTGAAACATTCATTGTAAGTTTGAAATTGTAAACTTTACAAAAAAAGAATGGAGAAAGCATTGAGAGAAGCTTTTTTTTCTGAAAAGTCGTTGTTTTAAAATCCAGTAGAGGTGTGCTCCTGTAGCAAATTCAGCGGTTGTCCTTTGAACATTCGCTAAAGAAGAAAAAAAGAGCGTTTTCAAAGTTGCACAGTCTGTATAAAAACCTAAGGTTGGGGAGAACAGTGTTCGGCAGACATTTTGAGTTGTATGTTTTTCCAAGTACACAACAGTCAATACTGTCACAGGACACGGCCATGCGATAACCAAAGATTAATTGTGATAATAAGAAGATTCAATCTTAACATTAATACTACTAATCAATGATGGTCATGATGATGAGGATGATAATATAATAGTAGTTTATTGTTATTTCCAATATATAAAAATCAAATGTTGAGTTGAGGTTAATACTGTTAAAAGTTTTCTATTCTTACCACTTGGCACGTACACTCACTGCAAGATCTACAGTATCTTGTATTTAGTTTTCATTCTCAAACAGAATGATTGAAAAGAGCTAGCAATACTTCTAAGCTATTTCTCTAAAAGTGAGTGCTTGCTTGTCACTTAATCATTGATACTGGCTGGTTTGGTCCAGAGATTTGTGTAGTCTTCTTTAATTGGATGAGCTATAAAAACAGCGATCATGATTTCTGCTGAGCAGAGACCCCTTTCCAGTAGTCCAGAATGTCATGTAGGTCCTCATCTTTGGCAAACTGTACTTTCCTCCTTAATGCATGACCTGCTGCAATGTACTCTTCCTCATCCCTATGACGTTTGCGGTGGAGTTTAAAACGTTCCCACAGGTTAAAAGAAGGCCTACAGCTGTACTCAGGACTGGAATAGCCACTTAGGTTGTGGTACTGCGGTGAGAGCTGCGAATAGGACAGCTCCCGTGGTCTCGAGCGCGTCAGAGGCTCCAGAATGGATGACTTTCGGCTCCCTGACACCTCTATCGACTCCTCTATGTGGTGGGGACCAGGGTAGGAGTGCCTATGCTCACTGTACTGTCGAATCCGCTCCGCCTCTGCCCTCAGGATCGCAGCCGCTGGCGTGACTGTTATGATTCCTGACTCATCGAGCGCAGATGCCTTCTCAATATATTTGGACTCTGATCTGTAAGCTCCTTCAGAACGGAAAGAGCGTGGACTGCGCAGCGAACCACTCGAGGACGTGCTTGCACGCTTTTGTGGGGCATCCATACTGTGATGCCTCTGTAGGGGATGATGGTACGATCCTTTGTACACTGGAGACAGAAAACCAGACTTGCCTGGTGGATGGTCTGATATGAGGACTAACTGCGGCTCTGCTGTGGACACGGCACCGGATTTTGCGGCCTGGAATGATGTTGAATCAGATTTGAGAGCGTCGATGCAGTTGTTAATGATCTGGTTCACTTTGTCCACTTCTTTTGCAATGGTGGATATCTCTGCAACAGATCCCTGGCTGGTTTCCGATGGAGGAATGCTGCATTCCCTCACGCTGCGTTCTGGTTGCTCTGATCTCACTTCCATGTAATTCCCTTTTGTAGTCTTTGGTGTCCCAGAGATCTCTTGCATCTTGTACTGATCTGTGTCACTGGCAGTTGGCAAGTATGGCATCCTTTGTACTGTTTCACCAGTGGACAGAATTTGCTTTTGTGACAGCTGTGATATAGTCCCTTGTTCCAGTTCAGTTCCATATTTCATCTCAATTAAGTTTCTTTTCATCTTTTCCAGCTTCTTACTCTTTGGCTCGTCTTGATGTTTGCGCTTTCTCAGGCAATGAAACACTATACCTAGTACGATGAGCATCCCAAAGAGACAACCGAGGATGGTCATAATGTAATGAGTGGCAGTTGAGTCATTTGTCACGCGTTCTTGCAATGTCCTTGGCCCTGTGGAGATGGTCAGGCAGGTGTGGTTGAATCTCAAGGAGTTACGAATAGATGCCACACAATATGTGTAGTTAGTGTGAGATTTAAGGTTCTGTAATTCTATTTCTTCTCTCTGGCTTTTCAGGTTTTGGATGTCAGTGAAGAAGCTGTTATTGTACAGGACAAGGATGTACATTTTGCGAAATGGATTTGGAATCTGGATCATGATTATTGCACTTGTGTGGGTAACTTCTTTTAGTTTTATTATAGGACGGGCATCTGGATCCAGAAAGGTGGGACTGATGCTTATGGACTCTTCTGGAAATATCCCTGAGGAACAGTCATCCAGTCCGCAAGGGCTCAAATCAGGCAACATCGTGGGAGTGCTCCCGTCTGAAGAGCTGTGGAGATATGGTGTCACGTTGTCATCGGTGCAGACAGAGGAGAGTGCATGAAAAGCATTGCGATATCTTGGCATTCTGGGGTTCTGACTCAAGAGACTGTAGCCTGAAAAGCCAGCGGGTGTGTCACACACCATCCGCTCACTTGTCCGGTTTGGGAACGCAACAAGCCAGCGCAGGAATCCTAACAGCTCACATGAGCAACTGAACGGGTTTGCATAGAGCTCGCAAGTCGTAAGCTTCGATAGACCACGAAATGTAGCACCATCAAGCTGCTGAATTCTGTTCATGGAAAGGTCGATGTTTTCAATCGCAGGACACTCCCAGAAGGCATTGGCTGTGACGGTCTCGATGAGGTTAGCCTGAAGATAGAGGTACTGCAAGCGTCCCAAACCTCTTAGCATTCCCTCGGTCAAGTTCCTTAGCTTGTTAAAGCCAATTTGCAACACTTGGAGATTAAATTGGGCTGAGAAAGCCCCATCTTCAATGTAAGAGATGTCATTCTTAGTCAGATTCAGGTATGTGAGATTGCCGAAGCGACTTAAGGAAGAAAAGTGGATGCTTCGAATCTTGTTCTCATTGAGTCGCAGGTCAACAATTGTGCTGTTAATATGCAAGGGGATATTTTCGTATGGTGGCTGGTTCTGGCTGCAAATTGCCAACCACACAAATCCCTTTTCCCCTTCAATCAGCCAGCAATCACCTTGGACAACAGGCACCCTTGTCAATGAGAGGAACACGAGAGCCATAGCCCAGCAAAGTAAGGCACTGGTCACCATACCTCCTCCATGTCCACTGGACCCAGACGAAATGGACATCTGTGCTTCAGTCATAGCTCCAGCCGTTTTTTGTTTTGTTTACACAGGTTATGATCTTTACCAGTATTCAGCAAGATATTCAACTAGTCTTTGATTTGTAATTGGATGTAATGTTGAAATCAGATGGATGATTGTTCAGTGCTGTTAGGAATATCAGCTTTAGAAAAAAAAAACAATTATCGTTTTTATCTTTTCAGTGTATGCTTGGTGTCTTGTCACACTGGAAAGGAAGCTTCATTTATGACCAGAGTCTTGTTTATGTTCATTAGCTTTTCAGATAGCGTATCAGAGCATTTCCATGCATAGCCTCCCACAGGGCAGGAAGTGCTTGTGTTTTCCGAGGACCTCATTTCTCATCAGATTCCCCGCTCATGACCAGATTTTCGTTTTGTGTCCTGCAGAAATAAGAAGAAAGAACATGATTATTGATATTTGAAAAAACTAGGTCAAGTCCTAACAGTACTCCCTCAGTGAGAGTAACAAGACTAACAAATCATATAAATGTGAATATTTTGCTCAGCGCATTATAAAATAACCCACTTACCCAAACTTAATGCCATGGCGCTTTATAATTACATCCAAATGAACACCCACTACTTCCGGTCTACCTCAATTTCCAACTATTAATGGCAATACGGAGTGCAGAAAGTTGTCTAATGGCATTTTTAGAGCTATTTTTAAAAAGTTGTTAAGCTGACGCCATGTTTTTCACCTACCGAGAGCTAAAGTTAGCGCAGATCAATCACACAGACACTCCTGCTTGCTTTCCGAGGCCAATTAACGTCTAACAGCTTAGCTCATCTTGATAACACAAACACACACACACTCTAAAGAGAAGAGTTTACTTTTACGTCTATCCACCTTATTAGCTTATGAGACCCTCTGCAAGGAAAATCCCTAAAATAGACTGCTTTTTTAATTACAGCGTGACCTAAATCCAACAAATTTTTAAAGAGAGAACAACATACAGTAGGTGAATGGTGTTTTAGATAAGTAGTATATACTCAAAAATTCCTGTGCTACAGTATGTTAGATAAAAATCCCTCAGAGTGTATTGGAAAATTTGTTACGAGTCCAAACAGAATGTGTTGTACAGGGGACTAAAAATATGCCAGCCTAACATAATCCCCAACATAATTAAAGCACAGTAAAAAAACAATATATCATCATCCATTAGATAATACTGGTGCTGTTATCTAATTGATGATGATAAATTGGATTTTCACTGTACTTTGATTCATCTGTTTTTACATTGAAAAGGCAGAACAACTATATTACAGTATAGAAAAAAAAAAAATATATATATATATATAATCATTTAATTGTTACTAGTTGCATTTCATTGCATTTTTTACTAACTTGACCTGTACATTTTAACTTCTAAACATAAAATCCATCCCCATGTTTGTAAGGAGACACATGCATTTAGCTGTAAGAGAGAGCTACTCTGTAAAAGTAGAACAAATTTCTACTTTTTTCTGCAAAAGATTTCGTGATCCTGTAGAACTGCCGTGATTATGTGATGGATAAGCTGTGATGTGGCTAGTCTTGCTCTACAGATTGTACCTTATATTGCCAGTGTACTACATGTTGCTTAAATGGGCCAGCCTGATGATGACGAACATTTTTCTCCCTTTAAATCCAAGTATAATTACAGTATATGTCTGGGCTTCACAGTCCTGGTGCTCTAAATGGCCAGTCTGTGTGTGTATGTGCGTGTTTGCAGGCCCATTTCATATGGATGCTGTCTGGTTGGCTTTTGACAGTTTACAAAGTGTTCATTTCACAAGAGCTTTGTATACAGTTGAAGAGGCGGGTAGGAGTAGAGACGGGGTGAAAAGAGGGTTCTGTGGCGTGAATCTTTCATAGCGTTCAAACTGTTGAATGTGCTCTCACTGTCACTGTACGCTGTGTACCTCGTCTGCAAACAAATCACTTTTCCAATACGTACCCTTCTCATACCAGCTATTTAAGTAGAGAGAATAGGTCTCACATGTTGTGTTTTACTTTGCTAGGTATTGTGTGAACACACTTAAGCACATATCGACACATTCAAAGCTGTATCTGTTATATCATTGTTTGACTTGAATAATGGCGAAATGTATACAAATAAGATATAAATATCCCACATTTCTTTAGATTACAAAATAGCAAACCAAATGGCATTTGCGAGGAATTTCTAAACAATTTTGAACAGTACACTATTATAAAATTATAGGTTTTTGTGGCAGCAATGCCATAGAATTACTATTTTGGGTTTCCCACCAAAAAACTTTCATAGAACAATTCTTAAAAGAACTATTTTCTTCTTGATGTGAAGAACAATTTAACTATCTAAAGAACCGGTTTTCCTCTTTAAAGAACCTTTTGTGTAATGGAGTGTGGGAGTTTTACAAAATAATGCGCTTTCCCTTTGTTTCTTTAAAATAAATGTCATTTGGTTCAATGATATTCATATGTTTGTAAGTGTATGGTGTAAGTATTTTGGGGCCACTGCAGCTGTCTAGGACACACACAATTTAATCCATAGAGACATTTATACTATAAATGTGTCTGTACTTGATAAACTGGGCATTCGGCAAATGCATAATGCATTTCAGGATGAATAGTTTGAGGCGACATTTTTTTTAAATGCATGCTAAATATGTCATCTGAAATATTTGTTGTGAATGTTTCAGACAGCTTTATTACTGATACACCATGTTTGAATCACATTAAACTGTTTTAACAGTGCAGTAGTCATGAGAACAAGACTTTGACTCAGTCAGTCGCCCCAAAACACTTAACCTGCATGTCAAACTGTTCATAAACTTCAAAGGAAATGGCTTATTGCTTTATGAACCAACTTGATGCACTTCTGCACAGCAAAAGAGCGTTCAAGCAGTCAGACTAACATTCAGTACTGTGTGCGAGAGGAAGGGATTGGTGTGTGTGTGTGTGTGTGTGTGTGTGTGTGTGTGTGTGTGTGTGTGTGTGTGTGTGTGTGTGTGTGTGTGTGTGTGTGTGTGTGGTTGAATGTAGTTGCTTGTGGCTTAAAATAACACTCCCTTTTTATGATCAATAAACAACTGTGTGACTCTGTGACATTAGATTAAGCCACTAGCTCTGGGCAAACATAAGAGAAGCAGTTATCCCCATAAATTTTCTTTCTCTCTCCCTAGCTTCTACTTTTCTAAACAGAAATCCTGGAATCTCAGGTTTCTGGATGCAATTTGTGATATTGGAGACATTAATCTTAAACAGACTGGAAACATGTCAAGATGCATCAAAGTGACATGAAGTGATTAATGTAATATGACATTCATTTACACGCTAATGAATTACGGCATCAGATATGGAATAGAGGATAAGCGTATAAAACATAAGATTATATATCTTAGTTTACATATCAGATATATGCACTGCTTATTCAGAAGGTTTTTTATATTTAGTGGTGCTTGCTAAGGCAAATTTCACTACTATTTTTTGCTCAATCATTAACATGTATTAATATTTAATGTATTTTTTTAATACATGTAACTCTAAATAAATTATATCTGAAGCCATGCAGCTTGTTAAGTTGACTGTGCTTTTATTTTTCTGAGTGATTAGACTACGATTGGACATACAATTTTTAGTGCCACTTAAAAATAAGATTCAATTAATTTTGAGTGTATTCATTCAAAAATTTAAATGTAAATAAATAAATAATTGCCAACATAAAGATGTATCAATTAATAAAAATGTGATAATTTTTCACAAAATTTTTATTTTTTATTTTAACCATTTGCCAGGTTAAAAAAAATTGGTTGCTCCAGTGACTTTGTAATTGATTAACAAACCTATAATGAAAAGCTATTTAAAGTATATTTATTAAATTATTATATTTACTTTTACATTTATTTTTCATGTTTTTGAACAAATGAAAAGTAAAAATATATATATATATCTTTACTTTTTTGCACATTTTTTTACATTATTTTTTTGTAATGTTATAGCTCAGTTTCACTTGTCCCAAACTATAGAGTGCAACAATCAGGTTCCGAAAGTAAAAACATTAAATTGTTAATTTATGGTATTTACTTCAGCTGAAGCCATCAGCCTGCATTATTTTAGCTTATTTTTAAAAGAATAGTATTTAACAGCAGAATTCCTTGTGAAAAATTACATATGTAATTACGTCATTTTGTCGCTTCATTTTTTTTTTTTGCTTCTAATCAAAGTTTGTAAGCTTATTACTTTTTAACAACGACTATTTTAAAATCCCTATAGGAAAAAATTAATGGAAAAAATACTTCTGGAACCTGCGCCTCTGAAAAAGGGGGCACTGTTGAACTCTATAGAGAATGGGAATGTGATGTCAGCACCGCAATGCATTCTGGGACTTTAGGACATAGACACTACAGCAGAGACTGAGTAGTAGTGGAGGTAGATGTTAAAAGTTATATTATACAGGTTAAAACAAATTAGAACTGTGAACGCTTGCTGTGAACTGCCATAGCCGTTCTCACAAATATGGCAACCACTAATGATGTAGATTCCCACTCTTTATTGATCTGATTAAAAACACAACATGGTCATGTTTCATTAGGCAAGATGTTACAGTGGCTTTCAAGGGATGCAAAACACAATTCTCAGAGGAAAAAACAAAACAAAAGACAGGAACAAACAGCACTTATACAATTCATTACAGTATAAGCACTCAGGAAATAACTTAAAACATCTTCCTCTGTGGGCCTCATAAGGGTGCTCTGATTGATCAGGCCAATCGTTATCGGCCGATTATAGCTTTATATAGTTTGATCAGGGGTCTCTTTAAAGACAGATCAGAAGACGCAAAACTCGCAGCTAAAACTGCTTCTCTACATTCACCGGTCTGGCAGTTCTACCAGGTGTCTGAAAAGGACAATACATTTGCAACTTCTTTGCGGAGAGAGGAGTGATTTCACTGATGGTAACCCTACAGCAATGACAGAAAGACACTGGGCTGTGATATTTTAGTGCATTGCTTTCCTTCACAGCGGTGCACTTTCTTTTCTCAATAAAAGCCAAAACTTGATGTCCAATCAGCTAGATCAGTGATTGTCGTAAAATAAAGTCTGTTGCTAAACGATAATAAAAAGAGTTATTAAAACTGCATTAAGCGGCGAAAGTGATACTCTTCCCCAATCGTCTTTCTGTGCGTGCACTCCGAGACGGCGTGAAAAACAAACAAGCAAAGTGAACTTTGAGCTTCGGGTTTGCTCCTAAATGGTTAAAAACACTAGCCTGGGTTTCCTCATGCTGCCTTGCGCACAGCGTGATTTTATTCATGCTGCTAGGCAGCCTGGACACCATGGACCAGATTTTCCCCTCAAAAAGGGAACCAATCACAGAACGGGGAGGGAGCAGCAAGACGATGGTGACGTCTATGTGACACACCGAAGCAGTTTGTTTATATCTATGGATCCAACATGGCATCAGACGCGAAGTTACCTTTCGATGCAGCCTTAGAGAGTGTTCTAAGTAGTTTAGATCCCAAGTTTATTTCGTCTTCTTCCTCGTCGAATTTCTGTCACTCTACATACGTCATCTGGTATAATTGAAACGACTGGCTATGAGCTACGTACAGGCACATTTGATAGACATTCGTATCAACCAATAAACGGCTCTGGGCATTCGTAAACCACGCCTCAAATACGAGAAAATGAACATGTGGTTCCCAGACCACGTCTCAATGAGAAAGAGGTCTGACGTTAGCCAGGCTATAAAAACCAACGCATTCTCATCCTAGGGCGTCATATACTGACGCTTTTGACATTTCGTCTACATCTGACGCACATGGCACCCTTTAGCGTCAATATGAGACGCAGATTATGGGTAGGTTTAGGTCTGGGGTAGGGTTAGGGTTAGACCACTAGGAGGCGCCTTCTGGCCCATATTTATCTGCGTCTCATATTGACGCTAAAGGGTGCCATGTGCGTCGAATGTAGACGCAATGTCAAAAGCGTCAGTATATGACGCCTTGCGATGAGAACGGGCTGTAAAAACACAGAAATGTGTAAAAATAAATAAATAAATAACCGGCTAGATGAGTATTCACTCAAATACCATCGGTTATGTCTAAAGTGAACATAAACAGTGGGCAAATATGTTGCATGTGTATCGGTATATTAGATCTGTGCATTCTGTCTTAAAGTGACATCAGCCTAATATTCCTGCTGCCGCCTGTGTCATTAATGTTAATCAAACAACAAAAGATAAAGAGAAAATCACTCACTGCTTTTTAGTAGATTTAGTAGGATTAATCTCTATTTAATTTATACAGTGAAGACAATGCAGTGTTATTTAACATTTAATTACTCCCTGTTGATAAAGACTTTTTATTTATTTCACAGGAATGCATTATTTGTTGCTTGCCAAAGTTGTCAGTACTTTCTCATCTCTTATTTTTTTTATGCTTTAAACACATTGTTGTTAAGAATAGATCAGAGCACCCTTACACAAAGGTCGGATAAACACTACAGGGTGCGGCACAAACGGGCAGTTGCTAATTTGTTTTTGTGTAGATGTGCACTGGTGTGTGTTTGTAGAGCTGAAATAATTGTGTAATGGCCGTTGTTTAGTGAGTGGGTGTTCAGTGACACATAATTGGACAGGGTTCAGGTCGCACAGCAAACACACACACTGTGGTTCACATCTGCTGAGCTATCGAAACACCCAAGGGGAAGCCTTTTTTGTGTGCCAATTCATCTCTGTCCTTATCTGATTAAGAAAACAAGAGAAATCCGAATGTTTCAGTGAATCAGGGAATGCTTTTGAAAGACATGGTATAGGGGCCTACTTGTCCACGGGGACCGTCTCCATGGTTACCCTGCTTCTGGTGACAGGCGGTGCTACCCATAGGGCTATCTGATTTGCACAGTTATGATTAGACTGAAACTACAGATGGCACAGAACTTCCTACCTAGTCAACAATGGAGACAGAAGACGAACATGAAGCAGTGGCGCGTTGTAGACGTGATTGGGCGTCTTGTATGAAGCATGCATGAACCGTGGGAAGGAAGAACAGGTTTATGGACTGGTGTGGCTTGTTCGCACCTCACAATACAAGCGCTCTCTTTGACCTCCACATGGATGGGTGATTTTACAAGGTTGCTAGGTAGCAAGAAAGTAGGAATTATACACAATGGTAAAAGCACACGAGAAAGGTATAGACATTTGAGCTTAGAACAGAACAAGGTTTTCAGAACAAGATTTTTTTTTTCATAGAAAGCTAGTTTTCTGTTTGTTCTTAGAGTCGTCTTTTCATGCAGTAGGCTGCATTTATCTTCATCTCATTGTGTCCGAGAAATTAAATCTTTACTATGATAACCCAAAAAGATAGGAGATACACTTCAGTTGCGATCCCTCTGGTACAACTTCATAAATCTGCCCAAGCACAAGATCAGTCTCTCTTCCATCTTCTGATTTTTAAGCAACACCACCCATGTAATGATGCTTGTCTGATATTTATTTGCTGTGCTTTCAGGGTCAAATCTGAAATAGCTGGGAAAAAACCCTTGACCTGCGCACAACACTGCATTGAGGGTTGTTTCGCTCCATATAGTTTTCTGCATAGGAATTGTTGACCTGCATGCTGTTCTCATGCACTTCATGCTGCAGATGAAGTACGTAATTACTTGTGAGAATAACCGCCATCACTTGGGTGTGAATGTTTTTCTTCTTCTTCTATGCTTGCTTCTGTATGCCGTGTGTGGTGTGGTAATGCACTCATACTAGGAGATTAGACTGTACATTGGCTCAGAGTAAAAGTGTCAGGTCTTTTCACTGCCAACTTTGAGAAAGCTGCATAAATTTGCACGTCTTTCCACAGCATGGAGCTATTTTTGAACTTGGCAGCCATTGATATAGAGTTTATCCTTAAACAAGAGAGGAGGGAAAACAGAAGACATGACATACAAAAGTGCAGATTGTGCAAGACCAAACATCTTTCCTGATGAGACCACCAAGGATTCACTGATATAACGTTAAAGAGAGAGTTCACCCCAAACTGAAATATGTCATCATGTACTATAAATGCGCGTTGTAATCTTTTGCAATTTTCAGTACATGCAACGTGCAATATGCCATTTATTTATGAATTTGCATTAATTAACACGGATGATTTACTATGTAGGGCATATTATTTCACTTCATGTGAAGTCAAATATTGTGTAAATGTTGTCTGTTTTATTAATATGTAGCATGAACTGCCTCGCAGATTAGAGATGTGAAGCGCACTGGATTAAAGCATCACTTTATTGTAGATGTCGAGTGAGGGTGATAAGCATATGAATATGGCCCTGGGAAATTTTGATGCTTAATGGTGTTTCTTCACACTCCAGAAATCTGTTCCATTGCTTTTGCAGAGCACAGATCATGAACACAGGAAAACACTAATATTACATTTCAAAAACATCCTGCTACAAATGGGTAACTGAAGCTGCAAGGAAGGGGAATCTGATGATTATTAGGGGACATGTGAAACCGAGCTAGTATTTTATAATATAATTTATATATACAATTTTTAATCATATGCATTTTTATAGGTTTGTTTAGTTTGTTCTAGTAATTTTATTTCATGGTTATTCATTTCAGCTCATGTTTTTTAATAAAAAAATACTTTTTATTTCAGTTTTAGCAGTTTTACTACTTCAGCTTCGGCAAATTTTCGTTGAAGTTTTTAAAGTTTGTTTTTCATTTAATATAAATATATATATATTTTTTTTTTACAATTACTGAAAACTGTTTTTAATAGTTTTAGTTAACAATAACAACAGTCATGTACAGTGTCCTCTACTAATATTGGTGGGTAAATATGAGCGAAGGCATCTGTGAAAAAAATCTGCACTGTTTATCCTTTGATCTTTCATTCAAAAGATTCACAAAAGTCTATTCTTTCATTGAAGTAAAACAAGGGGGATATCACATTATGAAATAAATGTTTTTCTTCAATGCATGCTGGCCACAATTATTGGCACCCCAAGGAATTATTATGAGCAAAATATCTCTGAAGTATTCCCAATCATATTTACTTTTTTTTTAGCACACCAGGGTGACTAGGAACATGAAATTGTCCAGCCATGACTTCCTGTTCCACTGGAGTATTATGAGAAACACAAAAGCCAGATGGTGGAGGTCCTGGACATCTTGTTCAGATATATGGTATCATAGATTCTAGCAAATATCAACAGATAACAGAAACAGAAACCTGACAGCTTCTGCTAGAAATCTTATAATGGGCCGTGGTTGGATCTTCTATCAGGACAAGGATCCACAACAAAGGGTCACTGAGCAAAAAATGAAGCTTCTGCCATGGTCGCCCCAGTCCCCTGACCCCTGAACTCTATAGGAAATGAGTGAGTGGACTGAAGAGAAGAAGCGCCAACATGGAACTGGGAATCTGAAGGATCTGGAGAGAGTCTGTATGGAAGAATGGTCTCTGATTGTCAGGTGTTCTCCAAACTCATCAGGCATTACAGGAGAAAACTCAGAGCTGTTATCTCCGCAAAAGTAAGTTGCAATAATTGGGTGCCAATAATTGTGGCCAGCATGAACTAGTGAAAAACATGTATTTCATAATGCGAGTTTCCCACCACTTTCAATTCTTTAATGAAGGGCTAGAATTTTTTGAATGAAGGATCAAAAGATCCAATTTATTTTCACAGCCGCCTTTGCTCATATTTACCAAGGGTGCCAATATTAGTGGAGGGCACTGTATGTAGTACAGTAGCTATGCAGCTAGGGTGTTCTGGTGGTTGTCAAGGTGTTTTCAGTGGTTGTTATTTGGTATTTTTTACATATCGGCATCAGCCAATATGTTTTTCTGTTTGGCCAATGTGACAGAAGCAGGATTTATTTTGACGACGTTGTGGTTGACAAACTTACCCGATTACAGAGTGCCCTTTATGTTACAGTGCTTGCTTACTTTTTATTCATATTTTTTAATGTATATCTTTATTTGTACAAAAAAAAAAAAAAACTGTAATAAGATCACAGAATCAAGAGGATGCCATCTAAAGTACAAGTCTGTTTATTTATTACTTTTAAATTGATTTTCAAATTAATTATTTATCATTTTTGGTCAAGATCTTGGATTGAGAATGCAAGAGTCCAGGACTCTGTAAAGTCTCCTCCAGAACATCCCAAAGACTTTCAATGAATTTAAGATCTGGACTCAGAGATGCCAATTCATGTGTGAAAATTATTCCTCATGAGCCTGATGAATCTTGACATTGTCATCCTGGAATATGGCCATGATGTGTCTTCCTACATGGTTGTTTAAGAAATGAAAAGGTCCATCAATAAGGGTTAGAAGAACTCTTGCCAAACATGCAACATGTTATAACATGCTAGAAATATAATAATCACTGCAATAATAATCCAAACATAGACTCTTAAGCAAATTGCCTATTTAAATCCAATATATATCAGCCACCATGCTCTCTAAGATATTGGCATCGTCCATCAATCAATCAATATCGGTTGACCACTAGTTGTGATGTGATTGATTGGTAGTGTTCTGAGTGGTTGTTAGGTGATCGCTAGGATGTGCTTTGCTAAGGTGTTCTGGTTACAATCTGCTTGCTATGGTATACTGAGTGGGTTTTGGGTAGTTGCTTACTGTGGCCCAAGTCAAAAAGCTTATATTCTCTATGTTTTTTTGGTTTGTAGATATGGCTTGATCCGCTTTAACAGTAGTAGCACCACCTCTCCTCAACAAGCCACATTATGGATTCCACTGTTTTTAAAATAAATCTCACGGTGAATTGAAAGAAAACTTTGTTGCACTTTGTATGTCGCTAATAAACACGGCAAACAATCATACTGAATAAACCCTCAATTTCTCTCAACACTTTCAGTCAGAATGGAGAGCTGGAACGGTGCGTTTTATAATGTTCAGTGGAGTGTGTTTAGGGCGCTGCGTAATACCTGAAGTAAAGTTTTCTTGGTGTGTGCTGATATTGCATGCTGATGCTGTTTAGATTCCCCACTGACTCTTTCTCAGCTGGACCTCACAGTGATGGCAGCTCCCCCCCACCAGCATCTCATTAAAGCAGAATACATTACCTATAATGAGTAAGAAAGTGTGTGTGTGTGTGTGTGTTATCATGGAAGCTTTAGACTGCATGCATAAGTGTATATTAAAAGTTTGTGTTTGACTGTTCAAGGATGTGTATAAGGATGCTGTCTCAGAATACAGTGTATCAGTGTTTGAAGAAGATAATCAGTAGGAAACGAGTTAAATTGTGTGCGATCGCGTGCAGGAGAGAGTAGCGGGGCTCAACACTCGATATTTTGGCAGTGTGGATATATTTACTGAAGGATATGAATGCTTGCTGTAATTTGGCTTTTGTGTAAATCTCAACTGTTGTTACAAGCTGACTGCATTTGCTGTCTGTTAATACTGCTGTATTCTTGTTGCCTGCATTGATAGACCCAGATGGATTTTCGTCATATTTGCTGTGCTTTTTTTGGGAGAAAATCTGCGTAATTCTGCAGAATCATTATTTAAACACAAAACATAATGTGTTGAACTGATTAGTCTTTTCGGTATCTGAGAACATCAAATTAACCAAGGTATTTAATAAACAAACACACACGGGTTGTACTGTAAATGCATGTTGGATGCTCATTGTCTCTGAATACTTTTTTTTCTTCTCACTTTTAAAAAGTGGGATGTGAATTACACAGATAATGTGTTCGCTGCCTGATAAAAATGTGTTAAAGTTACATTGCACTCAAATGGGTTTTTTTTTTCTCTCCACCAGCTTAGAAAGTTTAATATAATATAAGTGTAATAATTTGTTTTTAACAATAATTTTTTTTCCCCCTGTGTTCATGATATTTACAGAGCAAAATATGACAGTGTAAAGGTTAGATTTTTGGGAAAAGTATTTAATGATCACCAAGGTTGCATTTATTTGATCAAAAATAGAGTAAAAACAGTGATATTGTGAAATGTTATTACAATTTAAAAGAACTGTTTTCTACTTGAATATATTTTAAAATGTAATTTATTCCTGTGATCAAAGCTGAATTTTCAGCATCATTCCTCCAGTCTTCAGTGTCACATGATCCTTCAGAAGTCATGATGATTTGCAGCTCAGGAAACATTTCTTATTATTATCATCAATATTGTGCTGCTTATTATAAAAAATTTTTGGAAACGGTTATACATTTCTTTCTTTTTTTTTTATTCTTTAATTAATAAAAAAGTTCAAAAGAACAGCATTTATTTGAAATAGAAATCTTTTCTGATTTAATGTGTCTTTCTGAATTAAAGTATTATTTATTTATTTAATTTTTTTATCTTACTGACCCCAAATTTTTTTAACGGTAGTGTATGAAAAATGTCTTATAAATGTGCAAAAAAATATGAACAAAAACTATCATTTAAAATTATAATGTAATATTACACATAAAATTACACATTTTAAAGATTTTCAATCAGCGTTAATTTCCTAATTCAATTAGACCTGACTTTTCATGAAGCCACCCAAACATGTTATAATTCATTTGGCTTTGCAGCAAGTTTTGCTCAAGCAAAAGCCACTCACATTTATTTCAGAACGTCTATTTAAACCCTTTCAGCAAGACATCCATTCTATCATTTAAGTAAGATGGAGGAACATGTATGTTATTTAAGAACCCTATTAAGAAAAAAAGAAAAAAAAGCATGGTCCTTTATCCTCAGCTGCCTAATGAATCCATTATGTGTACCGTGAGACTGAGCAATACGGCTATTAGGAGCAAGGACCAAACATGGTCTAAAAAGAAAAGTGCAAGATTTTAAGGTTTTAGAAGTACTCAAACATCTTCCTTTCAAAACTTCTCTTCCTCTTTCCCTTTTTATACTCAAAGACACACATCTAAAGCATAAGAGCTGACAGCATCTCTCTTTATAAACACGCACAAAACCTGCAAACGAAAAGATTTCTCATATCCTCTTCCTCTGGGGTCTGCGGTGCTCTTGACACCTGGGCATCATGACATTCGCCATTTAGCTGCTCAGCAGCACAAGCCAGATGAGAATGTGTTTAAAAGACCAGAGACTAACTGACAAGATAATAGAGAATAGATGAGGGTTTTGTAAAATCACATGCACAAACACACACACACACACTCTGTCTCTGTCTCTTTAATGCCCTTCGCTTCAGCTCTCTGCTGTGTTAGACTTTTTAAAGCTTATAGAAGTTTTAAGAGGACGTGTTTTAATAAAGAAAAATGCAGAGACAGCTCAGGGGGACATTTAAATGAAACTTCAAACCTCTTTTATTTTTTCAGTTGAACAAAAAAAGGAATTTTTAAAGAATATGCACGTGTCTTTTCCTTATAACCGCACATAGTGACCAAGGTCTGCCAAATGAAAAGTAATATCTGAACATGCAATAGGCTATATCAAAAGAAAGAGCAGAACCTCTGCTTAAAAATATTCTAGCTTCATGCATTCTTTTCTTTTAATCAACACTTGAATGGGTATTAGGGTTCATAAAAACAAAACAAGAAAGTAATACTTTTATGCAAGGATGCATTAAATTGATTAAAAATACAGACCTTTCACATTTCATTCTAATATTCATCAAATAATCCTGAAAATAATGTACCATGGTTTCCCCCAAAATAGTAAGCAGCACAGCTGTTTTCAACATTAATAGTTAATGCTTCCGAAGCAGCAAATCATCATATTAGAGTGATTTCTGAAGGATCATGTGACACTGAAGACTGGAGGAATGATGCTGAAAATTCAGCTTTGTCATCACAGGAATAAATTACATTTTAAATACAGTATGTTACAACAGAAAGTTGTAACTTTAAATTGTGATAATCTTTTAAACAGTATTGCTGTTTTTATTGTATTATCATCAGATAAATGCAGCTTTTTTCAAAAACATCAACAAAAAAATAATTAACTAAACCTAAACGTAGTGTAAATATCATGTATATGAATAGTATAATGAATAATCTCAGCTGAACATTTTTTTTTTTTTTTACATTTTAAAAGAATTTCATACTATTTGAATATAGCATTGATTGATCCAGTAATGATAAGCAGCAGTGTGAATGAGGAGGAGGACGAAGCTCAGTGTAGAGAGAATGTTGTTGTCAGGCTATGATCTCCTCTTCATCTTCTGCCTGTTAGTTTCTTTTCTTTCTTTTATTTATTTAGTTTTCTTGTTGAGTGTAATTTGACTCCTCACTGACTGTTGTGGTTTCGGTGTTCTTATTGGATTCCTTTATCTTCTCTTATTATTATAGCCTGCTTGAGCAACCACAAGCAGGCCATAACAATGCTATTATTTATTTTTACTTTTATTGTTATAGTGCTCTAGGCAGAGACCTCATGGGGTAACCTTCCTGTTTGTCTCAATATGTAATATTGCCCATCCTAATGCTGCGCTCCAAACTATAACCGTGACCTCACTGCCAACATGGTGAGAACATAATTACAGCAAATTCAGCAGTAAAGACATGAGCTGAATAGATGAGGAGAGATGCCGTCCGCTGCGCAGTACTCAAGGCTTTCATACAGCACAATCCACCTGTTAGGAAAGCAGGGAATAAGCTCAGTTTAATATTTGATTCTCTGCTCAGAGGGGCTCCTTTTTGACCCTGCTTCCAGATCTCCAAAGCAAGTCCTTCTTGGCGTTTGAATGAAATACAAGTCAAGTGCTAAAAGTCCCATTGACACCTTATCTTGACAAAGAATGCCCATTTGACAGGTATATATATATATATATATATATATATATATATATATATATATATATATATATATATACATACATATATACATATACAGTGCTATGCATAAGTTTAGACACCCATACTAAAGTTGACTAAAAAGAGGAATAAAAAATCATCTTTTGGAAACTGAACTTAATGCCTTAATTTAAAAAATTAGGAAAAATCCAACCTTTAAGGACACCAATTTTCTTTGTGAATGAATAATGTATCGTAAATAAATAAATGTTCTTCCTTAAAATACAGGGTGCATAAGTTTGGACACCCCTATGTTAAATTCCCATAGAGGCAGGCAGATTTTTATTTTAAGTATTTTTTTTTTATTAATTTTTAGGATACTATGCATCCTGATAAAGTTCCCTTGGCCTTTGGAATTAAAATAGCCCCACATCATCACATAGCCTTCACCATACCTAGAGATTGGCATGGTTTTATTTCAGTTAGCCTAATAGCTAGTTTGATTTGCATTGAGAGATGATCTTATGGAAAGTACCCCATGCCAATCTCTAGGTATGGTGAAGGCTATGTGATGATGTGGGGCTATTTTAATTCCAAAGGCCAAGGGAACTTTATCAGGATGCATAGTATCCTAAAAAAAAATACTTAAAAATAAAAATCTGCCTGCCTCTATGGGAATTTAACATAGGGGTGTCCAAACTTATGCACCCTGTATTTTAAGGAAGAACATTTATTTATTTACGATACATTATTCATTCACAAAGAAAATTGGTGTCCTTAAAGGTTGGATTTTTCCTAATTTTTTAAATTAAGGCATTAAGTTCAATTTCCAAAAGATGATTTTTTATTCCTCTTTTTAGTCAACTTTAGCATGGGTGTCTAAACTTATGCATAGCACTGTATATCTTAAAATGTAATAATAAATTATTACGTTTATTCTGCTAGGGGGAATTAAATCGATCCAAAATCTTTCTATAAAAAATATTTTGTCTTGTAAAACTGCTACAAAAATTCAACATTGAGCTGATTTTGGATATTTATATATATTTTTTTCAAATGCAAAGTTTGGTTGATCAAACATTATTAGTTTTCTACTTAATTTTTTCTGAAACACTGGCAAAGATCATAGCATACAGTTAGTGTATTTAAAGCTGCAGTCCGTAACTATTTTGGGTTAAAAGTATCCAAAATAAATTTTTGAGCAAGTACAGTACATAACCAGCCAGTGTTCAAAACTCTCTGCTTGCCGTAGCTCGATTCAAAACGGTAAGCTTGTAATAATGTTTTCAGTTCCAGTGGTACTGGTGGATTTCCGTGAGAAATTCGAGCATGTCTTTGCATCATTACGTCACATCTGTACACATACAGTAAAGAAGGAGTCTCGGCTAGTAGGCTATATAGCGTGAGGATATTGGAGGTGGAGATTTATAGCCTTTTCTCACAGCACTTGATATAATTAAACTTTTCAATTTGATGGCAGTTCCAGAAAGGTTCAAACGGCAATCACCAGTGACAACTGGAGATTCACCCGTTGTAAAATGCAAAAGACTTCGGAGTGGCTACAGAAAAAAAGAGACTGCAACCGGGCCCGTGCGAAAACAAGGATAAATATCGGAAGAGCTTTTGAAAGGTGGCGTGAACTCCGTTGTTTTGAAGGGGTTCAAAATGGACACAGAGGCGGCTTTTTTTTCCTGCTGGACAGGTAAGACATTTCAATGGGTCAATTATGTAACAGTAGCGCACTTGTTCGCTTAATTCATACAGTTACGGAGTAGGCTAATGAACTACAGGTAGCCCTAATACACATTAAATGTAGTCACGCAATGCTTATGTTGTTAACATTAACGATTTGTGAACAAAGTATAATTTGCACGGTTTGACGTGATATGATAAGCGATCGTTAGATTTAATCAGCGCGATTTACTGCTATGCTTTTTTCCCCTTAGTTGGTCAGAACAAAAGTGGATGTTACTTGTTCATTTGACATTTTCCGGTGAAAATTCTTATGTTGGTCAAACTTCCAAAAAGTAGAATCTGTGATTGCAAATGACAGTCTCCACACAGGCGTGGTTACTGACAGCCGCACATTCTCCTCAAAACATTGGATTGGATCCGCGCTGTGCCATGCCGAGGCACAACCCACATAAAGTTGATAATTCCGCAAATAACTGTAATTGCAAATTTCGAACAGAGATGTCGACAAAGAGGCAAAACTACGGACTTCAGCTTTAAAATGTAATTGAAGTGTGTGAGAATGATGCAATAACAGCTTCCAGATCCAAATCCACAGGTTCTGGATCTTGTTCTTGCACAGATTAAGCCCTTTGCTTAAATAAATGCCTGAGATATATTGGATGTATGTTTTCACTTGGATCTGCATAGATTTACGTTGGGATAGAGCCAAAGCAAGCCTTAAGCCTTAAGCTTAAACATCTATCACCAGCTGATCCTCCTCATTATACGGCTTCACTGATATGGGCCATCATTCCCTTAAAAACATACAGCCATCGTAACCGACCTGTTGTGTCTCGTCTCATGACGTCAGGGTTCAACACGACCTTTTGATAGATCATGTTTACTTTTGAATGAAAATTGACAGGCAAACTGTACACCCCTCGACGGAGGTGAGTAAATTCTTGCTAGGTTTCTATTAGCTGTGTTAAGGAGGGATTATGTTGTCTTGAGGGAGTCAAAGCTTTGTAAGCGAATGAATCCCAAACCTCTAAATCCTATTAGCTGCATACAGAGGTGAGGGAACACAGAGCCATGGCTTAACCTTAAGAATGACAGACGCACAATTGTGTTTTATTGCATCTGTTTGTCCTCCCTCTTTCAACAAACACAGCCTAGCATAATAGAAATTGTCTGAGGTCTCTATAAACCTGATTCATAAAGGTTTTGTTGCCTTTCTGAGTAAATGTTCCTTTCTCTTCGGTTTCTCCATCACTATCTAATCTGAAACATATTCTGTTGTCACAGGCAGTAGGAAGTCTTCAAGACACGTCTGAATTCAATGTTTGAATAACATCCTGTTATTTGAAGACAGCATAGATATTTCCTTCACTGTCGGCGGTTTGTGTGTGTGTGTGTGTGTGTGTGTTTTTCCAACTTGACTCAGTTTCTACTAAGAAATAAGCATTGTAGTCACTATATCTTTGCTTTTTAATTTCTAAAGTGGAATGTCTATTGTATATTATCAGACATGGCATCTTGTGCCTTTGAAGTCTGTCTAAATCCAGTTCAAAAGAGGACTATGTCTCTTATGCTCACCAAGGCTGCATAAAAAAGTGCAATTTATATGTGCAATTTAACAGTGCTGTTAATATATTTTAAAATGTCATTTATTCCTGTGATGCAAAGCTGAATTTTCAGCATCATTACTCCAGTCTCGTGTCACATGATCCTTCAGAAATCATTCTAATATGATGATTTGCTGCTCAATAAACATTTCTTAGCAATGTTGAAAAACAGCATTTAATTGAAAAATAACACTTTTTACTGTCACTTTTGATCAATTAAATGCGTCCTTGCAAAACAAAAATGTTCTTTCCCTACCATTGATGTAATTTTCCGTGTTTTCACTGTTATACGGTGTGTGGCGTATATTACACATCTTCTGAAAGAGTACTGAATCTCCAGATAAAAACAGACAAAAAACTAGCAGAAACAAGCGATGAAACAAAAAGCATTGCTTATGAACCTTGTAGTCTTTGAATAAACAACAACATGATTTTCTCAGCTTTTTGTTCAAAATATTGCTTTTTTAAATGAAACTTACCCACATTCAAGTGTTGATAAAAAAGAATGCATGAAGCTAGATTAAAATGTTTATATATGTATATTGCATGTTCAGATATTCATGCAACAAAATATTCTGGGGGCCATGAAATGTTTGTGAAAATTATCAAAAAGGCTGACGGTGTATGGCAACTTAAAAAATAAAATAAGAAAAAATAAACATTGGTGGGAAAAGAGTAAAAAAAAATCTTACTGACTCCAATGCAGATTTTTACACAATTGTAACTGGTTTCAGCTTTTTGATAGTCTTAATCTAACAAATAAGCTCCATTTTTTCATTAATGACATTGGATTTCTTGAAAAACAATTATTCCTTCTTGTCTGTAGTGAACTTCAAAAATGGTGGACAAAAAGAAATAACTCTTGTTCAAGGGGCATGATTTTCTTTTTTTTTCTTTCACAAAAATGTATCGTCATGATGATTGTTATACCACGGTATTCTCTGGTAATATGGTAATCATACAGTACCATGGTATTACCATCTGATACAACCACAGTACTTTTTGTGAGGGTATTAACTATGTAACAATATTCAGTGCACTATACACTTCCATTTTACACTTGATCTTTTCTCAAATATTAGTCTGAATTCCCTGCATTATTAAATATCTCTGCCATTGTCATATAAGTTAACGCCTCAAGCATCTGGGTAACCTTTACCATTCATTTCTTGTTCATAGATTTTGTGATGTTTTAAATGTAATTTTATTAGCCAAAAGCCCTATATAACCTATAGCCAATTGGTTAGACTTTCTAGTGAACACACAACAGATCATCATATATGTAATGGAGTATAAAAGTCTGAGAACACCTTGAAAACCTGTTACATTTTGTATCAAATTAAAACCATGCAAAAGGCAAGCATTTTCACTACTGGACTCAGACGTTTGGACCCACTATATATGTTGCAGAAGCACACGTGTCTGTGTGAGAGTTTATACACAAGGAAAAGAGAACAATGAAAAGGAATTTCTTTTCCTGTCCATTTTTCTTTCTCCAACCACGTAATGAATCTGCCGTTCTGTTCGAAAAAAAGAAAAAGAAAATAAACTTTTACTGGCGAAGGAGAAACAGGCTGGTTGGAGGAGAGGAGGAAAAGAGGAATGGATAAAGATATGCATTAGTCAGAGGACGGGAGTGCAGGAGAAAGCCCATGAATCTCAATCTAACTTTATTCAGCTGGGACCAGGAAAGAGCAAGCTAGCAAGGTCATCTGAGACAGAGTGACGCAACAATTACACAAGCCTGCCAGGCCCATTGTGATTGGTCCTCTTGCTCTTTGATGATCCGTTTTCTTTTTCTTTTCTTTTTTAGCATTTCAAGATTTCAGTCCACCCTTAACTCTCAATAGTTTGGCAAGAGAGTATAGTATAGCAAGTATAACTTACAATCTGAGCTATGATGTAGGTGTCAACATTCATTATATATGAGGGATTTTCATTACAGAGGGCTTGTCAAAAGAAATTATGTTGTGATGGGGTGTGGAAAATTACAGTGGGTTTTTCCCAGTGTTAGAATATGGCATTATATGGTAACACTTTACAATAAGGTTCATTAGTTAACATTAGTTAATACATTAGTTAGCATGCACTAATAATGAACTGCACTTCTACAGCATTTATTAATCTTTGTTAATGTTAATTTCAACATTTACTAATACATTATTAAAATCTTGTTAACATTAGTTAATGCACTGTGAACTGACAGGAACAAACAATGAACGGCTGTATTTTTATTAACTAACGCTAACAAAGATGAACAAATACAGCAACAAATGTATTGCTCACGGTTAGTTCATGTTAGTTAAAACATTAACTAATGAACCATATTGTAAAGTGTTATCCAATGTTTCAATGCAAAAGTTTGGGGTCAGTAAGGTTTTTGTTAAAATAATAAAAATGATGATTTTATTCAGCAAGGATGCATTAAATGAGAGAGCATTAATTTATTAATATAGGCTTTATTGTCGTAATATTGTCGTAATTTTGACTTTATTCTCAAAATATCATGACTTTAATCTCGTTTTATTACGACTTTATTCTTTATTATTTGTCCTAGTCATTTATTTATGTGGCATTAAAACACTGTCGTACTGAGGTGTTCCTGACAGTTTTTATAACAATTCTTTCTGCTGCTTGTTTCCTAAAGTAGAATGGACAAACCCCTTGGCAGCCTTATCACATGGCATTTAAAACAATCACCAGGGGTTTGTATATTTTGTCTGTGAAGGACAGTCCATTGCTGTGGAGTGTTTGAACATCAAGTGCCTGACTGGACGATATAGTAAATGCTTTCAGTTCCAGAACATTCTGTCCCGAAATCAAAGCTTTGAGTGAAAGTCCACATCACCCAGGGGTGCAGTGCAGAGGGAGACCATCTGAATGAAGCAGATGTTGAGTCCTGACCTCAGTGTCAGCTGTATCATCACAGCAAAACTAAGAGACATTACTGTACATCTGACCCTTTGGCCTTGGCTCAACTCTATTGACTATATGTGTTTGGATTTGGTTGCATTACTTTCTTTATGTGTTTTCAGTTTACAAAAGCAGATTTAGCAAAATACCAGTGTATACTTGTTAGCAAAGAAAGAAGATGAAAATGTATTTTCAGTAGCTTTCCTCATTTGCAGTGTCTATACAGCAAATGAGATGGAAACAGAATTAAGTATCTCTTTTGTATTTTTACTTTGGTCATCATTTATCAAATGTGCACATAACTAAGTCATAACTAAATCATGTATTTGTGTAGATGTGGATGTCCTACCCACACAGCTGCAGAGATCTGATTGGTGCTCCCAGTTTCTCAAGTATCCAATCAGAGGCCCTTTGAGAAAATCTGCAAACACACAGATATAAGACTTTAGTCATAAGTTTGAGACATGAAGAATGATTCAAAGCACTCCCATTCATCAAACATGAATTATAGCCCTAACCTTTTTGTTTGGTTTTGCATGGCTGACAAAAATCGTTTACACCCTCGAATTTCCCAGAATGCACCATCACTTTTCTGTTTTGCATGAAGGCAGAATGAAATACTTTAAACTTATATTGAAGCCACTTCCTGAGCCATATCTATGGACCAGAAGGCTTTTAAAAAAAGGCACTCCAAAATATTTAGGCTTAAATTTAAGACTTATGTATTTGAATCGCATATAAAGTTACAGTTTTATCATAAAAACTTAATGTGTTGCATACTTGTGTGTCAGTCATATGAATGTCTTTTAAATAATAACCATGTTTATAAATATGTTTTATTTATATATTTATTAGAACTATTATAGAAATCTTGCCTGTTTCTTATCCGTTTTATTCATGTATGGCTTAATTATGTGCTGTATGCTTTTCTTCAGAAATTGTAAAAATGTAATCTGACATTGATCCACAGGTTTGAATATATCGCGAGGATTAAAACGTCTTCAAAAAGGCTTTTATCCAAATGCTTGCCCTTCTCATTTTCTAGACAAGTACGGATATCACTGCTTTGCTTTATCATAATAGAATTATTTGACATGAACAAAATTGGGCATTTGGCATACATAAATGCATGGGATTTCCATCATAATGAATGCTTTTTATTTATTTCCTACATATGGATTTCTTTGAAGAGGCGGCCGGAGATCTTAACAGTACTACACACACAATGTCTATTACCAACTATTCATCATCACTGTGGATTTCTGATTAAATGAGCAGCCATATAACAGGAATCACTTCCTTTGTATGCTTGTTTAAAAGCCTTTGTAGAAAAATCTACTGCATGCTGTGGAGCAGACTCTGTTCCTTCATTATGTCCACATTTGATGAGATGATAATGCTCCATGTGCAATATTTAACAAATTCAAGAGTGGTCACGTGCACCAGAAGGCTTTCCATGGCCTCTTAGATCTAAATATTACATTGCCTCTGCAATGAGTTCAAAAAGACAACCTGCCAGGAAACTTTTCACCTCATTCATCAAAGTTCTGGAAGCGTTCCATCCTAAAAAAAATATTTTCCCATTTAGATTTTGTACGGCAACAACGTTACAACTGAATATTCTTGTTCCTCTAATCACAGTTCAATATGGAATAATTTGGTAATGACTTACTGTAGCGGCATCTTCTAAGAAACACGTATTTGACATTAATTTATGTATTTATTTGCCTTTTGACAGGGAAAAAGCTCTGATCCACCCATCTGTGTGGCCTACATAGAGAACCTACTGTTCCTGAAATCTGCTCTATTAAGTCACACTGACCCAGGATTGAGAGGCCTCCGAGGAATATGCCCTGTGGCAATCTCTCTCTCTGTCTCCACAACCTGACACCTTTACAGTCAGACTCACAAAATAGGCATCCGAGATATCGCAAATCTGAGATAGCAGCCATTTCAATAGATTTCAAAAGCATGTCTCTGACAGCATCACAGCAGACTGCGTTGATGGGAAACTAGACCATTTTTTCTTTCTAAGTGGCTGTTTTTATATGCGTTTGCAAGAATGTTCTGTGTGATTGATAGTTGTTGTTTTTTTACATTTACATTTATGCATTTGGCAGACGCTTTTATCGACTTACATTGCATTTCAAGATACACATTTTACATTCTTATCAGTTCTCAGTTCTTGCTTTCCTTGGGAATCGAACCCATGACCTTGGCATTGCAAGCGCCAACGCACTACTGTTTGAGCAACAGGAAAGTCTCTGGAATCTTCCTGAGCAACTTGGTCAGAGTTGGTTGGTGAGTTAGCAAAAATGAATGGCACAAGCATTTAAAAGTACTGTAGTTGTTTAAGTTCATGCTTGCAATGCATTGGACACGCATGCACATCTGCATACAGTATTCATATTTGTATCGAATATGTGACAACATCTGTGAATGGAGCGATACAAATGAATCAAGAATGTCTTAATCTGATTTTCCTTCTCAGGAAAATGTAACTTTTTAAAGGATGTTTAGAGGATTTTACTTTACTAAAACAAGACAAACCAAGCTAACAGGGAACATTCTGGAAAGGTTCTCTTAAAGTTCTAAACAAACGTTCTTCAGTAATGTAAGTTTAAAGTTATCTGGTCTTTAATACCACTCTCACAGCACATGGGTTAGACATGCAACAGGAATGAGAGCAAATTTTTTCAGAGAAACAAGTATATGAACTTAGAATGTTTCCTAAATATATGATGGTATTTAATGATTTAGTGCAGTCAAAAAAAATGACGGTACATACAGCACCTTTAAAACTTTGTTTTAAATTGATCAACGACATTGTTGTATTGCAATATACGCAAACCTGCATCTTTGTAGCTGTTAAAAATTTGAAATTATGAAATATGAGCTTGTCCTGCATTTTTTTATTTTTTTTATTAAACAAAATACAATAGATATTGTACATAATGGCATGGCGGCATTAACAAATATATTACTCTAAAATCTAATTTCTGTATAATACTTACTGTAAGTTTGCAGGATTGTTTCCTTTTCATGCACATTAGAGATAAAAGTTGATTACAAACAGAATTCTTAAAAAAGACAGAAAAGTGATGGTGATTTCTGGGAAATTCGAGGGAGTAAACGTTTCAATGCACTGGAATGCTTTGACAGTGGCATTTCATTCCAACCATCCATTATTGAGTGTCAGATTCAGATCAGTCAAAGATGTAATATCGTATTATCGAGAGTCGTCTCACTTTCGCACTACTCTCTCTCTCTCTCTCTCTCTCTCTCTCTCTCTCTCTCTCTCTCTCTCTCTCTCTCTCTCTCTCTCTCTCTCTCTCTCTCTCCATTCAGTGACTGTTCTTTTGTCCTTTTAACTGGTGGTAATTAAATGAACAGGGTGCTTATGGAGAGGTGTCTTTCTGTTCAATTAACTTGACATACTGTGGTACATTACTGCCATCTTTGCTGTGACCTTATATAGTGTAGATAAACTTTGTTCAAATTAATTGCCAGGTTAATGAGTTCACAGCTGGTTGTGCATTTCAGCAAATGGTTTCTGTGCCAGCAGGAAGGGAATGTATGTGTCTATTTGCTGAAAAGAAAGGTTTTATCTTTGTGTTCACTTTTTTCTTTTTTTTTTCATTCTTAATAACTTTTACATTATTGCATTTGGCCCCATTTTGAAGAATGTTCACATAAATCCTTTCCAAGGATCAGGCAAATCTATCATGTGGCTTCAGAGTGTACAAGTCGTATGAACTACTTTTATGGTGTTTTGATTGTGCTTTTTGTCCTTTTTGGAGCTTGACAGCCTGTGGTCATTGTGTAGAAAAGATCTATGTGAAGGTTGGCTCATTGGAAAAACAAGCCTTTTGCAAACTCCAAAAACTTACATATAAATAAATATAAATATAATTCACTGCAGTTTCAAACTGGAATGAACACCAGTGACAGTAAAACACCAACAACTTTGATTTCTATTCACACATTTTTATGTGATTATATATATGATCAATAAATGAAGACTTATTTTTGCATGGTTCCTTGCACAATACTAAGACCTCAAAACACTTAGACCATAGTGCATGATTTGTAAACGAATACATTTTGACTTCTGCATCACCAAACCAGCTCCATATATGGCTTTTTTGACATATGGGTGAATTCAGGTTAACTGGAACACTTTTCCTCAGTCATCGCAATAGCAAATGTCCCAATTAACCTGAATTCGCCTTGTAAACTTGCTCGGTAGCTCACCTGATACAGCACAGCACGCTCGGCTACAAGTCCCTTGAAACACGAGTCACAAAGAGCTCAAAGACTTGTAGAAGCCAGCTAACTGGCAGAGCTGTTTTAGCAAATGTGCTTTTATCTCACGTCTGCCTTAATGTACGTGGTACGTTATTTTTGTTGATGGCAAGGGGAAAGAGGAAAGAAAAGGGAATGACATAGAATACGAGGATATAAGGGACTGGCAAGGACAGGAGGGGATGCATTTACATTTCTAAGCAGAGCAGCATGTCTGAATCAGTATAAAATGTGGGTGCATTTATTCCACGTTTGTAGGTCATTTGTGAGAGGTATACAATCTGTGTAAGCTTCTTACTGTATTTTTACTCATATATTCTCTCACACACTCATATGTATTCATTGCATTACATTGCAGTGACCCAGAAAAGCATAAAATTGCATCAGTAAGCCACAAATCATCAAATCCAGTTTCAATAACCTTGCAGAACACAGGGATAGCACACGTTTAGAACAGGTGCTGTAACTGTGCCGACAGTGTGCGTATGCTTGGTTTCCAGGCGTATGTGTTTGTTTTGTGTGAGCGATGCTTCACAGAGTGTTCTACAATTTCTTTCAAGGACCTCCTGGTTGCATCACCTGTTTCAGAAATCAATGGGTGAATAACCAAACACTTATATATTCATTTGTATTCCAGTCACAGTAGGGTACAGTGAGCACCACCCTCTGGGGTAGCAACTGAGGAAATACTTCAGCAAGAAAATACTGGGAAAGGGCCATGTTGTTTTCAAATCAAATCAAATGTATACAATTGACTATATTTGCTAAATTTGTTGGCCAAATAGTTTGATCATTTTGTTAGTTTTCTCAGAAATAAACTTAACTTATTTATTTGAACCCAGCCCACTCATTCTGATTGAAACAAATGTTCTAATTTTCTTGAGTTGTACATTGCATTTTCGATTTGCTTTATATTTGCAAAAAAATATGAAAATGCATCAACATTTATGTGAAATCTGCCCACTCGTTTCGACTGCATGGCACAAAAAAAGATGACACAATGTTCTGGTAAACAGCACATGGAGAAGCATCAGATCTGTTGAATACAAAAAAATGAAGCATTCACCACCCGCCCCCAACCAATTTTACGCCACTTGGAACCCTCCACACACCAGCAGAATCTTAATCAACAGAGGTTACTGCAGATCATGCCGCTTTAATTGATAGCTAGGGATGCCAGCTGAATTTCAAGCTTATAGGTGATAGTATCACATCACCGAAAATGAGTGATACCTCATTATTTCGAGATATCAGCGGGAGAAAGTAGAAGTACAGAAAAGAGATTAACATGAAATGCAAAATTAATGATGGCATGCAGAGGGTTCTCCCAAAGAGAATTACATAAATAATATACTCATTTCAAAAATGAGTTCCTTAATCAGTATTTTTGACTTTTTTTCCCTTTAAAATATACTTAAAACAAGATACAGTATGTAAATGAGAAACAAAACTGCATAAGATATTAAGAATTGTTTTCAGAAAATATATCTTTTATGAAATTTATTCATCTTACCCCACTCTCCGACTGCTTTCTTAAAGCATAAATTTCAATAAACTTGGTCAGATTTATGCTTAAAGCAAGAAAAACAATTGCAGGGAAGGTAATTTGCCTAAATCCAAGATATATTACATGAAAACAAGCCTTAATGTCTTATGCAATTTTCTCTTCTCAAGTAAATTAATCTTTTTTTTTTTTAAGGATGTTCAGATGTTGTTTACTGGAATACATAAATACTGATTAAGGAAATTATTCTATTTCTGATAATTATTCTAAATTATCAGAATTAGAAGAATTTTACATGCACTCACAACTTCCACAAGGCATTCATACTATTGCAGTCTGATTTAAATGACTCTTTTTGTGGCGTATGGCAGTTCCATTAAGTTGTGTGAAACTGGGGCTGAAAAAAGTTTTCACTGTGTGTTTGAAAAATGCTTTGCAGCCAATCATAAATAATGCAGCCTAATTATGCTTATTGAATTTGTATGTGAAAAGAGAGAAAGAAAATAAAATCCATTTTATGTTTGACCATCACTATAAGACCATGAGGTCACAAAAATGAAAATGGCATGACTTTACTTATACAGTAGCCTAAAATTTTTTTTAAAAAAATCAAGATTACAGTATTAGCCTATAGGAATTATTATCAGATACAACAGAGGTCTGAAACTTAAACCTCTGTTTGAGTTTTCAAGGCAACATACAGCAACCAACAAATTAAATGAGCTCCAAAGAGGCAAAATAGTCAAGTGTCCAAATTTCCAGGGCATCTGTCACCAAAACCACAGCATATTTTTTTTCATTTGTCAAAGGGCAAAGGCAAAGCCTAAAAATAATAATGATAGCATATGGAAAAAATTGAGAAACTTTTTCAAAGGATAGTTGCTAAATGACATTGAAGTACAGGCTCAAACATTATCACACAAGTACAAATCACTGAAACTTTATTGACAGAGGTGCAGGGTGCAAATTTGAGTTTTATATCTAAATGCATTTTCTCTCTTTCTGTATGATTAATAGATGTGTCAGGCTTTCCCATGAAACGATCTTATTCACTTTACAAACATACATGAACTGAGTTGAATAATGGAGCTGTTTAAACTTGTCATGTTTGTTCTTCGGGTCGGACTTTGTTTGTGTCAAGTTTCATTCAAAACGCTGATATGAATGTAATTGCATGTAATAACTTCTGATCTGCAGACAAGTAGTGAATGGACTCACTGCAGTCCTTTTATGTAACCAGAACCATATCCTGTAAATCAGTCATATCACTCAAAAACCCAACAGGGGGAGGTGCCCCGGGCACTTTTTTAGTAAAAAGAGAACATAGTAGCCTATGTTTCTGGCTGAAGGAAAAAAAAACTTGTTTAAAAAGCTGCAGGACAGAGTTGTTTGGACGTTGTGGTAGTTTTCTCGCGCAATCGGTGAGTTCTCATGTTGATTTCTAATAGGCTACATAAATGAGAGCAAGTGTTTAAAGTTTTGACTAAACGTGGTATGTGTGCTGGTCAGTGGTCGCATGTGAATTCAATAGGGTTTTTTGTTTTTTTGCATTGCCTGGAGTCGTGCAAGGTGTTAGTTATTTCAAATTGCGCTGCTTTGGTATTTAGTTCGTGAAAGCATCGATGGTTTTAAATGAATCTTTGAATTGAACGAATCGTTCTCGTGTATAGCCTAGGCTACTGCACTCGCTCGTATCTTTCGTTTGCCGCAGCCTCTCCTTTTCAACCGCTTTCCTGTTTTGTTTCAAAAGAAAGACTTTAGCATGAACTAATGCATTCTGTACGACTGTGGTTAGATCTACTGAACGAACGTGGAACGTTTGGACAAAACCACTGAACGAACGTCACGTGAATCAGTCATAATTGAGGAAGGAAGAATTATGTGCAAAAGTAGGCTAACTATAGCCTACAGTACTGTTGAATTCTCTGTTGTCGTTTGTGGGGAAAACACTAAACACACTTAGGTCCCTATCTAGCACCCAGCGCAATTGACTTTGTACACCGACGCATGTTTCATTCCTATTTTGCATCCGGACTTTTCCCTCGGCAGACGCACGTCGGTAAATTAGGAAATGAACTTCCGCTCCCGGGGGCGGTTCAGCGAAAAGAGGAGGCGTGTTCCGGCGCAAACGTTCCCTGGTGCTATTTTCCAGTTCCAGAAAACAATTCCGCCACAGACCAGGAAAAACCTAGTCTAAAGTCAGTGGCGCGTTTTCAGTGGTGTGTTCAGATGCTATTTTAAGGGCGCATGCTTGGCCATAATGTAGCGTGTGCACAACGCGCAAACACTTTGCTTCTCTCATCTACACAGATGCAGCAGTTGACATTTTTGCAAATCATACATAATTACAAGGAAAAATATTCCACACGAGGGAAATCATTGTGGTGTCCATGAAGATGTGAAAAAATAGGCATAAATCTAGCTTACAAAATTATTACACGCCTGTTTAACCGAAGCTTATTTGGGTGGGTTTCTCCCATTCCCAATGTCACTTCTCTGTCTTCTACGGCCCTGATGAAGAACGTCTGTCTCCTCGGCTGTGAACCTCTCCTGGCGTGCACCTGGCAAATCCGCCGTTATAAGCAATCCGCCATGGAACAAGCGCACCTGCTTTTAAAGGGAATGTGAGATGACGCTCTGATTGGTTTATTGCACGTTACACCCAAACTAGGGATGTCCCGATCAGGTTTTTTTGCCCTCGAGTCCGAGTCATTTGATTTTGAGTATCTGCCGATACCGAGTCCCGATCCGATACTTAATACATAAAAAAAGAATAAAGAAGAGCGAAAAAACAGATCCAGGATGTTCCTTATTTTTTATTTAATTCACCTTATTTTAACATTCAACAACTCTGTTAACAAACAGAGCACTTCTGTGAGGTAGCTTGAACAATCAAGTAATACATAAATTCTTCACTTTTGGACTTTAGTGCAACAGTAAATATAAAAAAAAGTCTAATATATAAACAAATAGCACCTCAACTTAAAATACCCGGCAGGCATGTAAACAAATCAAAAATAAAAGTGCTTACAGTGTTTGCAAAGCCAGTTATGTGCTTTTAGGAACTGCACTCCTAAATCTTACGCCGGTTTCACACTGCACTGTTAGCAGAGCGTGCAGCGCGTATTTTTTTTCGCCGCCCATGTTAACAGATTAAACCAGGCTTTAGAGCATTCACACCGCGAGCAGAGGCGGCGCGGCAGTGCGTAGTAGAGCAGAGCAGCAGTGCCGCGATCGTTTCGGCGCCGAGTCTATTTTTGCTGCGCCGCTTTTGCTGAATTAAAGTGACAATATCATGGCCAAAATACACCGCAGTTTTATCCAAAAAGTGCATTGATGATATCTATTGTGATTTAAACAATCAATCAAATGACCAACAGCAATTTAAAAAGAAAACAAATGTCCAAAAACAAACTTGTTGCCATAACAATAAAATCAAAGATGAAACAAAAGTTATATAAATGAAATTATTAATAAAATAAGCTTCTTGACAAGTCTTTTCTCTTAAATGTATTTGAAAACGAAAAAAAGCAATGCCAACTTATCCATTATGGAGTAGCCTATCTGTCTGTAGCCTACACAACCCGCGGTTCAGCCGCGCGTGACAAACGCTGCCAGTGTGAAAGCAAAACGCACGTGTCCTGCTCCTGCTCACCGCTCCTGCGCTGCTTACTAACGCGTGCAGTGTGAAACCGGCGTAACTCTGTGCCACCGCATAAATATTGACGTGTTAAAAAATAATGAGAATATATATATCCGAGGCCTGATCGGGAGGTAACGTCCGATTCCGATCGAGTCTGAAAACACGTGATCGGGCCCGATTTCCGATCATGTGATCGGATCGGGACATCCCTAACCCAAACCACACATATGAGTAATGTAGCTACTTCAGACCAACCCATTTTATATTTTCATAGAGCGCAAGTGTCATTTATCCCACTGGTATAATAGCAACAGCGCCCGAGATCCGCCCACAAAGTTACTTGCATTTCACATTTGATACTTGCATTTCAGATCGTTAAAATAGGGCCCTTATTCTGAAGTCTCGTAGTAACACTCATTGGGCCCTATTTTAACGATCTGAAATATAAGTATCAAATGTGAATATGGGCGGAATGTGTGCGGATCTCGGGCGCTGTTGCTATTATGCCGGCGGGATAAATGACACTTGCGCTCGATGAAAAATAAAATGGGTTGGTCTGAAGTAGCTACATTACTCATATGTGTGGTATGCTATTATAACGGCGGATTTGCCAGGCACACGCCAGGAGCGGTTCACAGCCGAGGAGACCGACGTTCTCGTCAGGGCCGTAAAAGACAGAGAAGTGACATTGGGAATGGGAGAAACCCACCCAAATTAGCTTCGGTTAAAAAGGCGTATAAAAATTTGGGTAAATGTGTAAGCAAGATTTATGCCTATTTTTTCACATCTTCATGGACACAACAATGATTTCCCTCGTGTGTTAATATTTTTCCTTGTAATAATGTATGGTTTTCTAAAAATGAGAACTGCTGCGTCTATGTGTAGATGAGATAAGTGTATGCGCGTTGTGCACACGCTACATTGATTATGGCCAAACATGCGCCCTTAAAATAGCATATGAATAACATGTGCAACGCGCCACTGACTTTAGACTAGGTTTTTCCTGGTCTGTGGCGGAATTGTTTTCTAAACCTGCAAAATAGCACCAGGGAACGTTTGCGCCGTAACACGCCGCCTCTTTTCGCTGCACAAGTTCATTCCCTAATTTACCGACGTGCTTCTGTGGAGGGAAAAGTCCGCTGTGCGCGGGTGCAAAATAGGAATGATACATGCGTCAGTATACAAAGTCAATTGCGCTGGGTGCAAGATAGGGCCCTTTGATTCGATTGTTTTAAACTCACTCATAACACTCAAAAACACTTGCCGCCACCAACTGGCGTAACTAAGTAACCAACACGAATCGGGCTGATTTATTTAAGTGAACAAAACGGAATTCAACTTTTTAGCGAAAATCAAGAGATTGCATTCACTGGAATTGATCAAAATCCCCACCAATGCGCTGTTCAAAATATCTAGCTAGCTGTAACAGATATGTAATGTTGCAAACCTTTTAATACCACATTTAAACAGTAAAACGGAAGAAGTCACAGTGTTCTTAGAATAGGGAAGAGGTGACAGTGTTCTTATTATAGTGTTTAAAAAAAAATGATGATTGATGGTTGGAAAATGGTTGTTTCCAGAGGCATCTGGTACTTTTTAGAAACAAGCAAGCACAGATGATTGCTATGCTATCAATGGCAAAAAGTGTACTTTATTATTTTGTTGCCTATAATGTTATTATTTAGGTGTCTATAATGTTCCTCCAAAGCAGCTGCCCAACTATCAAGTCTACTACTCAACTTGACCAAGCTGTATATTTGCACAGTTTTAAACATGCTTAAGGTAAAAGTCAAAATTATAAACTAAAGATCTGCTAAAGACATGCTTTAACTCCCTTGGCTGTTTGCTCCTATTGGGCACACTGAATACATCAAAAAGTACTTTGAAATATAACTCCATATCTCTAGTTAAATACCCTTTGGCCTTTTGAAAACATGAACTTTCACTCACACACTGCAGTATGCATGTACAACAGTACTGTTGTGGGAGTGAACAAAAGGACTTGTGACTTATGTTACAACTTAACCATGATTTAGCATGTCACGTTTTCATGGGTCTGTTTTCTGAGAGAAAATATTTGAGAGCTCATAATAAAACTGGGCAGACTTCCAGGCAAGGTAAAAAAAAATAAAAAATAAAAAATCTTAGGAAAATCTTCTAGGCCAAAGTGTCATCTGCCATGGGATACCAATCCTTTACTCTCATCATCAAAAGTAAAATAAAAAAATAGGGAATTTAGCTCATCATCAAAAGTAAAAATAAAATAAAAGGGAATTTATTGCATTTTATTGCAGTTAGTATAAGCTGGGATATAGGCTACTTTCTGCTTGGGTATTATTTTCATATTATAGTGAAAAGGTATTTAATTTTGTGATGCTATTTATTTATTCATTCATTTATTTATTACATGTATTCAGTAGAACAGAGCAACAGGAGAGCGTGGCACTAGCAACACCAAGGTCATGGGTACAATTCCCAGGTAATGCATGAACTGATAAATATATACCTTTAATACAAGTCACTTTGAATAAAAGCTTCTGCCAAATGTACAGATGTAAATGTTAAGTAGAACTGGCATAGATGAAGATGAAGGAGTTCTGAATCTGATACTGTCCCACAGTTGTAAAGTTGAATGGTAGCTCATTAACTAGACCTCTGCATGGAAATGCTCTTTTCACCTTTAAAGACTGAATGACCCTTCACTCACATACTATAGTATTTATGTGTCTTGTCATGCACTTTGAGCCTGAAGGAGAGTAAGCTGTGCTTGTACTTCTTTGACTTATCTTACACTCAACAAAGTGGTTCTGGTAATGATTTTGTAGTCTACATTTTCATGGGTAAGAACATGTTTCTTGGTATGGAACAGCATATGGATCAAAGGAGCAATAACTCCTAATGTTGACCAGACTTATTCGACTGTCAAATATGAAATGGTTAAGTCTTTCTTTAAATTGTTTGTACAAATAGAATGTGACATGCTCAAGTCTTTCAGTGGATCACTCTTGTTCCCTTGCTTTACCACAGGTGCCATGAACAAACAGATTTTTCAGTCATGTGGCCAAATCTGGATAGTCCTTCTACTGACGACTGTCCCAGTTGTTCAGAGCGGGAAGGTTCTTGTCTTTCCTGTGGATGGCAGTCACTGGGTCAACATGAACATCTTGATTGAAGCACTTCATGCCAAAGGTCACAATGTTACAGTCATTCGGTCGTCAGACAGCTGGTACATCAAAGAATTCTCTCCTCACTACACATCAATCCCCATAAGTTCCCCTGGAGGATTTGATGAAGAATTCTTCGAGACGTTTGCACTCAGACTCATGAAAATTCAGAGGGAAGGTTCCACCTGGGCTCGTCTGAAGGTGGAGATAGAGATGTGGGCAAGTACTTTTGAGTTGACGAAAATAGAAAGTGAGATGATAAACAGTATGATGGAAAACCAGCAGCTAATGCAGTCCTTTAGGGATGCCAAGTATGATTTGCTCCTTACAGATCCACTCTTGTTTGGAGGGGTCCTTCTGGGCCATTTCCTGAAACTGCCCATTGTCTACAATGTCCGTTGGACAATGTATAGTGAAGGTCATTTTGCAATAGCTCCTTCTCCACTTTCTTATATTCCTTTTCCAATGGTGGAGTTATCAGACCGCATGAGCTTTTTTCAAAGAGTGAAGAATGTAGTAATGTACACTGTAGCTGAAGCACAAGGCGCTTTCCTGTTTGCGCCACATTATAATGCACTTTGTGAACGGTTCATTGGCCCAGGAGTGTCCTTCCTTACCTTAGTTCAGGGTGCTGATCTGTGGCTCCATAGAGTTGATTTTATTTTTGAATTCCCGCGTCCCACTATGCCAAACATCGTCTACATGGGAGGTTTTCAGTGCAAGCCATCAAAGCCTCTTCCACAAGATCTGGAGGACTTTGTGCAGAGCTCTGGGGAGCATGGTGTCATCATCATGTCTCTGGGCACTCTCATTGGTCAGCTTCCTGATGATGTGGCAGAGGCAGTTGCTGAAGCTTTTGCAGAACTTCCACAGAAGATCATCTGGAGGTACAAAGGAAAGAGACCATCTGCACTAGGGAACAACACCTTAATGATGGACTGGATGCCTCAGAATGATCTTCTGGGTCATCCTAAGACCAGAGCCTTTGTGGCACATGGAGGAACCAATGGAATTCAAGAAGCCATCTACCACGGGGTACCAATCATTGGATTTGGGCTGATTTTTGACCAGCCTGATAATCTTTCTAAAATGAGAGTAAAGGGTGTAGCCAAGAATGTAGACTTTGCCACAGTGGATAAGGACTCCTTCCTTAAAACTGTCAAAGAGGTCCTTTATGAGCCCTCTTATCGGGAGAACATGCAGAGGCTCTCAAGGCTTCACAAGGACGTCCCAGTGAAGCCTCTGGACAACGCCATCTTCTGGATTGAGTTTGTTATGAGGCACAAAGGTGCCGCTCACCTGCGCACAGACTCTTACAAAATGCCCTGGTACTCTTATCACTCTGTTGATGTCATTCTGTTCCTGCTTTCTGCTGTGTCACTCATAATCCTGACTATATATGCGGTTATCAAGTATTGCTGCTGCAGAATATGCATGAGAAAAACAAAAAACAAAAGTGAATGACTTTACTCTTTTATTTTTACTCAGATATTAAGCAACTTAAGTCAGACATTTCCAGTATATTAACGACCAAAGCTTTCAATCATTATGATATTCATTTCAAATGGTGATCTATAGATGTTGATTTATTGGTTTGTGCACATGTTTTTAGTTGTGTTCATTGGTTTAGAACCCATTCTATATTTCATATATAAATTATGTCAGCTCTATCATGCTTTCTATTTCTATAAACTCATATTTGATTTTATTATCATTTAAGTTGTCCTTTTCTTTTACTGTATGTTATTATTTCACCATCTCCATGCATTTGATTGTAATGTTGTTTGTTAGTGTTTCTGTTTCATATTTATGTGCTGAACAAATGAATTAAACTTTCGAAGTGAAACATAAAATTTGGACAATCATATATAATGTATATAAACAAAACTTTTAAAAACTGTACATAATTGATTCTTAGTCACTAGTCAGATGTTTTAATGCCTTGCGTCCATTTAGCAGGTGAGTAACAAGTAATACTGTGACCCCTGACTGTAGTGCTGACTTGGGTCCACCCGTATCTGTTAAATGGCAACGTGAAGTTTAGGCTATAAGATATTGAAGTATATGATGTGTACAGGCAAACACCACTCACATTTTTATCCTCAGAACGATTTCAAAGTAAAAAGAGGTGCTAAAGTCTGTGCTTTAAAATTAAATTATTATAATTAATTCAAGGATTTTGAAAGTGTGACAGTAATCAGTGTTGAGTACTACTGTAAGGTTAACCCTGCCTCGTTTAAATGTTTGAAAATGATTTACAGTTGAAAACATTCGTTAGAAATTTAGAAAAGTATTCAAATGTAATCAGTTACATTACTTTAATCAAGTAATTGAAATAGTTACACTACTTTTTAAATAGGGTAATTTGAAGTCTGTAACCTATTACATTTTCAAAGTAACCTTCCCAACACTGCTTACTGTATTTACAACACAAAACATACAGCATGACTAGCTTTGTTCGTTTATCGAAAGAATGCCTCTTATGAGCCGATTCTTTATAGTGAATCAAAACATAAAGCACTGTATCCCGCTTTCTGAACAAATGACTGTTATGAGTCGGTTTAGTGAATCAAATGCTTAATTTATAACCGGGTACTAGCAAACTCTTACTATTTTTACCATATCATTATATGGCAGGAATTCAGCAAAACACAGCGCCACAGTCGATTCTTCTTATGCTCTATGAGTCGATTCTTTTAGTCAATCAATAACATACATTGTGTGACTGACCAATGTATTCCAGATGATTCTCACACGAATGACTCCTTGGAGCCATTTCTTTTAAGTGAATCACACAGATACAGTTTGCAACTTAGACTACTGTGTTATGTTGTACTTAAGACGCATTAAGTTTAAATAGGTTACTGTATGTTCTTTGAATGACAGTATTACCTTAAAACCTATGAGGTATGAATTTTGTCAGCATGCAGATATTTTATTTAAAAAAAAATGATCGACTGAAATAATTCACATTTTGTGATTTAGTTTGATAAATAAAAAAAAGATTACATTTTTTTTTTATGTAATACTATATAGCAACAATTAAATGCATTGTAAGAGGTTCAACCAGGCGCTCAGGTAAAGTTAAAAGGTCCGTGATAGGTGCTCTTGGGCTAGGGAAAAAAAATCCAAAGAAACAAAAAATAGGTACCAGGCACTCAGTCAAACTTTAAATAAGGAGAAGGATAGAATTAAAAAGCCTTTATTTTGATATGGCTTAAGTCATTAAAAATTAAATGCATATTGCTGTGCATATTAGGTGTGCACAAAGTTTTTCAAGTGAGCAGAGACACAGGAGAGCGGTTGTATCAAGCACACACTTCTAGAATGTCCTCACTCTTAAGAAGCTTTGAGTAGTTCAGGTCATTTTGCTGAATCAGTTTGATTCAATATCATGGGGCATTTTACATGTTATTTTTTTCTGTACTGAAAATAAAATACTATTTTTTTGTTACAGTAAGTGCTGTTGTTTTCCATTAGGCTATATTTTCAATCTCTTGAATGTGTTTGTGCCAAAGACATTCTGGTGTTTCTTGTCAAATGCACTAAATGTAGTAGAAAATCAGTATTGGTCATTTCAGTATAGCTTCAGTGAACTTAGTCAGTACTAAGATAAAATTACAAGTACAGTTTTAAATGGTAGCTTATTAACTAGGGCTGTGCAGGTAAATGCCCTTTGCCCTGTTAAAGACTGTTAAATAACTGTATCAGCATGCACAACGAGACCAAAACAGAGTAAATGCTTGTAGTTTTGTTAGTTACGCTACATTCCAGGCCGATCTGCAACATATTCATAGGTAAGAATATATTTTTTTATAATGAACAGCATAGAGATCACAAGGAACAATAGTACTTAATATTACAAGTAGATATGTTTGCTTTTTCCACACCAATTAGAAAAATGAGAACGTTTGAGATTTTCATTTGACATTTGCCCTGTGAAAGCTGTTTTTTTAATGTTCATATGGGTGATTTTTTCCCCCTTTATTACAGGTTTGAATGCCATCTAGTTAACAAACCAAGTGAGTATATGTTCTTGGTCACCAGAACTAAATGTTGTGTCTTGACAAAAAATTCAATATTGCTTCTTTTTTTTTATTTTTTTTTTTTATATAAGACAATCATCTTAAGGCTGTAATACACTACATGATTTAAAACCTGAACAGATTTTTAAAACACTGTTGTTTAGTGTATGATGCAGAGTATTATACACAGAGACTTTCAAAACTTTCTGAACTCCAAGGCTTGTGTTTTCAATGAGAACGGCACATTTGTTATAACGCCAGCAGCGTGACGAGGCGCTGAGCATCTATTTCACGCTGAGCACTCGCCATTTTTTTCTGGTCGCGGAGAGTTGAAGAATGTTCAACTTTGGGTGAAACGCAGGCTCATCATTATCTCTTTTTACCCAGCCATCCAAGCACAGTGAAGGAAGGGCGGGACAAATCCCACATCGACCAACCATCACATCCTCTTTGTATAACGGCAACAGACGACAAGAAGAAGCACAACAACGGAACAAAATCATTGAAAACAAGAGCCAGAGCAAGTACTTTATATTCTATTGACATTTTTATATTAAGAAACACTAGTGATACTAATACTAGCAACACTTTCGATATTCCGTATCAGCACATATAGCGTCTTAACTGAAAAAAGACACCGTGCTGAAGTGTTCTCAAGCGCCTGCAACAAGGCGTTTTCAGTGGAACGCTGACATTTTCAGCTGGCTAAAACGCTGGACACACAGCCTAACAAACTCACCAGAAACTAAAGCTTGTCATAACAAATGAAAACAATGTGTGTTCTAAAATCGGCAAAAAAATTTCAAGCATGTTTGATGTCTTCCTACTAAATAGAATCATAGTCTGAAAAAAAAGTAAATCTGTGCTCATCATATACTACACGATTTTTTTCAGAAATCTGTCAGCTCCGAAGGCCTAAAATCTGCAGACTGGCTCTGACTTTCGGTAACTAGTGTTGATGCGTCTAGACTACAAATAGTAGCAAAAAAATGCAAAAGTTGTGTAGTGGCTTGGCTCCTTTCAGTGCAGCTGCCCTGCCGCAAAGCTTGCTAGCATTTCACTTTACAATCTGTTAAAAAATTTCACATTTTCAGATGCAGTGTGGAATGAACAATTTACACTTCACTAATATTACAACTTTATATATTCAACTGGTTCCAAAAGTCTGTCAGAACATTATTGTTACTCTGTTGCTTTACAGCAGGTGCCATGAACAGACAGATTTTTCAGATATGTGGTCAAATCACATTAACCCTCCTGCTGATGACTGTCCCAGTTGTTCAGAGTGGGAAGGTTCTTGTCTTTCCTGTGGATGGCAGTCACTGGGTCAACATGAACATCTTAATTGAAGCACTTCATGCCAAAGGTCACAATGTTACAGTCATTCGGATGTCAGACAGCTGGTACATCAAAGAATTCTCTCCTCACTACACATCAATCACTCTGAATTCCCCTGGAGGATTTGGTGAAGAATTCTTTGAAGGATTTGCATTCAAACTTATGGAGATTCTGAGGAAGGGTTCCACATGGGCTCGTCTGAAGCTGGAGATAGAGATGTGGGAAAATATTTTAAAGATGCATAAAATAGAAAGTGAGTTGATAGTCAGCATGTTTGAAGACCAGCAACTGATGCAGTCTTTAAAAGAAGCCAAATATGATTTGATTCTTACAGATCCCGTCAACTTTGGAGGTGTACTATTGGGTCATTATCTCAAACTGCCCATTGTCTACAATGTCCGTTGGACAGTTTACAGTGAGGCTCATTTTGCAATAGCTCCTTCTCCACTTTCTTATATTCCTTTACCAATGCTGGAGTTATCAGACCGCATGAGCTTTTTGGAAAGAGTAAAGAATGCTTGGATGCACATCTTAACTGAAACACAAGTTGCTATCATGATTGCTCCAACCTATAATCCACTTTGTGAACGCTTCATTGGTCCCGGAGTATCTTTCTTTTCTTTAATTCAGGACGCCGATCTGTGGCTCCATAGAGTTGATTTTATTTTTGAATTCCCGCGTCCCACTATGCCAAACATCGTCTACATGGGAGGTTTTCAGTGCAAGCCATCAAAGCCTCTTCCACAAGATCTGGAGGACTTTGTGCAGAGCTCTGGGGAGCATGGTGTCATCATCATGTCTCTGGGCACTCTCATTGGTCAGCTTCCTGATGATGTGGCAGAGGCAGTTGCTGAAGCTTTTGCAGAACTTCCACAGAAGATCATCTGGAGGTACAAAGGAAAGAGACCATCCGCACTAGGGAACAACACATTAATGATGGACTGGATGCCTCAGAATGATCTTCTGGGTCATCCTAAGACCAGAGCCTTTGTGGCACATGGAGGAACCAATGGAATTCAAGAAGCCATCTACCACGGGGTACCAATCATTGGATTTGGGCTGATTTTTGACCAGCCTGATAATCTTTCTAAAATGAGAGTAAAGGGTGTAGCCAAGAATGTAGACTTCGCCACAGTGGATAAGGACTCCTTCCTTAAAACTGTCAAAGAGGTCCTTTATGAGCCCTCTTATCGGGAGAACATGCAGAGGCTCTCAAGGCTTCACAAGGACGTCCCAGTGAAGCCTCTGGACAACGCCATCTTCTGGATTGAGTTTGTTATGAGGCACAAAGGTGCCGCTCACCTGCGCACAGACTCTTACAAAATGCCCTGGTACTCTTATCACTCTGTTGATGTCATTCTGTTCCTGCTTTCTGCTGTGTCACTCATAATCCTGACTATATATGCGGTTATCAAGTATTTCTGCTGCAGAATATGCATGAGGAAAACAAAAAACAAAAGTGAATGACTTTACTTTTTTACTTTTACTCTGGTATTAAGCAACTTCAGGTCAGACATTTCCAGTATATTAACGACCAAAGCTTTCAATCAGTATGATATTCATTTCAAATGGTGATCTATAGATGTTGATTTATTGGTTTGTGCACATGTTTTTAGTTGTGTTCATTGTTTTAGAACCTATTCTATATTTCATTTATGAATGATGTCAGCTCTATCATGCTTTCTATTTCTATAAACTCACCTTTTCTTTTACTTTGTTATTATTTCACCATCTCTATGCATTTGATTGTAATGTTGTTTGTTAGTGTCTCTGTTTCACATTTATGTGCTGAACAAATTAATTAAACTTTTGAATTGAAACAGAAAATTTGGACAATCATATATAATGCATACAATAATTGTTTCTTAGGGTGCTTTCACATCTGTAGTTCGGTTAATTTGTTCCTGACCAAGGGTATAGCATTTTTCAGCCGTTTTGGTTCCTTTTCACACCACACCGATTGCTCTGGTCTGAATCAGTTGACGAGTTGGTAACACAAACCAAAATTCAGTTACCTGACAAAATCCACATCACTCCTCTTCTTCTTCTGCCGTTTTATGGCGGTTGGAAAACAAACAACTGATGTGTTCCTGCCACCTACTGGGCTGGAGTGTGGACCATTGACGGAATAGGAAGAACTAAATAAATAAATGAATGAAAATTTAAAAAAAAAATTTGATTACCTTCTAAATCCCATTAAACAGATATACCTTTCTTAAGTATCTCATGGATGCATTATATGTTTTATGATGATTCAAGCCATTATTCAGCAGTGTTTTAAGTCTAAGATCCTATCCCCATTTCTCTTAATTCTTCCAACAGAAATACCCTCTCATGTTCATAAGCAGTAGGCTACAATATATTAGTACATGCTCTACTTTTTCTGCAGATCCACATAAACCACAATTCACAGACTCATGTTTGCTCATATAGAGAGAATAATTGAGAGCTATGTGCCCAAGTCGAAGTATCTAAATTACTCGTTGACCAGATGTGTCTTTGAACCAGGGGGGCATTGTTTCGGAAAACATTGAAGCTTCCCCGGGCGCCGCCATTGATTAGCAGACCCCCACCTGCTGTTAGCATTCCATTGACTCCCATTCATTTTGGCGTCACTTTGACAGCGAATAACTTTACATCTGAGGCGTTTAAAGACTCCATTTGTCCATTATTTATTTCCAAAGAAACACGAAAATGTATAAAAGGCTCCATTACCTTGTATCTTACGTTATGGCCCCGTAGAAGCAGTTTTTGTAAGAATAGGCTAATGATTGCGTCATAACCACGCAACTCTCTGTCGCACAGTAGAGAAATTACCGTATGGACAGGAGGAGAAGCTCACGCGCAATCGGGGGGACGTGGAGGCAAAATGACAAAGTAATTAATCAGAATACTTAGCAAAAGTTGCTCCTGCTTCTAGCTCATGGACACCTCCTACTCACACTCTCCGTCTCTGCAAGTTTCGGAAGGGAATGATTCAGATTTATCTTGGCACAGCTACTAGAAGACAGACAGTTTGCTCACGTGACATCTACGTCGTCGAGCTCAATTTGAGTCTGCGCAGTACGCTCAGCCATCAGGAAATGAGAGCTTCTAATTGACTTCACTTTTCTCCATTGAAACCTATGGGGTCGCTGTGTCCAGTTTATATACTGTCTATGCTTTGAACGCATTTCTTAAACTGCTCCTCGAGTGGTCAGAATTAACGTACGGGAATATTCCAACGGAACTCCCGGAAGTAAACAAAGAGAGGAGGAAAGAACCCAGCAGACGACACGCCGCTTTTGTGGGTCATACATGGAGAGACGACTGCGGGCTGATTGTATCCCTGGTCATCATGCATACACCACTTTAGGCAAACTATACATTTCAAGAATGAAGCGCGAATGCTGATGGAAAATGAGCTGCAAACGGCGAAAGCCTCGTTGACCTGTCTAATAAAAATGCGTTCTAGACAGTGCTGGAAATTTAAAAAATATTTCATCCAGGAATCTGTATTTAACCTCAGAACGATCTCAAAGTAAAGAGAGGTGCTAAAGTCTGATTCTGTGGTGGCTGTGCATTCAAATTAAATTATTATTATTAAGTGATTAAGGGTTTTGAATGTCTGACAGTAATCAGTGTTGAGTACTACTGTAAGGTTAACCCTGCCTTGTTTAAATGTTTGAAAATGCTAAACAGTAATGTTACAGTAACAGTAAAAAAAAACAGTTAGCCTACAGTAAAAAGTAGCCTAATCAAATCTAATCAGTTCCATTACTTCAATAAAGTAATTGAAATAGTTACACTACTTATTACATTTTAAATAGGGTAACTTGAAGTCTGTAACCTCTTACATTATGAAAGTAACCTTCCCAACACTGCTAACTGCATTTACAACACAAAACATACAGCATGATCAGCTTTGTTCGCTTATCGAAAGAATGACTCTTATGAGCCGATTCTTTATAGTGAATCAAAACATAAAGCACTGTATCCCGCTTTCTGAACAAATGACTGTTACATGGCAGGAATTCAGAAAAACACATACTGCACCACAGTTGATTCTTCGAGCCCTAATGAGTCGATTCTTTTTAGTCAATCAATAACATACATTGTGTGATCAATGTATTCCAAATGATTTTCGCACGAATGACTCCATGGAGCCATTTCTTTGAATCACAGATACAGTTTGCAACTTAGACTACTGTGTTATTATGTTGTATTCAAGACACATTAAGTTTAAATAGGTTACTGTATGTGTCACAGAGGAGGCTCCCGTACCACCTCCTCTCCGCCACCAGAGGGAGCCTTCTCCGGAATATTAACTATTGGCTTTGAACTCAAATTCCCATAATACCTCTTACCTGGGACTGATTGCGCTTCACACCTGCACTGCATTTACACACACACATATAAGCCACTTCCACTCACCACTTCTCTGCGAAGTCTTGATTTGCCTTGGTGATCTTTTCTGAGCGTTTATCCTGTGTTTTGTTTATCTGGTTTTTGATCTTGGACTGTTTCCTCATTTGTTTGATTGTTATCTGCCTGGCCTAACTTGGACTGTTCTTGGACTTCTGATTATTGCTGCCTGCCCTGAATTCTGCCTGTTATTTGGATTACCCCTGCTGTTTCATCTACCTTGCTCTGTCTGCCCTGTTTGACCCCGCCTGTACGACCTTCCTTATTAAAAGCTGCAAATGGATCCTACTGAGTCTAGTGAATCATTACAGAAGACTTCGCCGCCAACCGATCCAGCAGCAGTCATGCAACTGACCACTGAGCTCACAACCCAAGCTTCTCGTCTGGACATGCATCACCAACAACTGAATCATTTGACTACACTCACCGAGTGACTCGTACAAGGGTTGCAGGAACTTCGTACAGCAGTTGTTAATGCACCAAGTACTCCCGCCACCCCACCACCACAAAGTGATCCTTCAGCTACAGTGAGTTCATCAGTTAATCCTCGGCTTGCTTTCCCTGATAAATTTGATGGCACTCCAACTAAATGTAAAGGTTTCCTACTACAATGCACGCTCTTCGTTGACCAACAACCCACTCTTTATTCCACCAATGCCAGCCGCATTGCATTTGTCTGTTCTCTGCTCACAGGCAGAGCACTGGAGTGGGCTACCGCCGTTTGGAGACCAGAGGGCTCCCCATTTGCTTCTTTTGGAGACTTTATTCAAAAGTTTCGTCAAATTTTTGAACATACCACAGAAGGAGGATATGCTGGAGAACAACTCTTAACTCTCACCCAGGGGAGGAAAACTACAGCTGAATATGCTCTCGCGTTTCGCACGCTCGCTGCCCAAACAAACTGGGTCGAAAGTACATTGAAAACTCTCTTCAGGAAAGGACTAACAGTTGAACTTCAGTCCGAGTTAGCCTGTCGAGATGAGGGAAAGAACTTGAACGAATATATAGCTCTGGCCATTCAAGTCGACAACCTTATTCGGTCCAGACGTCCCACCCGAGCACCAGTCCATTATTTACCCGAGGCAGCAGCCGCTCACGAACCTATGCAGATCGGTTTCACTCATCTTACTCCCGAGGAAGGTGAACGTAGAATGCAGAACCGGCTGTGCATGTACTGTGGTCAACCTGGACACATGAAGCTCTCCTGTCCTACTCGACCCTCTAATCGCAATCAATCGGTGAGTCAACAAGAAAAACATCACAATTCTGCATCCAGTTTCTCTCTCCCGATTCGTTTGACCATTCAAGATCAAATTACTGATACTACAGCATTGATAGACTCTGGAGCAGCGGGAAACTTCATTTCTTATACATTTGCCAAGCAATGTAACCTCAAATTAAACCCTTGTCATTCTTCCCTGACAGTGGAGGCGCTAGATGGACGTCCCCTCGGAGAGGGCAGGATCCAGCGTGTAACGGAGAGAGTAAAAATGCACATTGGGTCTCTTCATTCCGAGTACATCCAGTTTTACGTCATTCACGCTCCACATCATTCCGTCATTCTTGGTCATCCCTGGCTTCAAATCCATAACCCACACATTTCCTGGAGAGAAGGTCAAATAATTCACTGGGATGAGACTTGTAACAACCGCTGCCTGTCCAAAGTCACTCGAGTAACCTGTTCATCACCAGAATCTGTCACATCAGATCCCGAACTGGGAAACATACCCTCTGAATATGCCGATCTCTCTGAAGCCTTCAGCAAAGAAAAGGCCTCACAACTTCCTGAACACCGCTCAACCGACTGTGCCATTGATTTAATTCCCGGTACTACACCCCCTAAGGGAAGAATATTTCCCCTATCTAAACCTGAATCTGAGGCCATGAAACAATACATAGAAGAAGAGCTCGCTAAAGGTTTCATTCGACCTTCCACATCACCAGCCGCTGCCGGCTTCTTCTTTGTGAAGAAGAAAGACGGGGGACTCAGACCATGCATCGATTATCGAGGATTAAATGAGAACACTGTCAAATATCGTTATCCTCTACCTCTTGTTCCAGCCGCCTTAGAACAGCTTCGTCAAGCCAAATACTACACAAAGCTCGACTTACGCAATGCTTACAACCTAATCCGCATACGGGAAGGTGATGAATGGAAAACGGCCTTTTCCACCACTAGTGGGCACTATGAGTACTTGGTTATGCCATTCGGCCTATCAAATAGTCCTTCCGTCTTCCAGGCCTTCATGAATGACGTTTTTCGGGATATGCTGGACAAATGGGTGGTCGTGTACATTGATGATATATTGATATACTCAAACTCACTGGAGGAGCACATTCGCCAGGTCAGATCAGTTCTCCAACGACTCATTCAATATCATCTCTATGCCAAAATGGAAAAATGTGAGTTCCACCAGACAAGCATATCCTTTCTGGGATACATTATCAGTCAGGAGGGGGTAGCCATGGATGAGAAGAAGGTAAAAGGAGTGCTGGATTGGCCATTACCCCAGACCATAAAAGAATTGCAAAGATTCTTGGGATTTGCAAATTTCTACAGAAGATTCATCAGAAACTTCAGTCTCATAGCCGCTCCTCTAACAGCTCTAACCAAACGTCACAGTTCTCGTATACTTTGGACCCCCGAAGCACAACACGCATTCCAAGACTTAAAGACACGATTCACTTCAGCACCCATTCTACGTCACCCTGACCCGGAATGCCAATTCATCGTAGAAGTGGATGCTTCCAATACGGGAGTGGGAGCCATATTATCCCAGCGACAAGGCAACCGAGCCAAGATGTATCCTTGTGCTTTCTTTTCCCGCAAACTTACTTCAGCTGAACGTAATTACGATGTTGGGAATCGTGAACTATTAGCCATGAAATTAGCCTTAGAAGAATGGCGTCACTGGCTGGAAGGAGCTAACCAACCATTCATCATTCTCACCGACCACAAGAATCTGGAATACCTACGATCAGCCAAGCGTCTCAATCCCTGTCAAGCTAGATGGGCTCTGTTTTTCACCAGGGTTAATTTCACCGCCACATACCGCCCGGGCACCAAGAACACCAAAGCTGATGCCCTCTCTCGGCAAACTGAGGAGACAGCCCAGAACTCCAAACCTGAAAGTATCCTTCATGAAAACCTGTTAGTAGCTCCTGTCCAGTGGGATATAATAACCGAGATTCAACAAGCAAACCTTCAGATACCCACCCCCACCGAATGCCCAACAAACCTCCTCTTTGTACCTGAAACACTACGGCCCCGTCTCCTCGATCAAGTCCACTCAACCCCAAGTTCCGGTCATCCCGGAATCACTGCCACTATTCAACTACTCCAAAATCAATTCTGGTGGTCCACCCTTTCGTCCGATGCCATCAAACACGTCCAAAATTGCATCAACTGTCAAACCTCCAAATCACTCCGAAGATTACCCGCTGGTCTTTTACGTCCTCTCCCAACACCTCAACGACCATGGTCACACATTGCTGTTGATTTTATCACTGACCTACCCAATTCCCAAGGCTACACCACCATTTTCACCATAGTGGATCGATTCTCCAAGGCCTGTCGACTAGTTCCCCTCACCAAGCTTCCCACTGCCTTCGAAACAGCAGAACTCCTGTGCAATCAGGTGTTTAGATTCTATGGATTACCTGATGATATAGTATCTGACCGGGGACCTCAATTCACTTCCAGAGTATGGACAGCTTTCTTCAAGCATCTGAACGTAAACATTAGCCTCACCTCAGCCTATCATCCACAGTCAAACGGTCAAACAGAGCACCTGAATCAAGACATCATCCGCTTCCTCCGAACTTACTGTCAACAACATCAACATGACTGGAGTAGATATTTGTTTTGGGCCGAATATGCCCAAAATTCTCTGGTTAAACCCGCAACCCGCAATCACCCCCTTTAAATGTATACTCGGCTTCCAGCCTCCTCTCTTCCCATGGTCTGGTGAACCCACAGAGCTCCCATCCGTCACAGAATGGTTGCACAGCAGCGAGAAGGTCTGGGATCAAGCACACACACACTTACTGCATGCTATCAGACGTCAAGAACAACAAGCCTATCGCCATCGTCGCCCTGCTCCAGAATACCAGATCGGCCAATGGGTATGGCTATCAACCAGAGACTTACGACTCCGACTTCCATGTCGCAAGCTCAGTCCCAGGTATGTTGGCCCATTCCAAATTGTTAGACAAATATACCCAGTATTTCGATTAGAACTGCCGGCTAATTATCGTGTTTCTCCTACTTTTCATGTTTCTCTGCTGAAACCTGCTGGTGGTCCGAGGGGAGAGCCGGAGGAGGAGGCCGCCTCTCAGAACCCCCCAGCTATACTGGTCGACGGCGAGGAGGCGTACCGTGTGCACAAGTTGCTGGACTCCAGACGTCGGGGTAATACTCTCCAGTATCTGGTTGACTGGGAGGGGTACGGTCCGGAGGAGCAATCCTGGGTCAATTCAAGGGATATCTTGGACCCTACTCTTACTGAGGAGTTTCATAGGATGCACCCGGAGAAACCGGCCCCTCGACCCCGTGGAAGACCCCGGCGTCAGTTGCCTCCTCGCGTCAGGAGCCGCTGGCAGGGGGGGGGCTCTGTCACAGAGGAGGCTCCCGTACCACCTCCTCTCCGCCACCAGAGGGAGCCTTCTCCGGAATATTAACTATTGGCTTTGAACTCAAATTCCCATAATACCTCTTACCTGGGACTGATTGCGCTTCACACCTGCACTGCATTTACACACACAAATATAAGCCACTTTCACTCACCACTTCTCTGCGAAGTCTTGATTTGCCTTGGTGATCTTTTCTGAGCGTTTATCCCGTGTTTTGTTTATCTGGTTTTTGATCTTGGACTGTTTCCTCATTTGTTTGATTGTTATCTGCCTGGCCTAACTTGGACTGTTCTTGGACTTCTGATTATTGCTGCCTGCCCTGAATTCTGCCTGTTATTTGGATTACCCCTGCTGTTTCATCTACCTTGCTCTGTCTGCCCTGTTTGACCCCGCCTGTACGACCTTCCTTATTAAAAGCTGCAAATGGATCCTACTGAGTCTAGTGAATCATTACAGTATGATGTTTGAATGACAGTATTAGCTTAAAACTTATGAGGTATGAATTTTGTCAGCAGTAGCTATTTAAAAAAAATGATCGACTCAAATATTTCACATTTTCCGATTGTTTAGTTTGATAAAAAATCAAATGTTTTTATGTATAATACTGTATAATACTATATATTATATCACAAAAGTGAATGATTTGTAATTAAATTGACACAATGTGTTTTTACTTAAAGACCTGAGTCTCAGTAGCTGTATTGTTTCTGTTAGATACCTGTATTCAAACCTGTTTTCAGTAAATATTCAGGTGTTCGATCTCTTAATTAAAATGACATTTTATATGGTGATTTTATAAATTTTTATTAATTCTAATCATATTTTTATGCATTACGCTATAATCTTTACTCACTATAGCTACATATCTTGTACAAATATGTCATTGTATGCAGTGTATCACTGGTCAGATATTTCCTAATATTCTTGCGTCTCAGTTATAGACTGTATCGATCAAAGCTGAATTTTCAGCATCATTCCTCCAGTCTTCAGTGTCACATGATCCTTAAATTATAAAGCATAAAAACAGAGCATGACAGGAAATTTACAACCCAGTCCATCTGTCACGGTTCACAAATCCTTGTGTTCATTTTGTGGATCTGTTGGTGTATGGTAGGTGTTGGGTCTATGTATGTGTTGCTTGTTTGTTGCCTAGTGACCAGCTCATCACTCCAATCAGTCACTTCAGCTGCAGCTAGTTACTGCCTATATCTAGCTGGAGTGAGTTATGCTGGGTGTCGGTTCGTCTCTCATGTCTTGTTCTCGTTGCCAGTTACCTCGTCAGAACTGCCTGCTGTGTTTGATCCCCGCGTTCTCCTCTGAGTCCTGTGTGGCGCTGGATTACCAGTTCGGAAATTTACATCGACCAGTCTCTTGTAGTGCACCCTGAGTATTCCTATTATGGTATCGTCCGTCAAGTTCATCAGTACTTTCTCTGTCTAATAAACTTGAGCTACTTGCATTTGGATCTGGAACTCGTTATTGTGACACCATCAAAGTAACGGATAAGAATGATTTGGAGTGCAACCACTGGCTTAGCCAGATCTATGGTGCGTTTAGCAGTCTTATAAACAGACACGATTGCAGCAAAAATATCTCCCGAAGTTGTTATTAAAGTGTTGTGGGATTTTATTTTATTTTTTATCTGGACTTAACAGTGTGCTAAATTGTTCAAATTCTAATATCTAAATAGTTGGGGATTTTATGGCTTTCACTTTTTGTTGCAACTTGACAAAGTCTTTGTTTAAATAGATCACATGGCTGTGACTTTAGTTTTTCTTCTAATATTCTCATTGTGATAAATTTACTGAATGCAATATCCACTTCTTTGTTCTTACTGAATTCGAAAAAAAGAAACATGACTTCTACAACTGTACAAGCACAATAGTTAACTAACTAAGCAAGTTCAACTGAAGTGGACACTTTGCAACCTAGTATGTCATCGCTTACAGTTAAAATATATACAGAAGAATACATTTTTATATAAGCAACAAAAATAAATATTAACAACATCGAATACAAAATAATGTAATTTTAAAAAAGTATTATTATTGTGAAAATCGTGTAAAACATCTGGCCAAAAAAATAGGTGATAAATTAACTTCTTCTTTTTTCTTTTTTGTGGTACAGCTAAATTCTAGCTGTCCTTACATGATGCAAATATGCAACTAATTTTAAAATGTGCTTGTTCTCTTTTTTGCGACAGGAACTATGAATGGACAGGTTTTTCAGGTGCTTGGGCCAATCATGTTAACCATCCTGCTGACGACTGTCCCAGTTGTTCAGAGCGGGAAGGTTCTTGTCTTTCCTGTGGATGGCAGTCATTGGGTCATGAACATCTTGATTGAAGCACTTCATGCCAAAGGTCACAATGTTACAGTCATTCGGATGTCAAACAGCTGGTACATCAAAGAATTCTCTCCTCACTACACATCAATCAATCTCAAGTCTGAAGGAGGATTTAGCGAAGAATTCCTGGATATGTTTGTATCCAGACTTATGGAGATTCATAGGAAGGGATCCACATGGGCTCGTCTGAAGCTGGAGATAGAGATGTGGGAAAGTTCTTTGAAGATGATGAAAACAGAAAGTGAGATGATAGTCAACATGTTTGAAGACCAGCAGCTGATGCAATCTTTAAAAGAAGCCAAATATGATTTGATTCTTACAGATCCCGTCATGTTTGGAGGGGTCATATTGGGTCATTATCTCAAACTGCCCATTGTCTACAATGTCCGTTGGACATTGTATGGTGAAGGTCATTTTGCAATAGCTCCTTCTCCACTTTCTTATATTCCTTTTCCAATGCTGGAGTTATCAGACCGCATGAGCTTTTTTCAAAGAGTGAAGAATGTAGTGATGTACATCATAACTGAAACACAAGCTGCTTTCCTGTTTGCTCCAACTTTTAATGCACTTTGTGAACGCTTCATTGGCCCAGGAACATCCTACTTTTCTTTAATTCAGGGCGCCGATCTGTGGCTCCATAGAGTTGATTTTATTTTTGAATTCCCGCGTCCCACTATGCCAAACATCGTCTACATGGGAGGTTTTCAGTGCAAGCCATCAAAGCCTCTTCCACAAGATCTGGAGGACTTTGTGCAGAGCTCTGGGGAGCATGGTGTCATCATCATGTCTCTGGGCACTCTCATTGGTCAGCTTCCTGATGATGTGGCAGAGGCAGTTGCTGAAGCTTTTGCAGAACTTCCACAGAAGATCATCTGGAGGTACAAAGGAAAGAGACCATCTACACTAGGGAACAACACCTTAATGATGGACTGGATGCCTCAGAATGATCTTCTGGGTCATCCTAAGACCAAAGCCTTTGTGGCACATGGAGGAACCAATGGAATTCAAGAAGCCATCTACCACGGGGTACCAATCATTGGATTTGGGCTGATTTTTGACCAGCCTGATAATCTTTCTAAAATGAGAGTAAAGGGTGTAGCCAAGAATGTAGACTTTGCCACAGTGGATAAGGACTCCTTCCTTAAAACTGTCAAAGAGGTCCTTTATGAGCCCTCTTATCGGGAGAACATGCAGAGGCTCTCAAGGCTTCACAAGGACGTCCCAGTGAAGCCTCTGGACAACGCCATCTTCTGGATTGAGTTTGTTATGAGGCACAAAGGTGCCGCTCACCTGCGCACAGACTCTTACAAAATGCCCTGGTACTCTTATCACTCTGTTGATGTCATTCTGTTCCTGCTTTCTGCTGTGTCACTCATAATCCTGACTATATATGCGGTTATCAAGTATTGCTGCTGCAGAATATGTATGAGAAAAACAAAAAACAAAAGTGAATGACTTTACTCTTTTACTTTTACTCTGGCTAAACTTTCAAATTGAAACATAAAATTTGGACAATCATATATAATGTATATAAACAAAACTTTTAAAAACTGTACATAATTGATTCTTAGTCACTAGTCAGATGTTTTAATGCCTTGCGTCCATTTAGCAGGTGAGTAACAAGTAATACTGTGACCCCTGACTGTAGTGCTGACTTGGGTCCACCCGTATCTGTTAAATGGCAACGTGAAGTTTAGGCTATAAGATATTGAAGTATATGATGTGTACAGGCAAACACCACTCACATTTTTATCCTCAGAACGATTTCAAAGTAAAAAGAGGTGCTAAAGTCTGATTTTGTGGTGGCTGTGCTTTAAAATTAAATTATTATAATTAATTCAAGTGATGAAGGATTTTGAAAGTGTGACAGTAATCAGTGTTGAGTACTACTGTAAGGTTAACCCTGCCTCGTTTAAATGTTTGAAAATGATTTACAGTTAAAAACATTCGTTAGAAATTTAGAAAAGTAATCAAATGTAATCAGTTACATTACTTTAATAAAGTAATTGAAATATTTACACTACTTATTACATATTAAATAGGGTAATTTGAAGTCTGTAACTTATTACATTTTCAAAGTAACCTTCCCAACACTGCTTACTGTATTTACAACACAAAACATACAGCATGACCAGCTTTATTCGTTTATCGAAAGAATGACTCTTATGAGCCGATTCTTTATAGTGAATCAAAACATAAAGCACTGTATCCCGCTTTCTGAACAAATGACTGTTATGAGTCGGTTTAGTGAATCAAATGCTTAATTTATAACCGGGTACTAGCAAACTCTTACTATTTTTACCACAGTGCCACGGTCGATTCTTCTTATGCTCTATGAGTCGATTCTTTTTAGTCAATCAATAACATACATAGTGTGACTGACCAATGTATTCCAGATGATTCTCGCACAAATGACTCCTTGGAGCCATTTATTTTAAGTGAATCACACAGATACAGTTTGCAACTTAGACTACTGTGTTATGTTGTACTCAAGATGCATTAAGTTTAAATAGGTTACTGTATGTTCTTTGAATGACAGTATTACCTTAAAACCTATGAGGTATGAATTTTGTCAGCATGCAGATATTTTATTTTTTAAAATTATCGACTGAAATAATTCACATTTTGTGATTTAGTTTGATAAAAAAATATATATTTAAAATATTTTTATGTAATACTATATAGCAACAATTAAATGCATATTGCTGTGCATATTAGGTGTGCACAAAGTTTTTCAAGTGAGCAGAGACACAGGAGAGCGGTTGTATCAAGCACACACTTCTAGAATGTCCTCACTCTTAAGAAGCTTTGAGTAGTTCAGGTCATTTTGCTGAATCAGTTTGATTCAATATCATATGGGGCATTTTACATGTTCTTTTTTCTGTACTGAAAATAAAATACTATTTTTTTGTTACAGTAAGTGCTGTTGTTTTCCATTAGGCTATATTTTCAATCTCTTGAATGTGTTTGTGCCAAAGACATTCTGGTGTTTCTTGTCAAATGCACTAAATGCATTTCAGTATAGCTTCAGTGAACTTAGTCAGTACTAAGATAAAATTACAAGTACAATTTTAAATGGTAGCTTATTAACTAGGGCTGTGCAGGTAAATGCCCTTTGCCCTGTTAAAGACTGTTAAATAACTGTATCAGCATGCACAACGAGACCAAAACAGAGTAAATGCTTGTAGTTTTGTTAGTTAAGCTACATTCCAGGCCGATCTGCTACATATTCATAGGTAAGAATTTTTTTAGTTTTATAATGAACAGCATAGAGATCACAAGGAACAATACTTGATATTACAAGTAGATATGTTTGCTGTTTCCAAACCAATTAGAAAAAAGAGAACGTTTGAGATTTTCATTTGACATTTGCCTTGTGAAAGCTGGGTTTTTTTAATGTTCATATGGGTGATTTTTTTCCCCTTTATTACAGGTTTGAATGCCATCTAGTTAACAAACCAAGTGAGTATATGTTATTGGTTTCCAGAACTAAATGTTGTGTCTTGACAAAAAATTCAATATTGCTTGTTTTTTTTTTGTTTTGTTTTTTTATTCTATAAGACAATCATCTTAAGGCTGTAATACACTACATGATTTAAAACCTGAACAGATTTTTCTGTTCTGTTTTTTTTTTTTTTTTTTCACTGCATCATACTTGCATCATACACTAAACAACAGAGTATTATACACAGAGACTTTCAAAACGTTCTGAACAGCAAGGCTTGTGTTTTCAATGAGAACGGCACATTTTTTATAACGCCAGCAGCGTGACGGGGCGCTGAGCATCTATTTCACGCTGAGCGCTCGCCATTTTTTTCTGGTCGCAGAGAGTTGAAGAATGTTCAACTTTGGGTGAAACGCAGGCTCATCATTGTCTCTTTTTACCCAGCCATCCAAGCACAGTGAAGGAAGGGCGGGACAAATCCCACATCGACCAACCATCACATCCTCTATGTATAACGGCAACAGACGACAAGAAGAAGCACAACAACGGAACAAAATCATTGAATACAGAGCCAGAGCAAGTACTTTATATTCTATTGACATTTTTACATTAAGAAAACACTGCTAGTGATACTAATACTAGCAACACTTTCGATATTCCGTATCAGCACATATAGCGTCTTAAAGGGGTCATATAATGGTACATGCTCTTTTACAAGTTGATTGTACTGAAATGTGTGTTGGGAGTGCCTGTACACAACCATCATATAATCAAAATCCATCCAGTGTTTTTTTTTAATCTCCTTATATGTTTTCCCCTGTCTCAAATCGAGCCGTCTGACCATGTGACGTCACACGGTCGGACGTCCCTCCCACGATTGTTAATTGACAGCAGCGTTTCAACACAGACCCGCCCTGAGCGAGCTGTCATCATAGTCCGCCATTGTTGATACGCTGGAGCAGAATGGCGTCTAAACGATTGTGGTGTTCTGTTCTTGGGTATAATAAGGAACACAGCAGTCATTTTGATGTTCCTGAATCCGAACCACTGAAGACGCAGTGGCTGAGTTTGTTTTCGAAGGGAATATTCCCCACGATCAACGTCAATGCTTTCATTTTTGCGCGAATCATTTCACACACCAGACTGCTTTATAAACGAGAACATTGAAAAAGGTATTAGCTCCTGTTTGAGTATGTGTTGTTTATGTGCCTAATGCCTGTCATAGTCTCACAGACTGGTTATTTTTTAAACCTATCAGTAAAATTTTAGTGCTTCAGCCCTGACAGTTGTACCTAACACTGCATAGATAACGTTACGCATCACGGACAAGCCTACATTTACCGAAAAAAAGATTTTCATGACCATTAGCTGTAACATCAATCTGTCAATGAACTAACGTATACATCAGTAAACACATAGCGTTCGTGTCTCACTACTCTACCCTGCCAGTACACACAAAGATAGATCAAAGTGACATTACGTTAACCAACCATTCAGAAACGTCATGTTCGAGCCTTAATTGTCGAACTTCTTCGGGGCCGTCATCTTGTTCAAATTGATACGGTTGCACAAATGTGTCCTCAGAGACTCCCGCTGCCATTCTTTCTCCAAAATATACCCTCAACTGTTGTCAAGGCAACACTCCACGTGTATTGTGTCAAAACGCCCCACAAAACAGAGGGGCGGGGTGAGCAAAGCTCATTATCATTTAAAGACACATGCACTTAAATGGTGTGCTGAAAACAGAGCTGTTTTTGACCAGGTAAAATGAGTGTTTTCTTACAATACTAATGAGAATTTTTAATTCAAGTATATTACAAATTTTTCATTTAGACCCTAAAGAATCATATTAACTTGTACAAAAATGGCATTATATGGCCCCTTTAACTGAAAAAAGACACCGTGCTGAAGTGTTCTCAAGCGCCTGCAACAAGACGTTTTCAGTGGAACGCTGGCATTTTCAGCTGGCTAAAACGCTTTGGTGGACACACAGCCTAACAAACTCACCAGAAACTAAAGCTTGTCATAACAAATGAAAATAATGTGTGTTCTAAAATCGGCTAAAAAATTTCAAGCATGTTTGATGTCTTCCTACTAAATAGAATCATAGTCTGAAAAAAAAAGTAAATCTGTGCTCATCATATACTGTAGTACTACACGATTTTTTTCAGAAATCTGTCAGCTCCGAAGGCCTAAAATCTGCAGACTGGTTCTGACTTTTGGTAACTAGTGTTGACGCGTCTAGACTACAAATAGTAGCAAAAAAATGCAAAAGTTGTGTAGTGGCTTGGCTCCTTTCAGTGCAGCTGCCCTGCCGCAAAGCTTGCTAGCATTTCACTTTACAATCTGTTAAAAAATTCACATTTTCAGATGCAATGTGGAATGAACAATTTACACTTCACTAATATTACAACTCGACATGTTCAACTGGTTCCAAAAGTCTGTCAGAACATTATTGTTACTCTGTTGCTTTACAGCAGGTGCCATGAACAGACAGATTTTTCAGATATGTGGTCAAATCACATTAACCCTCCTGCCAGGGCTGGACTGGGACAAAAAATCGGCCCGGGCATTTTGGCCCAGACTGGCGCACTATATGATCATAAACACCACCCATCTTTGCACGCCCTTAATTATATGCATACCAACTCCTATTCATTAAAACCACTAATGCCATGTAATGAGTGAGTATAGGAACGAGTGAGAGTTAACAGATGAAATAAGTAAAAATGTGACATTTATTAATACAGTTGAACTACACAGTGATGAATCCTGAAACAAGCTATAAGCTGCATTGGCATAGCAATACAAGTGTTTCTTACAGGATTTTTGTTAAAACTATGGTGGTGGGACCTCGGTCCTTCTAGGGGGGTTCGGGGGCATGCCCCCCCCCCCGTGAAAATATTTTGTGCATTTTAATGTTAAATTCATCAATCTGGTGCACTTTGAGAGTTCAAAATTAAAAGCTCCAACCCATATTCAGTGTGCAAATTAAAAAAAGAAAAATTCAAACCTCTTTTAGTTACAGTGTCTAGTTACATTACACCTACTACATAATAATAGTTATAATATTAATCCAATGACAGTAATAGCCATATTTTGTAAAACAAATGCACTAAAAAATAAAGGAAACTTTCATAATTAGTTTTGCACCAATTTCTATACTTGAAAGAGATAAGCACATGATCTTTTATTTTGACGCAAACTGCATCAAGCTTTTATTTTGGCGGAAAACATGGTTTACAAACGCCTCTCATTAAATTTCTAGTGAATTGCGGTAATCGTCAACTATGCAGATGTCATGTGGATATAATCTGTAACTGGGTTATGGGTTCCTACACTCATGACATGGCCTAAGTGTTTTGAAAGTAGTTCTGCTTACCGCAGGCTCTACACTTTCTCATCTCTCTCCTGATCCTCCTCACTATCATCATCTGCCGCTAGAGCTGATGAAGGTCAGAAAACATATTTTGACACAGTTTACAGTGTCTGCTTTAAGGGCCTGGTTCTATTTTTTCACGCTATTTCTCTGCACATTCCTTGGGTTTCTTCTCCATCTCGCTGACTATTTTGACAGATACACACTGACATTGCTGCATGCTCGCTCACTCGTTTAAAGTTGTGATTGGGCCAGCCCAGTGTCAATCAAGGAAAGAACCAATGGGCCGCTGATCTACGTGTTTCATGGGCTGGTCTGTCAGAAAAAAAAAAAACTAACACTGACTTTTTTTGACCAATGCATTACACCGGCACAAACCCAGCGGCGCCAATTAAGCAAAACAAAACAAAACGAATGGGCCGCCGATGTACAAATTTTATGGGCCGTTAAAAAATAAAAAATAATAATAATAAAAAGTATGTATGAGTATGAGATGTATCGGCCCAAAAAGCACGTCGGCCCACCGGGAAAATGCCCGGTATGCCCAATGGCCAGTCCAGCCATGCCTCCTGCTGACGACTGTCCCAGTTGTTCAGAGCGATCCCGTCAATTTCGGAGGTGTACTATTGGGTCATTATCTCAAACTGCCCATTGTCTACAATGTCCGTTGGACAGTTTGCAGTGAGGCTCATTTTGCAATAGCTCCTTCTCCACTTTCTTATATTCCTTTACCAATGCTGGAGTTATCAGACCGCATGAGCTTTTTGGAAAGAGTAAAAAATGCTTGGATGCACATGAAACACAAGTTGCTTTCATGATTGCTCCAATTTATAATCCACTTTGTGAACGCTTCATTGGTCCCGGCGTATCTTTCTTTCCTTTAATTCAGGGCGCTGATCTGTGGCTCCATAGAGTTGATTTTATTTTTGAATTCCCGCATCCCACTATGCCAAACATTGTCTACATGGGAGGTTTTCAGTGCAAACCATCAAAGCCTCTTCCACAAGATCTGGAGGACTTTGTGCAGAGCTCTGGGGAGCATGGTGTCATCATCATGTCTCTGGGCACTCTCATTGGTCAGCTTCCTGATGATGTGGCAGAGGCAGTTGCTGAAGCTTTTGCAGAACTTCCACAGAAGATCATCTGGAGGTACAAAGGAAAGAGACCATCTGCACTAGGGAACAACACCTTAATGATGGACTGGATGCCTCAGAATGATCTTCTGGGTCATCCTAAGACCAGAGCCTTTGTGGCACATGGAGGGACCAATGGAATTCAAGAATCCATCTACCACGGGGTACCAATCATTGGATTTGGGCTGATTTTTGACCAGCCTGATAATCTTTCTAAAATGAGAGTAAAGGGTGTAGCCAAGAATGTAGACTTTGCCACAGTGGATAAGGACTCCTTCCTTAAAACTCTTTGCAGCAAAAATGTCTCCTGAAGTTGTTATTAAAGTATTGTGGGGTTTTTTTTTATTTTTTTATCTGGACTTAACATTGTGCTAAATTGTTAAAATCCTAATATCTAAATAGTTGGGGATTTTATAGCTTTCACTTTTTGTTGCAACTTGACAAAATCTTTGTTTGAATAGATCACATGGCTGTGACTTTAGTTTTTCTTCTAATATTCTCATTGTGATAAATTCACTGAATGCAATATCCACTTCTTTGTTCTTACTGAATTAGAAAAAAGAAACATGACTTCTACAACTGTACAAGCACAATAGTTAACTAACTAAGCAAGTTCAATTGAAGTGGACTCTTTGCAGCAGTTAAAATATATACAGAAGAATGCATTTTTATATAAGCAACAAAAATAAATATTAACACCCTCAAATACAAAATAATGTAATTTTAAAAAAGTATTATTATTGTGAACATCGTGTAAAACATCTGGCCAAAAAATAGGTGATAAATTAACTTCTTCTTTTTTCTTTTTTTGTGGTACAGCTAAATTCTAGCTGTCCTTACATGATGCACATATGCAACTAATTTTAAAATGTGCTTGTTCTCTTTTTTTGCGACAGGAACTATGAATGGACAGGTTTTTCAGGTGCTTGGGCTAATCATGTTAACCATCCTGCTGACAACTGTTCCAGTTCAGAGCGGGAAGGTTCTTGTCTTTCCTGTGGATGGCAGTCATTGGGTCAACATGAACATCTTAATTGAAGCACTTCATGCCAAAGGTCACAATGTTACAGTCATTCGGATGGCAGACAGCTGGTACATCAAAGAATTCTCTCCTCACTACACATCAATCAATCTCAAGTCTGAAGGAGGATTTAGTGAAGAATTCCTGGATATGTTTGTATCCAGACTTATGGAGATTCATAGGAAGGGTTCCACATGGGCTCGTCTGAAGCTGGAGATAGAGATGTGGGAAAGTTCTTTGAAGATGATTAAAACAGAAAGTGAGATGATAGTCAACATGTTTGAAGACCAGCAGCTGATGCAGTCTTTAAAAGAAGCCAAATATGATTTGATTCTTACAGATCCAGCCATGTTTGGAGGGGTCATATTGGGTCATTATCTCAAACTGCCCATTGTCTACAATGTCCGTTGGACATTGTATGATGAAGGTCATTTTGCAATAGCTCCTTCTCCACTTTCTTATATTCCTTTTCCAATGCTGGAGTTATCAGACCGCATGAGCTTTTTTCAAAGAGTGAAGAATGTAGTGATGTACATCATAACTGAAGCACAAGGCGCTTTCCTGTTTGCTCCACATTATAATCCACTTTGTGAACGCTTCATTGGTCCCGGCGTATCTTTCTTTCCTTTAATTCAGGGCGCCGATCTGTGGCTCCATAGAGTTGATTTTATCTTTGAATTCCCGCGTCCCACTATGCCAAACATCGTCTACATGGGAGGTTTTCAGTGCAAGCCATCAAAGCCTCTTCCACAAGATCTGGAGGACTTTGTGCAGAGCTCTGGTGAGCATGGTGTCATCATCATGTCTCTGGGCACTCTCATTGGTCAGCTTCCTGATGATGTGGCAGAGGCAGTTGCTGAAGCTTTTGCAGAACTTCCACAGAAGATCATCTGGAGGTACAAAGGAAAGAGACCATCTGCACTAGGGAACAACACCTTAATGATGGACTGGATGCCTCAGAATGATCTTCTGGGTCATCCTAAGACCAGAGCCTTTGTGGCACATGGAGGAACCAATGGAATTCAAGAAGCCATCTACCACGGGGTACCAATCATTGGATTTGGGCTGATTTTTGACCAGCCTGATAATCTTTCTAAAATGAGAGTAAAGGGTGTAGCCAAGAATGTAGACTTTGCCACAGTGGATAAGGACTCCTTCCTTAAAACTGTCAAAGAGGTCCTTTATGAGCCCTCTTATCGGGAGAACATGCAGAGGCTCTCAAGGCTTCACAAGGACGTCCCAGTGAAGCCTCTGGACAACGCCATCTTCTGGATTGAGTTTGCTATGAGGCACAAAGGTGCCGCTCACCTGCGCACAGACTCTTACAAAATGCCCTGGTACTCTTATCACTCTGTTGATGTCATTCTGTTCCTGCTTTCTGCTGTGTCACTCATAATCCTGACTATATATGCGGTTATCAAGTATTTCTGCTGCAGAATATGCATGAGAAAAACGAAAAGCAAAAGTGAATGATTTTTAATTAAATTGACACAATGTGTTTTTACTGAAAGACCTGAGTCTCAGTAGCTGTATTGTTTCTGTTAGATATTCAAACCTGTTTTCAGAAAATAATCAGTTTGATCTCTTAATTAAAATTACATTTTATATGGTGATTTTATACATTTTTATTAATTCTAATCATATTTTTATGCATTACGCTATAATCTTTACTCACTATAGCTACAAATCTTGTACAAATATGTCATTGTATGCAGTGTATCACAGCATTCAGTGGTCAGATATTTCCTAATATTCACCATCTTGCGTCTCAGTTATCGACTGTATCGATCAAAGCTGAATTTTCAGCATCATTCCTCCAGTCTTCAGTGTCACATGATCCTTCAGAAATCATTCTATGTTGATTTGCTGCTCAATAAACATTTTTATTATTATTAATGTTGAAAACAGTTGTGCTGCTTAATATATTTTTGTGGAAACCATGATATATTTTTTTAGGGTTATTTGATGAATAGAAAGTTTAAAAGAACAATTTATTTGAAATAGATATCTTTGTAACATTATAAATGTTTTTACTGTCACTTTTGATCAATTTAATGCATCCTTGCTGAATAAAAGTATTAATTTCTTAAAATAAAAAGTACTGACCCCAGATGCTTGAACAATTTATAGATTCCAATTATAGTCCAGTGTATTAATTAATAATATATTGTTCATTAAATTGGGTAGCCAGATCACAGAGCACAGTGCCTGTTGTCCCTTTCACATCATGTTGTGAGAGCAGAGTAAAAAGAAAAGGCCAACTACCCATAATCCAGCACTTGATAGAACAAGAGTGACTCTTGTCACAAGAGTTCTTATTATATCAATGTCACTTTAAAAATTCAGAGCATTATTGTAAATTATAAAGCATAAAAACAGAGCATGACAGGAAATTTACAACCCAGTCCATCAAAGTAACAGATAAGAACGATTTGCAGTGCAACCACTGGCTTAGCCAGATCTATGGTGCGTTTAGCAGTCTTATAAACAGACACGATTGCAGCAAAGGTGTCTCCCAAAGTTGTTATTAAAGTATTGTGTTTTTTTTTTTTTTTTTTATCTGGACTTAACATTGTGTTAAATTGTTAAAATTCTAATATCTAAATAGTTGGGGATTTTATGGCTTTCACTTTTTGTTGCAACTTGACAAATTCTTTGTTTAAATAGATTACATGGCTGTGACTTTAGTTTTTCTTCTATTATTCTCATTGTGATAAATTCACTGAATGCAATATCCACTTCTTTGTTCTTACTGAATTAGAAAAAAAGAAACATGACTTCTACAACTGTACAAGCACAATAGTTAACTAACTAAGCAAGTTCAATTGAAGTGGACTCTTTGCAGCAGTTAAAATATATACAGAAGAATGCATTTTTATATAAGCAACAAAAATAAATATTAACACCCTCGAATACAAAATAATGTAATTTTAAAAAAGTATTATTATTGTGAAAATTGTGTAAAACATCTGGCCAAAAAAATAGGTGATAAATTAACTTCTTCTTTTTTCTTTTTTGTGGTACAGCTAAATTCTAGCTGTCCTTACATGATGCACATATGCAACTAATTTTAAAATATGCTTGTTCTCTTTCTTTGCGACAGGAACTATGAATGGACAGGTTTTTCAGGTGCTTGGGCCAATCATGTTAACCATCCTGCTGACAACTGTTCCAGTTGTTCAGAGCGGGAAGGTTCTTGTCTTTCCTGTGGATGGCAGTCATTGGGTCAACATGAACATCTTGATTGAAGCACTTCATGCCAAAGGTCACAATGTTACAGTCATTCGGATGGCAGACAGCTGGTACATCAAAGAATTCTCTCCTCACTACACATCAATCAATCTCAAGTCTGAAGGAGGATTTAGTGAAGAATTCCTGGATATGTTTGTATCCAGACTTATGGAGATTCTGAGGAAGGGTTCCACATGGGCTCGTCTGAAGCTGGAGATAGAGATGTGGGAAAGTTTTTTGAAGATGATTAAAACAGAAAGTGAGATGATAGTCAACATGTTTGAAGACCAGCAACTGATGCAGTCTTTAAAAGAAGCCAAATATGATTTGATTCTTACAGATCCAGCCATGTTTGCAGGTATACTATTGGGTCATTATCTCAAACTGCCCATTGTCTACAATGTCCGTTGGACAGTTTACAGTGAGGCTCATTTTGCAATAGCTCCTTCTCCACTTTCTTATGTTCCAGCTCCAATGCTGGAGTTATCAGACCGCATGTGTTTTTTGGAAAGAGTGAAGAATGTAGTGATGTACATCATAGCAGAAATGCAGATAGCTATCATGATTGCTCCACATTATAATGCACTTTGTGAACGGTTCATTGGCCCAGGAACATCCTACTTTCCTTTAATTCAGGGCGCCGATCTGTGGCTCCATAGAGTTGATTTTATTTTTGAATTCCCGCGTCCCACTATGCCAAACATCGTCTACATGGGAGGTTTTCAGTGCAAGCCATCAAAGCCTCTTCCACAAGATCTGGAGGACTTTGTGCAGAGCTCTGGGGAGCATGGTGTCATCATCATGTCTCTGGGCACTCTCATTGGTCAGCTTCCTGATGATGTGGCAGAGGCAGTTGCTGAAGCTTTTGCAGAACTTCCACAGAAGATCATCTGGAGGTACAAAGGAAAGAGACCATCTGCACTAGGGAACAACACCTTAATGATGGACTGGATGCCTCAGAATGATCTTCTGGGTCATCCTAAGACCAGAGCCTTTGTGGCACATGGAGGGACCAATGGAATTCAAGAAGCCATCTACCACGGGGTACCAATCATTGGATTTGGGCTGATTTTTGACCAGCCTGATAATCTTTCTAAAATGAGAGTAAAGGGTGTAGCCAAGAATGTAGACTTTGCCACAGTGGATAAGGACTCCTTCCTTAAAACTGTCAAAGAGGTCCTTTATGAGCCCTCTTATCAGGAGAACATGCAGAGGCTCTCAAGGCTTCACAAGGACGTCCCAGTGAAGCCTCTGGACAACGCCATCTTCTGGATTGAGTTTGTTATGAGGCACAAAGGTGCCGCTCACTTGCGCACAGACTCTTACAAAATGCCCTGGTACTCTTATCACTCTGTTGATGTCATTCTGTTCCTGCTTTCTGCTGTGTCACTCATAATCCTGACTATATATGCAGTTATCAAGTATTTCTGCTGCAGAATATGCATGAGAAAAACAAAAAACAAAAGTGAATGACTGTTGTTTCTTTTACTATTATTGTTATTATTATTTAATTTTTGTAAATTAAATTAATTCATCAATATATGTTTTTAATTTGGTGGGTTACACGCTACAAATCCTGTAACAAATCTGCACTTTGGAGGGTATGTGAAACCCTTTCTTTATACAATAATATATCTTTTCTATCTATGTAAATTGGTACAGTTTGAATGCTTACATATCTCTTAGAATGAAGGCTTCATCAATATACATATAATTTATGTATATACAGATCATTTTAAAAGCAATTAAAGATTTTGGTTGTCTTGTCAGACAGTATAATATGTATTCTTATAAATATCTCTCAATCCAAAAAACACACAAACACGCACGCACACACGTACGTTGTGATATATTAGGAATTGCAGTTAAATTTAGTAATAATAATAATCAATAGTCTTTTATTTTTTGTTGATTTGACTAAGCACATTTCTTTACAAGAGGGGTGGTGTGGCGCAATGGATAAGACACATGCCTTTGGTGTGAGAGACCCGGGTTCGAATCCACTGTGAGACACCAATGTGTCCCTGAGCAAGACACTTAACCCCTAGTTGCTCCAGAGGCGTGCGACCTCTGACATGTATAGCAATTGTAAGTCGCTTTGGATAAAAGCGTCAGCTAAATGAATAAATGTAAATGTAAGAGGGTCCCGATATTGATTATACATCTTTAGGTGGATCCTAGCATAAACAAATTTTATGAACCTCTGCTCTTAGCAATTGGAAGTTCAAGGTTCCTTTATTGCAAAAGCACTATATGCATGAAGCACATAAAACCCAATGACATTCTTGTTAAAGGAACACACCGACTTTTTGGGACTTTAGCTTTTCCCCCAGAGATAGATAAGTCCAGACATACCTTTTTCATCTCCGTGTGTGCTGTAACTCTGTCTGACGCACCCACCGCTAGCCTAGCTTAGCACAAAGACTGGAGGTAAACGGCTCCAGCTAGCATACTGCTCCCAATAAGTGACAAAATAACGCCAACATTTTCCTTTTTACAAGTTGTGATTTGTATAGTCACAGCGTGTACGAATAACAAGGTCACATGAGACACAACCTACTTCTGCGGAGTGATTTACTCCAACTCTGAGCGAACTCTCAGCTCCTCACCACGAGGCTTCTCAGGTGATGCGAGCAAATCACTCCACCCAAGCAGAAGTGCTTCGCCTTCTGAGAATATAGTTCCCAGTATGTATACGGTTAGAAGATGGCTGTGTCTCATGTGACCATGTTATTTGTACATGCTGTGACTATACAAATCACAACATGTAAATAGGAAAATGTTGGCGTTATTTTGTCACTTATTGGGAGCAGTCAGGTCATTTATTTTTTTTATTTTTTTTTACAGATCGGGCTTTGGTCGGACTCGGGCTCGTTTAGCATTTCTCCTTTCATCGTGCCCATAATATACGTGCAAAGCGCAGGCTACTGTATGAAATATTGTTATATTAATAATATTATAAATATGCAATGCAATATGCGATTACGCGAGTAACGCATTAGGTGACAGTTGACCATTCAGAGCATCAGGGAGAAGTTGGAGCGTGGGGAATTACTAAAAGTTCCCAATACTTCAGGAAAAGCTGCATTTTGAAAGAGTTTTGATTTGATTACCACAACAAACAATGAGCCTGAAGCCTTCAACAGTGGATGCTATTCTTTTTCTTCACAACACTTGCGAATAAACAAACTCAGTTCAACAGATTTTTTTTTTTTATTATATTTTTATTATTATTTAACGTTAGCCAGTTGGCGAAGAGTTCTTTGAAACGTTGTTCTTCAGTAAAGTTACTTGACATCAAAAAAGGGTAGGCCGTAAATCTTTATTTACTGCTGGATCACATTTGGCTATATAATATTCTCTACTGCATGCTTATGCTTCTCTGTAATGGGCAGTCTGTATTAATATTTGTGGGCATAATTGTCGGTGGTGGTAGTTATGTTTGAGGCCTATAATAAAATTTTACCTAGTAGCGTGAGTGTATGTGTGTGCGTCTAGCAGAGACAGCGCGCGTTAGAGAGCGCGTCAGAGAGAGCTTAAAGTGATATTGATGTTGGTCTTGGTTCGGGTTCGGGCTGAAAAATTGCAGACATTTTCGGGCTGGGGCCGGATTAGGGCTTGAACACCACGGACCAGGTCTAGGTTAGGGCTGGATGTTTTGCCCTGTGCAGGGCTCTAGGCAGTATGCTAGCTGGAGCCGTTTACCTCCAGTCTTTGTGCTAAGCTAGGCTAGCGGTGGGTGCGTCAGACAGAGTTACGGCACGCACAGAGATGAAAATGGCATGTATGGACTTATCTAACTCTGGGGGATACGGTGAATAAGCTAAAGTGCCAAAAAGTCGGCGTGTTCCTTTAATAATGAAAAACCATATGTTTTATTTTCATATTGTATTGAATATACAGTATTTATATTGGTTGTTGTACTCATGGAAGTAATATTTAAAGAGGTATACTAACAGCCCAAAAAACAAAAAGCTAGATAATCACGACACTCTTATTAATTAAAGGCCTTTATTGTCTCACAGCCATACAAAAAGTTACAATATCTATCCTACACGTTTCAACATAAGCCTTCCTCATGGAGTCACATGACAGCTGATAGATGATGATGTGATTTACTAAATAAATAATACGGTATTACAATCACCTGTAGAAAGCTTGTGTTACTCTCTATACCATTGGTCATTGTTTAAGGTATACTAACTAGTTGAAAACTATACTTTTTTTCGGTTTCAGACTTTGTTTTATTAATGCATTTGTAGATTGTTGAAAAGAAAGGGAAGTTTTTATTTTTAATATGTTTTTTTTGTTAATGGGTTAGTCCAATGGAAATGTTGTCATCATTTACTCAACTTAATGTTGTGCCTAAACCCAAACTGTAAAGGGAGTTAGTTTGTACCAGAAACATAAATTTGAATAGTAACTCATTAACTATATTTGAAGGTAAATGCCCCTTGTACTTTAAAGATTGTTAAACGAACCTTCACTTACATATATAAATAGATGTTGACATGCATAGCAAGGACAAATGCTGTGATAGTTGGATGACTTGCACTCCATTCAACAACAGTTAACAGATAGATTTTCCATTCTACACAATGATGGGTGAGATTTTTATTTTTATATTGCTTTGTAATGTTTATATTGCTATGTAATATTTGAAGGTTTCCCTAAGCAAATAAATATGGGTCCTGTATATATTAGGCCTGTCTATAATGTTTTTTGTTGTTGTTGTTTTCATGTTTTTTTGTTTTTAGTTAATGCAATTAATTTATTATTTTATATGCTGAAGTTTGCCTCTAATTATTTCCTCTGTGCATTCAACATAAAGTTCCTTTTTCTAAGCAAGAATACAAGAATCATATATTATGCAGTATTATAATTTGAACTATACAGTACAATCTGGACCATTTTATTCGTAATTCTATCTTTTCTTTTCTTTCTTTGCGACAGGAACTATGAATGGACAGGTTTTTCAGGTGCTTGGGCCAATCATGTTAACCATCCTGCTGACGACTGTCCCAGTTGTTCAGAGCGGGAAGGTTCTTGTCTTTCCTGTGGATGGCAGTCACTGGGTCAACATGAACATCTTAATTGAAGCACTTCATGCCAAAGGTCACAATGTTACAGTCATTCGGATGTCAAACAGCTGGTACATCAAAGAATTCTCTCCTCACTACACATCAATCAATCTCAAGTCTGAAGGAGGATTTAGTGAAGAATTCTTCAAAGTGTTTGCATCTAAACTACTGGGAATTCTCAGGGACGGTTCGATCTGGGCTCGTCTGAAGGTGGAGATAGAGATGTGGCAAAGTTTTTTAAAGATAATTGAAGTTGAAAACAAGATGATAGTCAACATGTTTGAAGACCAGCAGCTGATGCAGTCCTTCAAAGATGGCAAATATGATTTGATTCTAACAGATCCGTCCATGGTCCCAGGTATACTATTGGGTCATTATCTCAAACTGCCCATTGTCTACAATGTCCGTTGGACAGTTTACAGTGAGGCTCATTTTGCAATAGCTCCTTCTCCACTTTCTTATGTTCCAGCTCCAATGCTGGAGTTATCAGACCGCATGAGTTTTTTGGAAAGAGTGAAGAATGTAGTAATGTACATCATAGCAGAAATGCAGATAGCTATCATGATAACTCCAACTTATAATGCACTTTGTGAACGCTTCATTGGCCCAGAAACATCCTACTTTACTTTACTTAAGGGCGCCGATCTGTGGCTCCATAGAGTTGATTTTATCTTTGAATTCCCGCGTCCCACTATGCCAAACATCGTCTACATGGGAGGTTTTCAGTGCAAACCATCAAAGCCTCTTCCACAAGATCTGGAGGACTTTGTGCAGAGCTCTGGTGAGCATGGTGTCATCATCATGTCTCTGGGCACTCTCATTGGTCAGCTTCCTGATGATGTGGCAGAGGCAGTTGCTGAAGCTTTTGCAGAACTTCCACAGAAGATCATCTGGAGGTACAAAGGAAATAGACCATCTGCACTAGGGAACAACACCTTAATGATGGACTGGATGCCTCAGAATGATCTTCTGGGTCATCCTAAGACCAGAGCCTTTGTGGCACATGGAGGAACCAATGGAATTCAAGAAGCCATCTACCACGGGGTACCAATCATTGGATTTGGGCTGATTTTTGACCAGCCTGATAATCTTTCTAAAATGAGAGTAAAGGGTGTAGCCAAGAATGTAGACTTTGCCACAGTGGATAAGGACTCCTTCCTTAAAACTGTCAAAGAGGTCATTTATGAGCCCTCTTATCGGGAGAACATGCAGAGGCTCTCAAGGCTTCACAAGGACGTCCCAGTGAAGCCTCTGGACAACGCCATCTTCTGGATTGAGTTTGTTATGAGGCACAAAGGTGCCGCTCACCTGCGCACAGACTCTTACAAAATGCCCTGGTACTCTTATCACTCTGTTGATGTCATTCTGTTCCTGCTTTCTGCTGTGTCACTCATAATCCTGACTATATATGCGGTTATCAAGTATTTCTGCTGCAGAATATGCATGAGAAAAACAAAAAGCAAAAGTGAATGATTTTTAATTAAATTGAGTCAAGTCAAGTCAAGTCAAGTATATTTGTATAGCGCTTTTCACAATACAAATTGTATCAAAGCAGCTTCACAGTATTAAATTAAAATAATACAACAAGGTTTGTTTCTAGTGGAATTTATTGATTGATAAAAATAAATTAATATTCCCAAAATATCCCCAACTGAGCAAGCCAAAGGCAACAGTGGCAAGGAACCGAAAAACTCCATCAAGTGACCTAATGGTGTCCTAAAACTCCATCAGGTGACCTAATGGAGAAAAAAAAACCTTGGGAGAACCCAGGCTCAGTTGGGGGCCAGTTCTCCTCTGGCGTTTATGAACTTTGTGAAATTGACACAATGTGTTTTTACTTAAAGACATCTCAGTCTCAGTAGCTGTATTGTTTCTGTAGACTATATTCAAACCTGTTTTCAATAAATACTCAGGTCGCGCTCTTTATTAAAATTACATTTTATATGGTGGTTTTATACATTTTTATTAAAATTTACAATATATAAATGATTAGATATTTCTGCTGCAGAATGAGAGAAACAAGCGACATCTATCTATCTCAGCTCCTTTCCAAACATGCACCTAATAACAAGAATGCTTGGGGAAATATATTTGGGAAATAATGCATATTTTACCTGCTCAGTTAACCGTAGAATGTGCATTTTTACAGTAGGTTATACCTTTTCTTTCCAAAAAGGCATTTTTTGGTCAATGGAAGCACATTTTGTTACTATGTTATTACTTTATTACTACTCATATTCTGAATGACACAAGCAGTAGTGACAGATCCACTGGGGCAACCTGTGATTGTAATTATGTATTGCTCAAGAGCACAGTGGTGGTAGATGTCTCCAGTTTATGATTCACATCTTTGACCTTTGTGTTAGCAGCCAAGATTAGGATATAATTTTAGATCCCCTAAAGCAGGCTTTTCTAGTTCATATATATCACTTCACTTGTTTGTGTTTTGTCAGTATAAAAGTGGTGGGATTTTTCAGTACAGGTTTTCTCATTTGCATTGGCTCAGTTCTCATTGGCCAATTTACTGACTGAATTGAATTACAGTTTTTTACAATTGCTAGGACACATTTCTCAATACTTAGGGTACTTTTTCAAAACTCTTCAGTTTTTCTTACCAACTCAACTTGGCACAGTAGTTAATTTCACATTCAAAATGCACTAAAGCTACCAAAGCACTTCATATATGTCCCAAATCCAGTCATTCTTCCATAACAAAGTAAAGGTTGTCATACAACAAACACACAAACTAAAAATGTTTCAACAATGTTTTCTTTTGTAACATTTCTTTACAAAACAAGAATGACACTCTCTACTGTTCATAATTCACTGCAGTTTATGTTACATGATTTACATTACAGTACACATTTATTCCTAAATTGTCCCCTTTTGTATAGTTGTTTATGAAATTGAAAGACTAACATCTGTGTAGGAGTTAATCTCCATCTATTTGGTTTGATAGTATTTAAATTTTAGATTCAGAATATATTTCAATATGGTTTTACTATAGAAACTGCTTTCTTATTCAGTTTTATATTATGTTAAGTTTTTTTATTATTTATTATTATAATAGAGTTTTGGTGGTTTTTGTGTCTAAGTGAGAAAATAATTCATGTACTGTAATTTGAAATCATCACTGAATGCAATTTGTGCCAAAGCAATGGAAGATGATCCACAGTTTAGCCCACATGGGAAGATGTGCTCACTGTCTGTAGAGTTTTGAGAAAATGGTTCTTGCGGTTGTAAAAAAAAAAAAAAACTCTAAATGTTTTGGGTAGAGTTGTGTTATGATGTCCCATAAAACAGTTACATTTAGAGAATATTAAGACCGTTTAAAAAAAATTAAGAACAAAGATTGAGAAAAACTGTAATGCTTTCCGCTGGTTTTTGATATGCCATTAGGTGGCAACAACTGACTATCTTTAACAGTGAATCATTCATTCAACCATTTCGTTCAAATCACTAATTTATTTAGGAATGAATCAAAATACTGTTTTAATGAGTGAGTCGTTGAATCATTCATTCAACCGATTCATTCAAAATGCTGATTTGTTCAGGACCACACCACTACATGTGTTGCAGAGTTGGAGCAAAAACAGACTGGCAACATCATATGTAAAATGGAAGTACGACCTGTTTATAAAAGGAAAATCACATTTGCAATCATGTTGTTTTTGTGAATATCAGAACGTAAGGGCAGTTGGGCACGAGGCACATACAGCATTTTTACAAGTTGCTTGTGTGATATTGCTTGCTTATTGCTTTTGTGTTATTTCCTACTTCCCACTTCTGAAGTTGGAATTATGAGTTTGCTGTGTTCAAGTGCTTTATTGTCAGAAAGAATAATGTATAGAAGAAATTTGATTAATATCCAACAGATTTTTAAATAATCTGTAGTGTTTCATTAGTTGGCAACCATATAAGCATACAATATGCTGACTAGATAGTCAACTTGCTTTTTTGAATTTCAGTCAAATAAATGCTATTTTTGCTCTGTAAAATTCATGCAACATGCATCAAATGGTTATTCATAGACGTAAATGTACATGACTGAAACAGCAAGAGAAAGCAATATACGTAGATGTTGTGGGGAAAACAAATAAAACAACAATCACTAAAATAATGGTTCTCTCCTCCACCAAAGTAATAGAAGACAAAAGCATACCATATTCATGGAGCGAGCCAGACTTAAATGCAGGGTTATTGGTAGTTTTACAGACTGGCTTACTCATCACACTAACCACTGGGCTGCATCTACATGAATTTCTGCTGTCAGATATCTGTACACTATACACATACACAATCTGGAACACGCATAATCTGTATGCGTGTTTGAAATTTTCCTGACTTCACGCTTTACAAAACACACAGCAGAACTTTCTGCTGCTTTAGTACTTTAATATGCAGCCGAGCTGCTAAAAATACAAGCGTAATTGAAAGCTTTTATCCGCGTCGATATACAAAGCATTTCTTCTTTTTTTGACATCATTATAGGTTTTAAAGAATATTCATCTAATGCAGTGGGTGTATGTGAAAGCATATTTTCTGCGTGTGTCGTTGTTTTCTATTTATTTTAAGGATTGTTTGGCATCATCCCCATTATCCTTCAACTAGACAACATGCAGGCTATTTCTGGCATACATCAGAAAGGAAACGACAATGTCTGAACATCAATATCAGCAGGTGCAGTATGTATGTTTAGACATCATGATGGTGATGTTCACACATTTTTATTACGCTCCCTGTGGCTAATGTAGAATGTGAACACTAACAAAAAAATAAAAAGACCTATATACATTTCATACATATCAATCTCATTGTACAGTAGTTCATGTCTAAAATGTGTGTGTATAAGTAACTGAATTGTTTACCATATTTGCCAATTGTTTGCACTGCAAGTTATTTTAAAGCACATCTTATTATTTGCATTATTTAGCATTCAAATTTCATGTTAATATGACCAAAATACTTAAGTACTCTAGAGCACAATGAAGCAAGATAACAGAAACCTTTTCATCATTTATCCAGGTTACCATGACAGCCCTAGGGTAGCAGCTCCTTCTGTGTGTGTGTGTGTATCTCAATGTCCTTCAAAGGGTGCTCTGTCCACTTAAATAGGACAAACTTCCTTTTTTCTCTCTCCCTCTTTTTTTCCTTGAGGGGCAGTACTTTCACCCCATTAGTCATTCTAAAGAATGAGGATGTGAGATGTGTGAAAACTGGGCTAAAATATTCAGACACATTAAAGTTTCTCCATTGCTCATATGTGCTTCTATTTTCTGAAACAAAGCTGCCGCACGGTGTGAAATGCTGCCCCCCAAAGGACAGCGTGCATTTGTTTATGTTCAGTCCCAGAGCTTGTGTGTGTAATGTATTACTCTGTCAGAATATGGATAGACAGCATAAGCACATTTTTGATTAATGCTTAAGTACATTGAAGCAAGTAATTTTAGCTATTCCCTACCCCCCTCAGATTTAAACCATGACACACACTCATGCAGAACGCTGGAAACGTCCTTCAGTCGTTCGTCACACTTTTCGGACAAACTGAAACCGATTCAGTGAGGGACCATCGACCACAGTAAACATACAAAATGAAATGTAATATCAAGCTTGACTTGACTTAAAAAAAAAAAAAGTTTTGAAAAAAAGAGTGTGTTTCTGAAAAAAAAAAAGCTTTAGTGTGATTAGAAACTGTAAATCTAGTCAATTTTATTTAAATGAATGAATTACATTTAATCACATATATCAATATTTGCTGGCATGTTGATAGTACATCATTGGGTGGTGAAAAAAAGCATGAATAAATATCACAAAAAGTGACTAGAGATAATTCCAGCATTTACAGAGGTCTGTATTTCTCCTGCCACACACGAGAAAAATTCTGTGACCTATTTTGACAAACACACCAGGGTTGTGTGGTACTTTAATTCCTGTCTAAATCGACATTTTGATTTTAAAGGGTTAATGTCATGGATTTTTTTATTATTTTATTATGTTCCCTGAGGTTCACTTATAATGTTGGTAAAGTTTTTTTGTGCACACACAAACACACACACACACAAAGATTATCAGGAGCGTTTCCTCTGGAGGCAAAGGAGGCAGTGCCTTAAAAAAATTGGATGATAAAATAATCATCCATATTACAAAAACGTAAATATTACAAGTTGTGACATTAAAAGGTGTATAAATCACTTTGGTTTTTCTAACGTAACAGTGTCCAACAGCGACACCAGCAGGTAAAGTTACAGCGGGAGTCCGCGTCTCTCTTGCCTCCCCTGAGCCCATTGAGTTTTAACAAACCCCCTAAAGCGTGCGGTTAAAGGTTTGGTGTGTGTAATTGAGAATGAATAGGGGAAAGTCACATGAGAGAAAGTAATGTCTCCATCACGCTATGATTGGATATGGTTGGTTATAATTTCAATATGATTGGTTTATGCGATAAATCCCGCCCCTTGTTTTCGTGCGTGTTCTCGAATTGGCCTGAATAAAGAGAATGATGGCGTTAATGGAAAGACTAATTAAAAAGTGAGTAAACAACTTACTCACTTAGATATCACTGCTTTATGTCACGTCAAAATCAAACTTGAAATGGCTTGAACATGAGCAATCAGTGAGCAATCAGCTTGGTAAATATTAAAGGTACATCTTCATGTCTGTGACTATGGAGCTTGATGACTGATGTTTCGAAAATAAGTTGACAAATAAAAAGAACAGCTGAACATCAATTCACAAATAAAACAAAATTGTTTAAATTCTTACTGCCTTTTTTACTTGCATGGTTTTAATAAGTCCTTTGCACCATGACCTCGAGCCAAACACCCCCCCAGAAGCCTTTTTTCCCTTGGTTGAACATTATTAAAGTTAGAGCTTATTTAGAGAAATCAGCCGGATGGCTTAAGCACGTAAAAGTCCTGGCAGAAAGCGATGCATAAGGATGTAGTGTAACGATGAATTATTATTTTTTCCGAAGTGTTGACAATTTAGTGTTAACTAATAATTGTTGCAAACTGGTACTACCAACAAAATATTAGTGCATTCCTGGAACTGGGCGTCGTTACACTACATCCTTATGCATCGCTTTCTGCCAGGACTTTTACGTGCTTTTCCCAAATCACGGAAGTGACCTCGACGTCCGGGTTAGCAGTAGCATGAGCCGTCAGGCAAGTGTTATTTAAATAAACTCCTGATGTACTTACAAACTTTCCAATGCCTCGTTTTATGAGTACAGAACCCATTTGTACTACTGTATAAGTTTGGTTCCATTCTGGGCATTATTAGTGGGGTAATTTACAAGATACATCCTTGGATCCATTAGCGCCTGCACTAAGCCATCCGGCTGATTTCTCTAAATAAGCTCTAACTTTAATAATGTTCAACCAAGGGAAAAAAGGCTTCTGGGGGGGTGTTTGGCTCGAGGTCATGGTGCAAAGGACTCTAGGTTGATTTTACTCCGAACCATCCCTTTAAGAGTAACAGGGACATGAATGTACATTTGATCCATTACACACCACTGAGATATACATACTGCATACACACACACACATATAGTATGCATCATATATATAGTATGTATACACTGTGTGTGTGTGTGTGTGTGTGTGTGTGTGTGTGTGTGTGTGTGTGTGTGTGTGTGTGTGTGTGTGTGTGTGTGTGTGTGTGTGTGCGCATGTAAAAACTATTTTTTTCAACCCTTGACAGAATATCAAATGATTTTAAGTGACAGCTCCTTTAAGGCTTGTCAGTAAACGGCCACTGTTATGATTTCCTAACTCCTTCACTGCATAGGAACAGCATCAACCACTCTCTATTGCACGAGAGTAAGTGATTTGAAAACATTATCCATATATATATAAAGCCGTCATTTACAGACAAAGCATTATGAAATTGTTCACTTCTGATTTGCGATGCAGCTGCTGTCAGATCCACACACTGCTGTCAGATTGTCACAGATTCCACAATATCAAAACGAGCTGTTTTTGGAGCTTGATTTTCTTTGTTTATGGAGGACATTTTAAGCTATGAAACTTGCAAGATGTTTTAATGGTACAAAGATACCTCATGTACATTTGATTTCTCATTCTTATAGATTTTTTGTTTTGTTTCTTTTGTTTTGGGGGGGGGGGGGGGGGTTCGTGTTTTTTTCTATATTTATGTATATAATAAAGCAATCAATCAATTAATCAATGTCATGATCGCTTTAAGAGCAGGAATTCATCTAAATGTTTATTTTGAATCTGATTTTATATAAAACAACAGAAGCCTAGACCAAACGTACACTGTCATTTTCATAATAATTACAGAGATCTGAATCGGTACATGAAATCACAGATATCGAATGCAAATACACTGAACAAAATTATAAATGCAACACTTTTGTTTTTGCCCCCATTTTTCATGAGCTGAACTCAAAGATCTAAGACTTTTTCTATGTAACACAAAAGGCCTATTTCTCTCAAATATTGCTCACAAATCTGTCTAAATCTGTGTTAGTGAGCACTTCTCCTTTGCCGAGATAATCCATCCACCTCACAAGTGTGCCTTAGGCTGGCCACGATAAAAGGCCACTCTAAAATGTGCAGTTTTATCACACAGCACTAGGGATGCCACAATTCTCAATATAATATTGAACCGTTCGGTACGACATCCACGGTTCAATACGCGCTTGTGAATTGCGGTTTTTTCGGTTTTACGTTTAAATAATTTATGTGCGTTTTATTTCTCTCCGAATTGACTGTTTGTGTGTGCCTGTAAGTCTACAAGCTGATAAGGAAATTCCCCGCGAGTAAATATTCAATATGCTCTAAATTTAGGGGGCGCTTAACCATCATTCCACACTTTAACATGGCGAGCGGCGGTGAAGTGAGGCTACAGTACGAGGAAGCGCCGGCGTCTTTCAAATCCGTGGTGTGGGGACATTTCGGTTTTGCCGTTGAGTATAGTGCCGAGGAAGAAAAAACGGTAAACAATAAAAATAACTGTGTGCAAGCATTGTTTTACACGTGTAGCCTACTCAAACGGAAACACTTCCAACATGACTGCACATCTGCGGCGCCATCACCCAATATCACTGTCTGAAGGCACATATGTTTATTTGAAATGGTCAATTTAAAGGGGTCGCACACCGGACGCGCAGCGCCACGTCTTTTAAATTCGAAAACATTATTCTCTATGAGTGTACGTAGCGCTACACACACCGTCGGCGCCTTTCGGCTCAGGACCGTGTTCAAAATCCTGCCGCGCCACAGAATGCCATCTATATAGTTTTACATTAAATGTACATTTATTTGTCTCAAATCGTCGTTAATGTATATACTGACTTCACCCTGTGCTGCAATATACATTTAGTTTTACATTCATTCACAGAAATCAGCTGCTTGAATGAAAATTGCTGATGTGATGTTATCGGATTTTCAGGTGACATTCAGTTAACGGACGCTCTGAGGTAAAGAGATGTCAGTGTTAATTGTATATTATACAATACACTAAGAACTAGTGGACTTTGCTTAGCTTTTAAGTAAAATAAAGGAGTATTGCAATAAATCGTTTTTATTTTTTTCTCCTTAACCTCTTACTGTTCCTATTGCCTAAGCACAGAATAACAAAAAAACACTATTATGTGTCAAGCCATCAGAACCGAACCGAACCGAAAACCGTGGTTAAAAAACCGAGGTATGTATTGAACCGTGGGCTAACTGTATTGTTGCATCCCTACACAGCACAATGCCACAGATGTCGCAAGTTTTAAGGGAGCGTGCAATTGGCATGCTGACTGCAGGAATGTCCACCAGAGCTGTTGCCCGTGAATTGAATGTTCATTTCTCTACCATAAGCCATCTCCAAAGGCGTATCAGAGAATTTGGCAGTACATCCAACCGGCCTCACATCCGCAGACCACGTGTAACCACACCAGCCCAAGACCTCCACATCCAGCATCTTCACCTCCAAGATCGTCTGAGACCAGCCACCCGGACAGCTGCTGCAACAATCGGTTTGCTTAACCAAAGAATTTCTACACAAACTGTCAGAAACCGTCTCAGGGAAGCTCATCTGCATGCTCGTTGTCTTCATCGGGGTCTCGACCTGACTGTTCGTTGTCATAACCGACTTGAGTGGGCAAATGCTCACATTCGATTGGAGAGGTGTTCTCTTCACGGATGAATCCAGGTTTTCACTGTACAGAGCAGATGGCAGACAGCTTGTATGGCATAGTGTAGGTGAGCGGTTTACTGATGTCAAAGTTGTGGATCGAGTGGCCCGTGGTGGCGGTGGGGTTATGGTATGGGCAGGCGTATGTTATGGACAACGAATACAGGTGCATTTTATTGATGGCATTTTGAATGCACAGAGATAGTGTCACGAGATCCTGAGGCCCATTGTTGTGCCATTCATCCACGATCATCACCTCATGTTGCAGCATGATAATGCACGGCCCCATGTTGCAAGGATCTCTACACAATTCCTGGAAGCTGAAAACATCCCAGTTCTTGCATGGCCAGCATACTCACCGGACATGTCACCCATTGAGCATGTTTGGGATGCTCTGGATCGGCGTATATAACAGCGTGTTCCAGGTCCTGCCAATATCCAGCAACTTCGCACAGCCATAGAAGAGGAGTGGACCAACATTCCACAGGAACAACTTGATCAACTCTATGTGAAGGAGATGTGTTGCACTGCGTGAGGCAAATGGTGGTCACACCAGATACCCCCCAATACAGTAAAACTGCACATTTTAGAGTGGCCTTTTATTGTGGCCAGCCTAAGGCACACCTGTGCAATAATCATGCTGTCTAATCAGCATCTTGTGAGGTGGATGGATTATCTCTGCAAAGGATAAGTGCTCACTAACACAGATTTAGACAGATTTGTGAACAGTATTTGAGAGAAATAGTCCTTTTGTGTACATAGAAAAAGTCTTAGATCTTTGAGTTCAGCTCATGAAAAATGGGGGCAAAAACAAAAGTGTTGCGTTTATAATTTTGTTCAGTGTATTTGGAACTCTAATGTCATTCAGAAATTGTCTGAATAATGCTTATTGTATGTCTTCATTTAGAAAGCTAAGCAAACACGTTTGAAAGCACTCGTACATGATGAAGAGACAAGACATCAGTCTCTTGATCCTTTTGTTTGTTCATGAACTCAAGGGTGTAGACGAACGTTGACGGCTTTCTGCATGTAACACACACACGTATGCATTACACATCTCACTGGCCTCACCATCAACTTCAGTCCCATTTGCACCTCATTAATTATTCAGAAAAGCTTCATAAATATGCAAACTCAATTCCTACTCTAACTCATTTGCTTTATGCCATCTGGCCATTAAGCAACTTCTAAATAGTTCATTTAGAGAGCTATAAACACACACACACACACACACACACACACACACACATACACACACACACACACACACATAGACAGGTATCTTCCTGCTTCCAATTTACATACACAGACTTGCTGATCCAGCTGAAGAGAAGACCACTAAGGTCAAGGTGTCTCTATCTTCATTCCCACCAGCACTTTTTCTCTTTAACTCTGTCTTACCTTTCCTTTACTACCCATTCCCACTTCTACATATTCAAATGTTTTTCACTCTTAAGGCCAATTCACATAGCACCGATAGACGGCGAGCAATGGCAACAGACACTGTCGGGTTTTGTCAGATCAGTGTTTTACCCCTGTCTGCGTCTGTCAGCGTTTGTCTGACATTTGTCAGCTCATGGAATGTCTGAGAAGTGATGGAGTATAATCAGGTTGATTGTCCCTTTGGTCAGGAGCTGTCGCTGCAGTGGGAATTTATGTTCGTTTTAATGCTACTATCATTTCTCCTTTTCTCAGGATATGTTTGGAATAGTACGAGTAGTAGTATGCTATTTCTGCAGTGTGCAGTATGTTTACTGTACATACTATTATGAAATACGTGGAAGACCAAATACATATGCAAAAATGTGCAGCATGCACGGAATACTGAATCCCACAATGCAGTATGCTTGACTACACCCTCCATTTCCGAATGAAATGGAAGTGTTGCGAATGAACCGGAAATAATATCAGCTGCTTTTTTATATCATTTCCATCTTGACTCATTATGCTAAATTGGATTAAAAATGCAAAGTAACCACTTTATTTTCAAGATGATAACTGGACAGCACTCGCTGAATTAAACATGAGGTCATGTGACAATGACTACATTTACATGTACCCTCAAAATGCGAATTTTAATGAGATTTTGGCAATATTGCAATTAAACTTAGTTTAATTATAACCACATATAAACAATACTTTGATCAAATTAATACGATTAAGCTCATAACCATAATCATAGTAATATATGTGGCGTATTCCGAAATGGGTATGTAAACACTTTAAACTATTCCACTCTGGCCAATGGTAAAGAAGGCACCACATTTTAGAATCGGGGAATAGGGTCTTTAGAATCGCATGGAAAGACAGTATGTCACGTTATAAAAAGGCCCTAAAAGCAGCCAGGGCTGAGCATCTCCGCAAACTAATAGAAAACAACCAAAATAATCCTAGGTTTTTATTTAACACCGTCGCTAGACTAACAAATAAACAGACGTTACCGGAGCAAAATATTCCGTTACAGTGTAGTAGTAATGATTTTATGAATTTCTTCACTGAGAAAATAGAAAGCATCAGAAACACAATTGTAAATGTACAATCTTTAATGGTGTCTTATGATTCAGCCTCAATTATCACCCCGCAAGAACAATTACAGTGCTTTACAACTATAGGACAGGAAGAGTTAAATAAACTTATCATTGCATCTAAACCAACAACGTGTTTATTAGATCCAATACCAACTAAACTACTGAAACAAGTGTTACCTGTAGTGGAAGAGCCTCTTCTCAATATTATTAACTCGTCTTTATCCTTAGGTCATGTTCCAAGAATATTCAAGTTGGCAGTTATAAAACCTCTTATTAAGAAACCACAATTAGATCATAATAACCTAGCAAATTACAGACCCATTTCAAATCTTCCATTTATGTCTAAAATACTAGAAAAAGTTGTGTCCGCTCAACTGTGCTCTTTCTTGCAAGAAAATGATATCTATGAAAAGTTTCAGTCTGGATTCAGGCCGCACCATAGCACAGAAACTGCGCTCGTTAAAATCACAAATGATTTACTTTTAGCTTCTGACCAAGGCTGTATCTCAATACTAGTTTTACTTGATCTTAGTGCTGCGTTCGATACTATAGATCACACAATACTCTTAGACCGACTACAAAACTACACTGGTGTTCAGGGACAGGCATTAAGCTGGTTCAGATCATACTTATCAGACCGTTACCATTTTGTCTGCGTAAATGGGGAAAAATCGAAGATAACGTCAGTAAACTACGGTGTACCGCAAGGATCTGTGTTAGGCCCTCTGCTATTCTCAATATATATGCTGCCACTTGGTAATATTATAAGAAAACATGGAATTAATTTCCACTGTTATGCTGATGACACTCAATTATATATTTCATCACGACCAGATGAAAACGCTAAATTATCTAAATTAACAGAGTGTGTTAAAGATATAAAATACTGGATGACATGTAATTTTCTGCTATTAAATTCAGATAAAACGGAGGTATTACTTATTAGTCCAAAAAACTGCCCACAAAACCTCTTACAATACAACTTTAATTTAGAAGGGTGTCCTGTTACTTTATCCTCTACAGTAAAAGACCTGGGTGTTATATTAGACCGCAACTTGTCTTTTGAAAATCATATTTCATATGTTACAAGAACAGCCTTTTTCCACCTTAGAAACATTGCTAAGCTACGTAATATGCTATCTGTTTCTGATGCAGAAAAGTTAGTTCATGCATTCATGACCTCGAGACTAGATTACTGTAATGCTTTATTAGCTGGTTGTCCTGCATCCTCAATAAACAAGCTACAGTTAGTCCAAAATGCCGCCGCTAGAGTTCTTACTAGATCAAGAAAATATGATCATATAACACCAATTCTGTCGTCTCTACATTGGTTACCTATAAAGTTCCGTATCAATTACAAAGTATTGCTACTGACCTATAAAGCCCTAAATGGTTTAGCTCCTGGGTATTTAACGGAACTTCTATCGCCCTACAATCCATCGCGCTCTTTAAGATCACTAAATTCGAGGCTTCTGGTCATTCCTAGGATATCTAAGTCCACTAAAGGAGGGAGAGCATTTTCACATTTAGCTCCTAAACTCTGGAATGGCCTTCCTGATATTGTTCGAGGCTCAGACTCGCTGTCCCAGTTTAAAACTAGATTAAAGACGCATCTCTTCAGCCAGGCATTCACATAATACTTACATTTTATACTACAGTTGAATCAGATTGAATGCATTAATATTGCGAACAGCAGCTACGCTAATTATTTCCCATATGCTTTTCTGTTGTTATCTCGGGACGCTAGTCCCGAGGTAAATACAGATCGTCAGCTCCAGTTTGTATCCAGCCTCTCATGGAAACTACAGATTCGCCAACACCCGTGCAGAGACGACTCGGCGCCTGTGAAGAGACGACTCGACGCTGGCTATGTTTATGCCCTAAATCAATACATGATTAACTAACTGTATTTCTCAATGTACATTTCTGAAATGCACTTTCTGTAAAGCTGCTTTGAAACAATATGTATTGTGAAAAGCGCTATACAAATAAATTTGAATTGAATTGAATTGAATTTTAGGGTTGCTGAAGAAACTGAATTCATGTCGAAAACGTTGCCCGTGTATTGGACTGTGCATGTAAACCTCACTCCCCTGGCCTTAAGAGGCGCTATAGCGACTGACGCTATAGGCTGCATTCTTTAGCGTCCTTGTTAGCATTCCCGCCGCTGGTTTGAGTGCCGCTCGAAGTGCCGCTCGAGTAGAGCCAGTTATATTTGGTGCCGTGACCTGGATGGTAGTGAGGTTTAGGGGGGTGAGTGTAACAGTAAGAGCTGTGCATGTAAACCTCACTTCCCTGGTCTCAAGAGGCACGTTGGCGACTAACACTAGAGGCTGCAGACTTTTGCATCCTTGTTAGCGCACCCGACTCCCACTCAGGAGACGTAGGTTTGAGTCCCGCTCGAAGTGGGTCAAGTAGGACCGGTTACATTTGGTGCCGTGACCCGGATGGGAGTGAGATTTAGGGGGTGAGTGTAACAGACGTAGGTCAGTAAGTGCTGTGTGTGTAAACCTCACTCCCCAGGCCTCAATACTCAATTCTGATTGGCTGCAGGGTGTCCATTGAAAAGTGATAGAGGACACCTAGTAAAGGAGTTCTGTTGAAACTGACTGTTTACCGTTTGCTGGCTACATCAGCTGTGAGTAACCATAGCAACAGGCAGTCAAAGTATCTATACGGGCTATAAATCGAGCAGACTATAAATATTTCTGGTTGCTAAATAAACCGTCAGGCGTAACCAGGGAAACCAAGTTATTATTTGTAAAAACTTTAGATTTCGCCTGTAAAACTAATTAAAATATAAACTAATGTTTTAAAAATGTGTTATTTGGCAAGTGATCATGGTATAAGCGGGTTTTACCTCTGCTGCGCGTCGGACGGTTCACGCCGCGCCGTCGTCCATTAATACCTGACAATGGACACCTCGTACACAATAAACATTAAAATGTGTAAAATATTATAAGAAAAAAACAGGCAGATTGTAATGCTTTGAATAGTTCATGCTGAATCATTACACAATCATGCATATTTTAGAGCATTTGGGCAATTATACTCAATAGGTCACATGTATTTGCATGAACGCATAGGCAGAGGAAAATCATGAGTCTGTTTGTATGCATGAACTTAGTCTGGTTACACTTAAAGGGTAAGTTCGGTATTTTACACTTAAAGCCCTGTTTACAGATCGTTTCTGATGAAATAGAACGGTTAAGATTAAAATGTGGACACATGCTGCTGTCCCGAGAATTTTAGGTTTATTTCGCGTTCCCCCCCACCTACACAATGGCAGCTTATGGGCACTGGAACAATCCTTCATAAAACGCATTAAACTTTCGTTTACAAAGACATGAAACTCACCGAGTGGTCAGGGGTGTTCAATGATATGCTCACAAAAAAATCGCTGCAAAAGATGCTTTCCAACAGGTGTTTTACCATTCGTTGTAAAACTGTGGACCTATTTTTCCAAACGTCTCACACCCGTAGATTCTTCCGTTGAGAGCTTGAATAATAAACACTCCAGCCCAGTTGGTGGCGATAATGCACCTTTGCCAATTACAAGCAAACCACTGGCATTTCATTGAATACACAGAAGAAGCAGAAGAAGAAGCGGCGGTGTAATACCGTACCTCACACAGCTCATCCAATACAAGTCAATGGAGTTGGACAAAAACTATGATAAAACCTGTTGGAAAGCATCTTTTGCAGCGATTTTTGTGTGAGCATATCAGTGAACACCCCTGACCACTCGGTGAGTTTCACGTCTTTGTAATCGAAAGTTTAATGCGTTTTAGGAAGGATTGTTCCAGTGCCCATAGGCTGCCATTGTGTAGGTGGGGGGGAGAAGCGAAATAAACCTAAAATTCTCGGGACAGCAGCATGTGTCCACATTTTTATCTCAACCGTTCTATTTCATCAGAAACGATCTGTAAACAGGGCTTTAAGTGTAAAATACCGAACTTGTCCTTTAATAACCACACAATGTGTAAAGATTATGTGAACACCTTAAGCTGTGTTCGTTTATCAGACAAAGGTCAAGTGAAGCAGAAGTAGATTTTTCTATGCAAAGTTTTACCACATTCTGGCTACTTATTTAACGTGTGTATGTCCTGTGTGCAGTACCACGTAAAAAGATAAAAAGAGCCGTCCATAGACTGTAAAAAAAGATAGACAATGTGTCTCCGCTAGCTTCAACTATAGAAAAGGAAGTCAAAATATCCCAGAAATGGGCATTGCCGATTACATTGTTTGGAGGTGGAGCCACGGGATCAAGGTCCCGCCCGCTCCTGCAGACTATATATATATATATATATATATATATATATATATAAGACCAATTATAGGATTACATTAATATTGCCTCTAAAAAACTGTCATCAACCTTTTGCAAATTTTTTTTTACATTTATTATCAATTATTTTGTTATTTGGCATGTTTTCGATTAAAAGAAATGAATCTCTAACCCAAAGTATGAGCAGTGCTAATTCTAATGCGTACCTCAGCAAGCACCTCAAATTACACAACTACAAACATTTGCTTGCAGAATCACAACTGGTTTTATTGTTTATGTTATGTAAATTGTGAATTACTTGGGACAGATGCCACACATAAAATTAAAATTTTTGATTGAAAAAGAAAGGAATAACCCACACAAACAGTCTCTACAAAGCCTGGGGTTTGGGCACAGCATCTGACAGGCCCTCTGTCTATCCAGACACCAGTCCATTTAACACTTGCTCACCTTTCTTGCTCTCTCTCTCTCTCTCTCTCTCTCTCTCTCTCTCTCTCTCTCTCTTTCTCACACACACACACATACACACACACACACATATATACACTTTTTTTCTTGGCTCTACAGGTGAACCACACACACACACACCTGGTCTCCATCTGTTGTCTCTGTGCTGAAGGCACTGCTCTTATTGGCAGGCACAGAACTGGCTAAAGGTCACAGGATGGTGCTTCTTAATTACATATCTCATTCCATTATGACCTAATTAATAGCAGAAATCAAAAGCGTGTGTGTGTGAGGTGAAGAATCTGTCAGTGTAGATAACATTCAGAATGAGGCATTCCTAAAAGCATCTGGGTGCACTGCAATGTCATTAAGTCAGTTCTGTGTTTGTCTGCATGAGCGGAACTCAACAAAAATTATTTTTGCTTTTTCAAAGATGACATATTATGCCCTCGGTCAGAAGGTCAGAGGTCACCCTTCCGCCAGAACTGGACTCTCGTGATCACGCATTCGCCCCTTGCCGGAAGCCAGTGATTATAGTAAATTTTTCTATTAGTCGATATGTTAATAGAAATATAGCAACATTTTGGAAGGTGACTTTAAAAGTGAGCAGTTTGAATATCTACGCATTGTACTGTATTTTTCACATCCATTCACTTTTTTTTTGTAGAAGACTGTACTAGTTTTCATCCCGGCTGTGTTTTATGACATATCCTCTTACTCTTTTTCTCTCTAGCCATCTGTCGTAGATCAAACCATTCATGTTGGTTTATACTATTTTATGGTGTTGCTTTTACACTTTTCATGTTAAACGTGTCCTAAAAGAAAACAATTATATAAAAGGAGTGTTATGTCAGCAGTACCTGATAACATGCTGGTTCGATAAAACTCAAAAATGGTAAATAAAAGACGAAAAACATGACGTTCAAAGTAAGCTGTGTCACACTGGGGGAACTATTCGATCTGTGCTCAAACTGAGATGAGAAATTCTTGAATATTTTGCCAGTTGTAACAGCTCACTCCCACAGTTTCATCAAAGCAGTGCTTGCATGCTTTGTCACCGCGGGTCCCTCAGATAAGCGTGTTTGTCTAGCACTACTGGGTCTTTAAGAGTCTTGTGCCTGGTGTTCACTGCCAAGAGGTCAATCAACTTGCTGTCAATGCTGTTTCCAAAATGTGGTTTATATTTTAAAATATGCTCTTAAACCCTATACTAGGTCTTACTTTTTTTAAGTAACTTTGAATGAATTATATGATCTTGTTTTATAGTCAATATAGTAATTTAAAGTTTAAATGAACTTTCATGCAGTATGTGATAGCTATTTGTGAATGTAAAAGGTCTGCGACGTTTCAAATATCAAAGTGCATGACAAATAAAGTTACTGTCCCCTAAAAGAAAGAATCAATTCTGAATTGCTAAAACAAGTCTTCAGTAATTCCAGTCACACGCTGAAATGGGTATTGTAAAACAGACGCCGTATCTCTGTGTATCAAGCGCTGAGGAAGCCCCCAAAGCTGAAGTTCAGTTATGGTAATAGGCATTTCCTTGCCAACAGCAAAACCAATCACAACAGACTGGGCCTTCTGGCCAATCAGAGCAGAGCAGGCTCACGGAGAGGAGGGGTTTAGAGAGACTGAATCTTCAAACAAACCATTTTCAAATGTCAGACTTCAAACATTAAGTGATGTGCAATGTATATTATAAAAAAATGTTTACTTTAGATGCATGTAAATCTATATTACAGAAGACCTCCAAACCAAAATTAGGATAAATAAATAATAAGCCATTCTACCTGTCCCCACTATATTCTGTTCACACTGTAGATGTAGTGTATGTATTTTATCATCCAGTATTGAAGTCTGATAGCCCTTCCCTTTCGTCTACATAAGGAAAGCTGTGACAGTTGAGTGGATGAAGTGTCGACATTTCATTTTTTCAGTTAATTAAGTGCGTCATCCAAGTATTTGAAGAGTACTTCTGTTTGGAATTTTTTTATGTGATCACTCCTCGCACTATTTATACTTCAAAATGTAACAGAATAGAGCATAAGTATGCAAATACGGATGTATACAGAAATATGCATATAGAGGATTTACACAGTAAACTACTGTTACAATAACAGTCGTATCAAGAAAATAAAGCAGCCTCAGGTGTTGAAGCACAATGACAAAGTATAATTATATGCTTTTGGCAAACTTTTTTCTAACAGTAAGCTCACAGTATATCGCAGTATTTGTGCGATTCTTTGTGGTGATGCTATTGGCACAGAAACAAACTTATGGCATAATTATGGCATAATTGAATGTGTAAGAAACAGATGCACTTAAGTGACTCACAGTTTCATCGAACCTTTGAAAATATTGAAGTCTAGCTCACAGATGGCTGAAATGTACTAAAAAATGCATGTGTGGCCTGCAATGAATTTAAACCTCAAAGACACATTTTATTTAAAAAATATTTCTCTGTCTCATAGGCAGGATTCTTTAAAACTCACACACTCATACACACTTAGGTACGTGTCACAAGAAATGGGGTCTGAAGTGCAGGTCTGACACCTTTCAATACGCCTGAAGCTACACCATCATTATATGAAAGATTTTCAATTCTTTTCTCTTTCTCTGTGTCTCTCTCTTTTCTTTTTTTGCTCATCTCTTTTTGAAATAAAGCCCATCCGGGAAAAAAAAAGAAGATTCGCACCCCAAACCCGTAATGTGAGAGAAATTACTGGCTTTTTCAGTTTTTTCTTTGTATCCCTTCCATCCTCAAAGCTCTCCTCTTCTCTGCCTTTCTGAAAGAGGACACCTTGCAGGAGTGAGGTTCATCATGGAGAGTTCTCCGTCTCTAGAGGATTACGGCCCAGGGCGGGTGGAAAAAGAGCGTGCTCATACAGATTCACGTGCTGTGTATGATATGCTGCTCACATGAGCGTAATGCTTTAAGATAAAATTCCATAAGAATATGCAAATATAGCACTAATGAGGCCTCAGGCATGAATTATGCGCACATGAATTGCAGGAGCACATATACACGTTGCGTAGGGTGGGAATTTGAGTGCTTGAGTAAGCTGATATATTCTCCTCTAAATTCAAATGCAAGTGTGTGTGTTTATGTGAATGAGAGAGGACACAGAAATGTTACATTAGAAATATTATATTTGTTATATGTTATGTATAATGTTATATTTCACTCAGGCAAAGACAGTGGCAATGAGACTAAATGTTTCCCAAAAGCATCATTAGCCAACTAGGGTTGCAAGTTCTGTTGAACTATATTGGTAGTGACGGAATTTGCGACCATAGTTGCTTTTGGGAAATGCACCCCAGAACAAGATCATGAAACTACAAACTAGTTAAGACATGAACATGACATTTTAATGGCCATGAAAATAAGCCTTATTTTCTTATGCAGAATAAAGTTCCTCTTTTTTTCCTTTTGATTTTAGGGTGACATTTGTTTGTGAGATTCAACAGACAGTTTCTATCAAAGTGAATCTGTAGCTTCATTGTATATCACTCACAAACTTGCTGTGTGCACCAGACCTTGTGTTACTGTATCACTCGCTCAAGATGAAACAAAGGATTTTGAGTGTGTCAGTGGGAACCGTACAAGAGGAGCGGATGAGAGAAAAGAGGATTAGAGAAACAGAGAAACGGCGAGCGGAGCTGCGAGATCTCCCATTAAATAAAGGCCTTTGCGCTCTGGTTATCTCAAATGCTTTGATTGTTCTGGTTTAATGGCTAATGTCCATAGGATCAACACTTCAATTCAATAAATAGAATGAAATGTGCCTTGACATTATCCTTAAAACAACCATTCAAATGGTTCACATTCATCAGATTTATGACCTTTTTATAGCTGTTCATGCACACATCTTAAAGCAGTCAGTCTTCCATTTCAAATGCAAGTGCTGTTAGAGCTCCTGTGGGCTTTCACATGGTCATAAGAGAAAAAGAAGAGTAGAAACAGAACAAGTCAGTGAGTTTGTAAGACAGATAGCGAGACAAAGAGATGTTTACTTTGATCAGTCACATATAACTGTTTCGTAAGACTTTATCTGCACACAAAGGAAAATGAAATCACATGGCGTATGTACAGCACTGGCCAAAAGTGACCATGGAAAATTGACATGTTCAACCTTTGATGAGTATTATTACAATTTTGCACAGTTCTGATTGGAGTCAATTGTTTTATTTGTGATAACGTAATAAAACATACCAAATTGTGTGGAGGCTGTCATACAAAGAAATTATGAACACATGCAAAAACAAGAGATAATCAATTAACTGACTATGTTCAGTGTATGCTTTTATTCTTTGCATTGTAAAATTAAACCTAAAGCTGTAGTTTGCTGAACAGCCCTCCAGACATTTTGGCCACTGATGTATTTTCAGCCAATAGTATGTACAAATAATGGTGTCTAAAAAGTGTACTTGTAAGTATCATACAAGAAAGAAAGCAAACATGTATGATGTTGATGACAAATGTTGAGGAGTGTTTTATATGTTTGAAATTAAGCATTGAAACCCTACTGTATGCAAGTACAAAAACATAGACACAAATGTTTGGGCAACGCATTGATTTTTGTACTAGATCTCTAACTCTTCCTTACTTTTTCATCTAATTTTAAGTTTTTAATGTATTTTTTAGTTGAAAAAGACCCTCTCCCCATGAAATGAGATCAAAGCGTTTAAGACGTAATTATCTTCCTTAAGAATCAGATTAAGACATTGAGGGAAAAAAGTCATGGCCTCAAAGAAAAATCTCCCTTCGTGATCACAAACTTCTCTACTTCAAAGAGCTGTGGTGGAGCGAGTGCCACTTACAGACACTGTATACTAGGCATGTGTTTGGGCTTTATCTAAGATTATGCAAGGATGAAAACATTTTCATCTGTAATCATAAAACGCGGCGAAAACGAAGTGTGGCAGAGGGAGACATTTTTAGTAAAATAATTTTAGGGCTTGTGTATGGACATTTTTTTTGTCAAATTATTTTAGAGGGAAAATTACTTGACTACAAACTCATATTCAGATTCACTGCATATGACTGTACTCTTGTGTTGACAGAATTCAGTATGAAATTTTTCTGCAGGTTACATTGTTATGCCAGTAGGTGGCGGAATATAGGTCGCAATGAATAAGTCGCAATGATTAATTCAAACGGAAATTGCTTTTACATAGGGAAAGAATCATGTGACTGTGAATCAATCATTCAACCGATTTGTGTAGAACGCTGATTAATCGAGGAACGATACAAGTGACTGCATCTGAAATCGCATACTTGCCTATATAAAGTAGAAAACAGTATGTGACAAAAGAAGAATGTCCGAGTTCACAGTACTCATAAACCGGACGACCTACTACTTCCAGCGAGATTCTGAAGCGTGCATACGATGGACACTTTACTATGACGCCACGGGAGAGGATTTATGAATGACAATGAAGCGACTGATGCAGGTAGGTCACATGATAATGACAGCATGGTGAATGTAGTACGTCCGGATTAAATTCATACTACACATATTCATACTATGTAGAACATACTTTGTTAGAGGCCGTGAAGTAATTACTTATTCAAAATAAGTACCTATCAAGAGAGTATGTGATTTTCGGAAGCAGCCAGTGACTGTTTTTATGAATAAGTCATTGAATCATTCACTCCAAATCATTTGTTCAAAAACACTGAATCATTCATAAACGTAGAAGCAGAAACACAATTGTCTGTTGACGGTTCTGCTGTGGCTTTATTTGGATCTGTTTTCATTGACACAAGCCGCTGGTTTATCGTAATTAGTAACGGAGCCTTGGGCATGTTTTCAACAAGCTGTGTATCCTGAATAGTGTATAGAATAGAATAGGCCTAAGAAAGTGTTTTGTTTTAGTAAGAATTTCATCTTACTTTCTATTCATATAAATTGCATATTTTGGCTCAATTTGGGAATAAAATGTAGGTGTTTTTTCCTACTCTAATGTGAGCTCCATATTCTCACTATATTATGCTATGTGATCAAATGGTACAAAAGTAAAACATAAAAAAGTTGCAAAACATAAAAAAAGGTAAAAAAAAAAAAAAAGGCAGTTTAAAAAAAAGATTTTCTGACTATTATTATTTATATGTCAGGTTGTACATGGTTAAATTGGGATAGAAACAATTTTAACACCTAAAAAAAATGACATGTCACCTTTAAGAAAGATTCTTTGTTTTGTGTGCCTGTCTTGTGCTGTGAGCTGAGTGTGTGATGTTCTGGCTTCTGCTTCTCTGGGTTTGGGAGAGCTTTAGTAGTTTATTTGTTAAGGAGAGGAATATTCTGCACAGAAACAGTCAGACGTTTGCTTTACCTCAGATGGAAGACAAAAAATAGAAGGCAACAAAATGAAATGTCAGAGACACTCTTCAGTTTTTCAGATGATGTGGGTAAAAGTGAGCCACCCTGACCAATGGTGGCATGCTCAATAATCTCCCCAAAGAACCTTTACTCTTTCATTAATTGTTTTTTATTTTTTATAAATGCATGATGATATTGGTATTCAATATAGATGACCTCATAAAACCGAAACTGAAAGGATGCACTCAAAATAAATCTGTCAAACTGAAGAAGTGCATGCCATGTCCACGTGTCACAGATTAAAAATAATACAACTCGGTTTGGACACATATCCATCCAGTGATGGGAATAAATGTTAACGCGGCTGACAAAACATTTTGACAGCCCGGGCCCTCATTAACATTCTCTCCAGTGGAAATATGTAAATCACATTTCATAAAGGGGAGGTATTCATAAAAACACCCTGCAAGCAAAATATTGATGCACTCGAGCAAACAAACACACACATACCTTTCACTCTTCTTTGTGTGGATAAAAGCCTGTTCACACCAAGAAAAATAACTAAAGATAACTATAACTAGCGTACACACCAACAGACGATATCGTTTTGTTAGCGTGCACTGCAGTTTTGTCGTCTGCCGCTTTAAATGCTCGAGCTCTTTAAACCAGGATGGATTCTGATTGGCTCTCTCTGTTTTTATCGTTCATCAGCTGGAAAAAATTGTTCTGAAAGTGATTCCAATGATTTTGTTTCTCTGTGCCGTTATCGTTATAGTTGGGGTGCGGACTCTGCTTTTCCTTTATAAAATGATTTTTAGAACTTTATTGTTATCATTATCACCCTTGGTGTGAATAGGCCTTAACATTTGTGCTCACAGGTACATGAAATCACTTAACAATCACAAACATTTTTGCACATGCATATTCATGCTAACATCATTACATAGTAAAATAACTTTTTTACATTTTCAGATGAATATGTAACTGGTATATTGCCATTCCAATGCAAAAGAAAAACATGTTGCCTCTGAGTGTTTTAATGCATTGCTATGCTGTCGCTGTCCACCTTAGGTGCCGTTTCCACGACATCGTTTTCAACTAAAAACAGAAAACTTTGTATGCGTCTTGTCTGTTTATTTACACGACAACCGCATTTTGGCGGCCTGAAAGTGCAACTTTTTGAAAACGATACCGTTATCGTCTCTGTGTTAACAACAAAAACGCGTTTTTGCATTTTGCGTGTTCAGTCTAGGAACATCATGTTTCTTTACAAAGTGATATCGCCAACTACTGGTCTGGCATGCATAATACAGTGTATTTAGTTATTTTTGCGGATCCTTGTGAATGGGGATTGTTTTAGCAACGTTGTCGTCTGTACGTGAAAAAAGCAAAGGAAAACTTTTCCGTTTTAGCAAACGGTATGTGTCGTGTATGTGTCGTGTAAAACATATATAGCATATAACATATAACATTGGTTGCTAATATAGGTGGTAACTTGCTTACAGGTCCAAGTCCAAGTCTCTATAATATTCTAGCTCATGTACCTCATTGAATGTAAATCTTTTTTTTATCATGCACAAAATAAATATCATAAGTCTGATTGCTTAGAATAGTAATCACACGTCTCCTCAACATTCAGAACAAAATATTCAAGGGTTTGTTCAAATTGCTGACCTTATAAGCAACAATAATGTTCCAAGCACCCTATAATGTTTGTTCATTGCACGCCTGCACTGCAGCACTCATTCCCATTCTGAGCACATTAGGGACCACTAAACGCCAGTATTCAGTACCTATAGACAACAGAGTACAATTATAACCATGACATTAAAAATGTACAAAGTTTGGGCATACACTGAGATTGCACTGCCTCTCTGCGAAGGAACGACTTTGAGGTTTGTACAGTAAGACATCATTAGTATTTCACACACTTCTGTAATGGCCTGATGCTGCTGACACTATCTGCTCTGAACACACAATCTGATTGGAGAATACCACCCACACGCTATACAGCACACCTATTGGCTGGTGGGGGTTGACAATTAAGTCTAGCGGACGACTGTGCAATAAAAGTGTCTGAGTGAGTCATGAAATGTCAGATGATGGACTTTCGTCTATTGAAAAAAAAAATTACACTATAAATGGAATTTAGTCTTACAGCAAGAGAGCCAAGCAAAAGCTTGAAAACTGGTCTAGTATAAAAAGGAGAATTTTAGCAACAGGATCACCAAAAAAAAGTGTTTCTCAAGGCAGGACCTTCAAACGAATTGCACAGAACTTCAAAAACTGTGTCACTTACGTTCACACATTCTCATGCCAACACACACTAGAGGGGAAAACTTAATCAGCACTCTCTCCCAGGGGTTTCTCTCTCTCTCTTTCTTTCTTGCCCTATCTTTTTCTTTCTCACCATCACAGACTCATACACTCTCCCAAACGCTTGCACGCCCTCTGAAGTTTTCTGATGCAGTTTGTTTCTATGGCAACAGGAGCCCTTGTTTCCCTGCAGTCGGCTACTTGGAGTTTTTTTTTTATGCCTTTAATTATGAATGGAGGGGTTTGATAATCAGAGACAGATACAGACAGATGCAGAATGAATGATTTAAATCTTGTATTATCGGCTCTTTTCCTTTTAGGAAGGGACAGCAATGGAAAGGCCTGACAAAACTGAAATAGTGTGCAAAGTGTTCATTAAAAACATAATGTAACAAATTTCTTATTTACTTGCCCAATTTGCTGACAAAAAAGGATCTATTTGGATTATGTGCCAAAGAAGAACTTATCATATGCACCTAAATGAGAGCTGTAGATCCAACTTAACTTGTAATTGTGCCACGCAGTGGCAGACCTTGCCGTTTCTTCGCCCTACTTCCTGCTTCAGTTCTATAGAATGTATGTTACTTCACTGTACATTGAGAAAAAGTGCTATTTTTTTAAGGAGCTATTTCTACCTGACCTTATCCTTAACAATGACTTTTATTTGTGTAACCAAGCTGTCAATATTTGGCTGGTTAGCATGGCCTGGTTAGACCGTGCTAGATGCTGTAAGCTCTTTTTAATCCTTTTATAACGTGTATTTTGAAAGAGAAATCCTTTTTGTCTTTCAATGTTTCCCTTGAAGACATCCATACTCTTTTACATGTTTTATTAAAATCCACTGAGTGTTTATAACTATACGCACACTTTTGTACCCCATGCTCGAAATCTATTTTGTGGCAAAAAAGATACACAACTGTTCAAAAGTTTGGTGTCAGTGAGATTTTAAAATTAAATTATTCAGCAAGGATGCATTAAATTGACCAAAACGGAGAGAAAATGTATAATGTTACAATAGATTTCTATTTCAAATAATTCTGTTATTTTCAACAAAAAAATGTATCACGGTTTCCACAAAATGATTAAGCAGCACAGCTATTTTCCACATCGGTAAACATAAGAAATGTTTCTTGAGCAGCAAATCAGCATATTAGAGTGATTTCTGAAGGATCACGTGACACTGAAGACTCGAGTAATGATGCTGAACATTCAGCTTTGCCATCACAGGAACAAAATTGTAATATAATTTCACAATTTTACTGTTTTTTGGATCAAATAAATGCAGCCTCGGTGAGCATAAAAATGTTCAAAAATATTTCATACGACCACTGGTTCTTTTGTGAAAGTTCTGTTAGAGCGAGAGCTATAGAGTGTGACAGAAATATCATTTACCCAGTAATTATATTTGAAATGCAGACAGATGCACACACACATCCAAACACCTACTTATGCAGTCTGCAATGGCAAACTACGGCTACATATAACGACCAGTTATACGGCTGTCAGAAAACATTAAAGCAAACTCGATACAAAGCGCTAATGGTGTCTCCATTGTTATATGTAACTAAACACTGCAGTAATGCTTTCATTATTGGTTTATGAGTTTTACTGTGCAAACGCGTATACAGTGATGCCTGAAATCTTTGTGTCCTTGCCAATCCTTTTCTAAGTTTTCCCAGTTGCGTCTTTGAAAAGCAAACTCTCTCTCAGTCACGAACTCGCTCCCTTTCTCCGTGGCCACAAGGGAAATATCTGCCGCTACACAAAGCCTGCATTTATCTTAATTACATTTACCTGCTCTAAGAGATGCTCATGTTCACCCCCTCTGATTTTCTATATTTATCCTCAATATGACTAACTCGCTATGAACGCTTTTTTTAAAGTAATTGATTTTTTTTTTTTCTATGCTCAGATGTGGTCTAATGGTGGTTTTACATCCTCTAGTCTAGAAAGTGGGTGTTCATCGAGAAGCACTTTTTCAAATTGGAGAAAATAAAGCAATAAATATAATCTAGAGAAGAGGCAATTACAGGAATGAAGATTCTAGTGATGCGGTAAAGTTAGTATTAAAGGTAGGGTAGGCCATTTTCGGAGAGTCTAGTAATAGCGAGCTAGCTTTAAAGCATAAGATCCCACTCTCCCTTCAAAGCGTCTCCAAAGCCATGCCTCCTCCAAAACAAGGCAGGAAGCAAACAAAAGCATCACTAGAGACGGCTTTAAACTACCTCATGTCTCAAAGCACATAACATTAGAATAATAATGAACATAAACAACTTAAAGAGCACAGCACTACTACCTGACTGCTGCAGATTCATTTCGGCGTTGATAGTGTTGACATAGAAACGCATAAATTCGAGTCACGAACCACTCCGAGTGTAACGTCACGGGTTTCCATCTCTTTCAAATTGCAGTAGTTATGGAGTGATCGCAGCATAAGCTTGTTGTTTTGGTTCAGGAGGAACTGTAAAAGGTGGCTGCTGATTCGTTTGCGCTGCTCAGTGACTGACGTCTGTCTAACTCTGCATAGCATGAAACACTCTGATGACGTGTGATGACGTGATGTCTGCGAGAACAGGGTGTGCGGAGGTATGGAAATCCTTTGACAGACAGGTAGGACATGCATCGTATCATTGCATTCACACCGAATTCAATGATTTGACGAACATTTTATGGTCCTACTCCTTCCACAGATATATATATATACACACACACACACACATATAAATACATTTAGACCACTTAACTAGTGATTGCTATCGGGATGTGAAAAGACTTTCAACCAGCATAAAAAAAAAAAAAATCGGGAATAAAACGCCTTCCCTGCCCTTAAGTGTTAACCCTGTTTAGCAGTTCTGATGTTGTGTGAATGTTAACATTTCATTCTCTGTGATATTTTTATGAGACCAGCAAAAACTGAAAACTGATTATTTTAATATGACATAGATATACTATATGTAAGACAACATCGTTGACAAAAAAAAATTCAGAATCATCATCAGAATTCTGTCATCATTTACACACCCCTTAAGTTGTTCCAAACCTGTATGAATTTCTTTCTTCTTCTGAACACAAATATAAGAAGAATATGGGTAACCAAACAGTTTATGGGGCCCATTGACTTCCATAGCATAGGAAAAAAAAATGGAAGTCAATCGGTGACATTCTTTAAAATACAGTCTCTTCTTTTTTTGTGTTCAGCAGAAGAAAGAAATTCATACAGGTTTGGAACAACTTGAGGTTGAGTAAATAATGACAGAATTTTCATTTTTGGGTGAACTGTCCCTTTAACGTTATCGTTGTTCAAAACCCCGCTTTTAACCCCTGATAGAGAAACGTTTCACACTTTAGAATGTTTCACACTTTCACGGTGTTAGAATGTTACAGCTAAGTGCTTCCGACAACCAATCACATGCCTCATATTCATGTGTTTTGGACAGTAACAGAAACTATGCGTGTAGTATTAACTTTTGAGAGGAAAAACGTAAAATGGTAATGGAAAACACTTCAATTAAAATGAAGAGACTGTTGCATTCTTCTTACCCTTTATAGTCCAAAAAGTCCATTCAGAAAAAACTTGATAGTAGTCGGCAATATAATATGAGGATGCGCAATGCTACAGCTTTCATCCAATCAAGTGACACTGCAAATATGCAAATAAGAATGTTAACCCAGGGTTCAGGAATATACAGTGTGAAACGCCAGCTTATAGTTGTAAACATCGGGTAAATTATGAGCAGTGTGAAATGTGAAGCATTTGTGGATAATGTAGGATTCTGTTAACCTGGGGTTTACAATGCCTCAGTGTTAATTATATTTCAAGTGTGAAAATCCCTGGGCTGTGCTTTCCAAAAGCATTGTAAGCCTAAGTAGATAGTAGAACCATCAACTTAGCTCACAATGCTTTTGAGAAAGTCTTCATTTTGAATAGTGTATCTAATTTGATTAGTATACCTATTTTTTTATGATTTAATAAGAATAACATATTTGCTTGATAATTTGCTCATGCTATTTTTCTGTATTAATATTTAGCCTGCGCAGTGCAGTTTTCAAATATTGCAACAGATTGTCAGCTGGACTGAGATCACAGCTTTGAGTAAACCATTGTAACACATTCATTCAAACGTTTTGTTCTTGAGCCACTCTGATGGTAATTTGGCCTTGTGTTTGTGATGATTATCATGATAGAAGTGTTTCACATGAGCCTTCTTTTGCAGTAGTTATTTGTATTTTGCACCATCTTCTCTTCGTTCTACTTTAACAGGATGTCCTGATGAAAAGCATGATGCAACCACCGCAAATAAAGGCTGTAAACACAGTGTTTTATCCAGTTGCACAAGTATAGCTCCTATCTACTTGAAAGGGGAAAACTGAAATCTCCAAAACTTTTTGTCTCAATAAGAAAATGATGACAAAATTAGCTAAATGTTTCAGCTCTAGAACAAATATTATTTGCATATTTTTAGATTATGCAATAGCTTTCTTGTAACTGAAAGGCAGGACGTTCTTGCCCACAACAGCTTTTCCTCTATTTACTGTTTATGAAATAATGCCATTTTGCATAAATCTCCCATACAGCAGAACTCTTTATAATCAGTAGCAGTTTCATCTACCTTTGTTCTCAAGTTACTGAACTTTTAAAGCTATTTCAAAGTGACTGTTTTCCTTAAGTCTTGTTCTGGTGGTTTAATGTAGTTTAATGCTTCCTGTTAATTGAACCAATAGTCCTCAACTGGACATCCAAAGACTTGGATGTAGTTTTGTACCCTTTAATATTATCACTTTTTTAAAATATCTTCATTTTCACAACTGATCTTTAGATCCAAACAGATTTTAAAAAATGCATTTTTGTTATATAGGTCAGTGGAGAGCTGACAGGAAGGTGGAGGGAGGAAGAGAGAGAGAGAATGGGATCAGGACATGTCCCATGCCAGACCGGGTCTCCCTGAGCTGTGCTTTATATCGTGAGCAATGGATTCTGTGCCACAGCTGAAACCAGAGAGTTTTCAGCAAGATTCGAATTTGTGACTTAAAGGAACACGCCGACTTTTTGGGACTTTAGCTTATTCACTGTATCCCCCAGAGTTAGATAAGTCCATACATACCCTTTTCATCTCCGTGCGTGCCATAACTCTGTCTGACGCACCCACCGCTAGCCTAGCTTAGCACAAAGACTGGAGGTAAACGGCTCCAGCTAGCATACTGCTCCCAATAAGTGACAAAATAATATACGGTTAGAAGATGGCTGTGTCTCATGTGACCTTGTTATTTGTACACACTGTGACTATACAAATCACAACATGTAAATAGGAAAATGTTGGCGTTATTTTGTCACTTATTAGGAGCAGTATGCTAGCTGGAGCCGTTTACTTCCAGTCTTTGAGCTAAGCTAGGCTAGCTGTGGGTGCGTCAGACAGAGTTAAAGTCCCAAAAAGTCGGCGTGTTCCTTTAAGGTTTAAAAAATCTGAAAACCACCACTGATTTTGCAGGTTGTTTCCCAAAAATGTGGGAGTAATTATGTTTAGAGAATTGCTAGAGAATGTTGTCCCTTTTTTGTTCACTTTATAGGCTCTACAGTGGGGAATCGCAATATTAGCATAAAACAAATCATTTTAAGGTATAACATTATTTTTAAATTCATTTTAATTTGAGTTTCAGATCTTTAAAAAAATATCCCATACTTGTTGAAATTTAGTTTTTAATTCAGTAAAATGGAACAATTTGTTCAAAGGGTCTGAATACTATCTTTTCTATTGATGTCAGAGTTTTCTCATCCAAACATGTTCCACTTAAAACATGACATCACTTATTTTCCTATTGGTTATTAATATTCAGAATGAATCCTGCATGCTGTCATTTGCCTGAATAAGACATCGGAGCGAAATGAGACTCAGGAGACTACGCTCTCTGAGCATGATGAATCATTACCACACGTATTTTTTTAATTAGCCAGCGCCGGAGGCTAAAGCACACCTTCCCTCGACCTCATGCTGTGAAACATACCAACAACAACAAAAAGTAAAGGGAAAAGTAAATAAACGAGGTCCCTGAAGGTTCATTTTCATGAGGTAAATTAAATCATTAAGATATTCAGATTTTCCTTTGCTTCAAATAAAGCATATTGTATAAAGCCCTTTTAAAAAATCATAGAAGTTATGACTGTGCACTATTGTTTAGGGCAACAACAAAAAAAGACAAAAAGTTACTGCACCTGTTTGGATGTGAGTAATATGTAATATATGTGTCGATGACAAAACTTTTTTCAGACTGAATATTCTAAAAATCCAATACAGACAATGACTTTAATTTAATTTATAAATTATAATTCATTTTTGATAATATTTGTGAGGCTTTGAGTAAAAACTGTTATAATGGTTAAATTTTTTTAAAAGGCTTAAAATCTGGGGGGGGGAAAGGTATTAATAACATTTTAATGCCATGAAATTATTTATCAATCAAAAATTCATGATATTTGTAACAATATTTTGACCTTAATAAATATATTTGAAAATAATTTTTGAAAGCAATGGTTAAGTACACTCATGTGTAAGGAAAATATTTTATTACCTTTTTTATGGTTATATTACATTTTTTTGTATTATTTTGTTCTTGATGACAATGTTTATTTTTAGATTTTTTTCTCAGAATGCATCAAACCAACATGAATACATAAATGAGATATTTTTGAATAATTTCTCTCAACTTCCCGGACATCATAAAAACAGCCCTCAGGCTCACAGATCTCTGCCATGAGAACGAGAAAAAGCTTCCCGTAAAGGCTCTGAGGCAGTAAACTTTCGTCCAATTAGAGTACCTATTTGATGCTGGTCTCCCATACATACCAATGTGAAAATTGCTATTAGTCACAGTCCTAGTTTGTGTGCTTTTTGTGTGATATAATCTAAGCACTCACAGCCCCATCTTTACTCTACCAAATTGAAGTGTTCAAGGGAAACAAAACACTGATGGCGGAGCGCTACTGGGGGAAGTTTGCTGAGTGCTTCTGTCTTATCTGTGCTTAACAGGCCATGGTGTTAATGTGCGAGCCGTGGCAGATATTGCAACTTCCTGCTGATCTGTCTCCAGGTTTCATAATTTTCTTTTATAATGACTGCAGCTATAGATTGGTGGCAGGGACAGCTGGTCTGAGAACATCCCAGCTTGTGCCAAAAGCAACACTGCAGCCTTTCTTTTAAATGTTCCTGTTTACCTCAGCAAACTTGCAACCTGCTAATCTTTGGCTATAACATACTTCAACTCATAAAACACCTTGATTGAAACTCCTATGTTCAACCCTTTGTTAAATGTGCAAGATGACGCAAACATTTAAGCTAATGAGCTATTTTAAGTTAGAGAACTGCTTCTCAGAGAAGCCTGAGTTAGAGGAGCTGTACGAAGTCAAGGAAGACGGCCATACTTGACTTCTCTTGAGACGTAAAGCATTCAGGTGTATCCAATTTTCTAAGCTGGTCCACACAACTGGGTTCTTTTCCTCTTATAATCTCTTAAGAGTTGCAGTAAAGCTGCTGTGTAATGACTGACTGGTCAAATGAAGTCTCACAAGCATTTGTACATTTACATCTAGATCTTTAATTTTCTGGTCTTTGCCATTTGCTATTTCTACAATACTCTGGCTATGCAAGATTTTTTTTTCTTCTGCTATGTGAAAATGTCTAATAAAACTCAACAACAAGCCGCACGATTTGAGATCTCATTCATGTCCGTAATTGGTGGATGAGTTATGCGAGAAATGTAAGCAACAGTATGAATAAACAACAGTAATAGTTATATATGGCTTAGCAAACACCTAAGCCTGTCACGATTATACATTTTGTACTGATAATTAATTGTCATACAAATAATTGCGTTTAGTTTAGTTTTGTGTATGTCATTTACAGTGTAAGCCTATTTTTAATTTGGAATCATATGTAAAAGAAATTATAATAGAAATAGCTCCATATGATTTACTTTAATGCTGTGAAAAGTAATAATATTTATATAAATAGTTGTTCATGATATAATATAACTGCAGTACAATTTCCCTTATTTGGATGGCAAAATGTGATTTCATTTAAATTTAAACTGCACAATTATTGCGGCTGTGTCAAATAATTGAGATTATATCAAATAATCACGATCAGACAATTAATCAATTATTATGACACACCGAAAAAAAGTGATTTGTCATAATTTATGGGCCATTCACAAAGTCTTTTAATATTGTAATAATCATTCTAACTCTATGAGAATAGGAAAGTCCACACTTATAACAAACAATAATGTTGGAATCACTTTCTAAACTATATTTTTCCAGCGGATGAATGTTAATGTGACAGACGTCACAACTGCTTATTATAAATAGAATGTTATCGTTTGTTGACGTGGACTAATATAGTTTGCATTATCGTTCCTTTACTCACCCTCATGTCATTCCAAAAATAACTTTCTTTCTTCTGTGAAACACGAAGGAAGATATTTTGATGAATGTTAGATTCCAAACAACACTGGACTTTCATTGCATGGATAAAAAAAAAAAAAAAAACTTTTTCAAAATATGTTCGGCACAATATGAGGGCGAGTACATAATGACAGAGTTTGAATTTTTTAGGCGAACTGTCCCTTTAATGACAATTACCAGGCTAAAGTAAACAAGGCTATTCTAGTCCTCGAACCCTGAGAAACACGGCAATTGCAAAGTTCTAATCATGCGAGACTGAAGCACTGAAGTGGGAAGGCCATTGGCAACACTTTAATTCTATAACAGTGTCTTTAATTAAATTCATGACAGAATTTCCGGAGGTTAAAAACAAGTGTAGCGGCAGCATTGTGGATGCGCTCGAGGGGATGTGTGGTAAATGCTGGTAGGCTGGGTGAAGAGGTTCTATGCCTTAGGTTATTAAAAACCCAAAGGCAAAGAATGGATCTCCACTAATGACAGGATTAAGAATAAGAGCCATTCATCTCACGCAGATTTGCCCCACTGCTTTTCTGCACTCTGCGCTAACTGCACTACTTTTAATTGGCCAAGACTGCGGCGAAAGATCCTCAATTAGACGCTCAGTGGCAGATCTCCTGGGTTAAAGAACTGGTGCGGAACAAAAAACAGGCTTAAGACGTGCGGAAGTAAGAACAAAGAGAGGAAACGGCAAAAGAACCTGAAAGCTCCGGCCTTGACACGTACACACACTTTCATCATTAAAGAGGAACTCAGTAAAAGAGTCTTCTTGACATCTGAGCCGAGTGCATGTGGATTTCCACTAGCTTCTGCGAAACCTTGGGGGTCCGACTGACAGGTTTGTCTGATTAATGGATGACTATCCGACTCTCCATCTTCTCAGTATGTTATCTGTTATGACTTTCAGAAGACCCCCACCGAGAGCGGTGGAGACACATCATTGTTAGCGTGTGAATTAGGACCTCAAGGTGAAGGAAGAGAATGGACTGCATCCAATACTGTGACAACCTTAATGAGATCATACTTCATCATTGACTTCACAGCCGACATAAACCACATGGTCCTAGTAGAACACATCAATGGCGCAGTCCTGCAGAGGATCAAATATTATAAGCAGCAATAGAGAGAATGGAGTGGTATAAGATGACTTATAATGCTGTGACATTTCAAAACTACACCGTTTGTATTAGCTTAGGCAGTTTGCCCCTACTGGTACATACTGGAGCTACATCATGCTGGCAAAAAGCATGATTACATTCAACAGTAATTCAACAAACTATTACAGTTTCTAACAATCGCTAGGACCAATTTCATAATGCTTAATTCACTTCTTCAATACTCTTCACACAGTGAGCACAACAGCAGTCTTTGTGGGCTAAACTGTGGTTCGTTTATCATTGCTTTGATAGTATAGTTTTTTACAATCACTAGGACATATTTCTCAATACTTTGGTTGCTTTAAAAAAAACTCAGTTCACACAGTTCTCTTAACTACCTTTCAACTTGGCACAGTTAATTTCACATTAAAGGGGTCATTTGACATATAAGAGGTCATTGTACTATAAAAAAAATCCTGTAAGTTTCAGAACTCAAAACTTCATTGTTAGTCCAAAAACAGCTTTTATTGAAACCAAGCTGCACAAATTATTCATTTTGGTTTTTGTCACATTATGGTGTAATAGTGTGATGAAAGACCATCTCTGCAGAAGATCAACGCCTACTTCTACATCATTGCTTCTATAGCCCCGTATATATCGGCTGTTTGGCTAAAATGATTCGTAAAAAGGGTAAAAAATATCGAGATATTTCTTAATCCCTAGTTTCTTTTCATGTATTATAATTCTAACATCTGTTGTTGCCACTTTGAATAGCCAAATTTTCTCCTTGTTCTTTCTCTTTTTGTACCCTTTTATTTCTCCTGTTTGAGCAGGATCTTAACAAAGCCATTCTGTTTTAAAAATCTGATCTTTTTTTTTTGAAAGCCACTTAATTTCTCTTTGACAAGCAAAGGGTACTTAACAAGTCTCTGTTAAATTATAACACAGTTTCTTTTTCACTTGCAGCCAATTTGCATGCATACAAATTTCTAAAACATTCATAACTATGTAAGTAGGTCAAAAGGTGGACACATTATTAATCGCGTTCCCCAGGATCGCGTCCTCATCTGTGGCGTGAGTGTGGTTGACCTCCATTCTGTGTTGATTTGTTGCACATTAATCCAAGGAAATGTCAGGAGATATTGACCCAATATAAAGTGAGACATAAGGGGATGTACAATGAATACACCCCCAGCTGTTCATATCCTTGAAAGTGTGATAGGCTGAGTCAATGCCCAATTGCCTGTAGATTGACGCGAGAGGTTTGATTTCTGTTATCAGTGTGTATGATAAGTGAGGGCCACGCTGACGCTGAGCAATAACTTCTTGATTACATAGCGCGTCTGTCATCACAATCTGAATGTGACTCTAACAAGCTCAGCAGCGAGCTGGGGAATACACTCTTTTATGAGCTCGGAGCCAAGCGAGATGCAAGGTGCCGTTTGATGCGCGGAGCCGGTAATGAGCGCGTGTCCAGTGTCACACACCGCGATGTCGATCAAAGTCAAGGAAACCATAGCAACGCTACATCTTCGATAGCACGCCCTTGCCTTTTTAAAGGCTCTAATAACATTTAGAAAGGATGAGAGTTTAATGATGCTGCAGGTGGCACTGTTGAGACTGAATATGTGTAATGAATATGATACTCCACCTGACGCGTGTCCTAAATAGGCGTGATGCGACAAGTTTCCAGTGACAGGCAATTTTTCTGTCCACGGTGAACTCACAAATGCTGTGTGATGTGACACAGGCACTGTTAAGAAGAATACATTTGATGTTTAATGTTATGAGAAGCGGGATTTCCCTGCCCAGTGTGAAGGCTGGAAATTCCACGTCCATATTCATCCATTTTAACAATTCCAAAAACATACAAATTACAAATGATTAATCTCCAAATACTTTCTTAAAGGGACAGTTAACCTAGAAATGAAAATTCCCCCATAATTTACTGACCCTCGGGGAAAATATTTTGGTAACACTTTACAATAAGGTTTCATTAGTTAATTATTCTAATTAACACAAACTAACAATGAACAATACTTCTACAGCATTTATTAATCTTATTTTATGGTCATTTTAACCTTTTCTCATAGCCTACATTTTTAAAATCCAAAGTTGTATTTGTTACCAATTGGTAATACACTGTAAACTAACACGAACAAGCAATAAACAGTTAGATTCTTTACGAACTAATGCTAGCAAAGATTAATAAAGGCTTTTAAAAATATGTTGGTAATTGTTAGTTAATGCATTAACTAATGTTAACAAATGAGACCTTATTGTAAAGTGTTACAGATTTTATGTGTGCATCCACATAAATAATCCGTTATCGGATTGATGGCACAGTCGGATTGAAAAGTATATTCATGTAAACTCGTCAATCGATCTGACTGAACTCAATCAAAAGAAAGTTAATGAAATGCACTGAAACCCAGCCTTGTTCCACAGAAGAAAGAAACGCATATGAGTTAGAACGACTTGAGGGTAAATGGTGATTTTCGTTTTTGGGTTAGAAAATGTGTTACTTTCACCAAGCCAAAATATATCTCTGCTGTAGACCACAGTGGCCATGTCATGCGATGGCATACAAACACACCTCGTCACCATTATGCTGCAAGTTCAAACTGTCTGAGAGCTAAACTGATTAAGCCTTCCATTTTGCTGGTCTTCTGACTATCAAAGAGAACTCATATTGTCAGACACTCAGGCTACCAGTTTTAGCCCTTCTCCCGAAAATCATCACTCATGAATGCAAGTAGGGCAGCCTTCTGAATTTGATGAGAATGGGCAAGAAAAGTGGTATAAAGTGCATGAGGGAGAGGGAGTCTTTGATCTCTGTGAGGTTCCCACATTTATGCAATACATCAGGGCATCACATTTCATTACATCCATTATATTGATTTATTGAAATGAATTGGATTGATGGAATATTTTGGAACATGCTGGATATTGCTGTCTGCTATTGGACAAATCATAATCATAATCATACCATTGGATAAATCACAAAAGTTTATTGCTCAAATACATGTCACAGAATGCTAGACTTTTTTGCATACAACAAAATCTTTGTATGTGAGCAGCATGAATTCATGAACTGGACAAGTGGACATTTGCAAAAGCTGTGATATGGATGTTAGGTATCTGTATTTGTTAATTCATCTATGGCTAACGAACCCAACATGTATAGCTCATTAAAATGAATAGCTAGCTTGCCACAGAAAAATGAATCACAAAACAAACAAAGAGCCTTTGCAAGGTCTCATTTCAAAACATATTTTTACATAAATACCCAACGCTAATTTAATTTCATGGCAGTTATAAGATAACTTACCTTCCTTCAAAACTCCAGGTCAGCTATAAAATCTCTTCTTCTTTTTTTTGTCACATCATTCTTTTTCTTTTAAAAAGTGTGATGCCATTGGCAAGTATATAAGCCAGTTCTATTCAGTAGCAGAATCATGAGGCAGACTCACACCGAGCTCTGTCCAGCGTTCTGAAAAGCTTTGCTGTGTATTGATTTCCCTCTTCTGAGAGCTTGCGCCATTGCGTTCTTAAAGAACGTTCACATGTGAGTTATTGCGTTCCGTCTGCGGTAGTGTGCAAATTATACAATCTTATAGACGAAGAACGATTCTTATAGAATGTCTAATTAGTGGGGTTCAATGTTTTTAGGTGACTGACGTAGCTTTTTTTACGTTTAAACGGTTGTTGTGATATAGCCTACTGTACCTGTGTTGTGTTACTCTTTAAGTAAAGTGATAAATAATTACAGTAGCCTAAATTTTGCCGATGCTACGTCAAATAGCCTATTGATTCTAACGGAACGGCGTGCTGTTGCTATGGGTAGCCTACAGCCAAGGGCGAACGCAATTTCTGTTCGCAAGACTTTTCGTCAAGTGAAAATGCAACAATTTTGCTGAAAAGTTGTTTGATAACGTTGTTGAAAATGTTCTTACGTAATATATAGTCTACAATTAAACTAGTTTATATCGGCTATTATGTGAGACCCCTCAACTATTTGCTTTGAATGACTGACAGCCCTGGGAAGGGAATCATTCGCAACAAGGTGCACATATGCGTCAGACGAATCTTTGGCCGTTACGTCGCGTCTCATGCCATGCGCCATGAGCGTTGCGTTTTAAGGCGGCGTTGTCAAGTTAAAAGCAGTTAAACTTAAAAACACCTGCGATCCGTTCCATTACTACGTTGCACTCCGTCTTGCTGTTTTTGAACGCAAGAACGCGAACTGTCTGAACGGCCCCTTTAGTGAACGGCAGCTTTTACTTTTTCCCCCCATTCCGCTCGTTTTATTTTGTGTGTCCTACATTTGTCGCTTGCTTAAAATCTCATTTGTATCGCATGAAACAGCGCTGTATAGATAGGCTCGGAGGTCTCACTTGGATGGGAAGCAGTCGCAAAGGAGTAGCCCAACTCTGAATACTAATTTCCTCATGCCCTTCCGTAGCCTATACGACGGCCTTGGTACAGGTAGATAGCAGAAATGTTTCCCACAGAACAGGGAAAAACAGACCCTCGCGAGCTACTTATGACCGGTGCGCAGAATCCAATGAAACAGATGTGGAATCGATGAGTGAATATCAATACAAAAGACCATGCACTGCGCTATTGACACAGAGTTGACTAGACTAAAGAGAATCTTAATCGCCTCTTATTTATTTAATGCATTTTGAAGCCTTACCTTTTAAGATGACAAGCCTCCAGTCAAGGTTTTATGATGCGAGAGTGTTGGTCTGTAGATCTCATTTACTTCAGAACTGCAAAATCCAGCACTGCGGACGCGTCCGGGCATCAAGCAGCAAATGCCCGCTGCTGGAACAAGCCACTGCGGCAGCTACAAATCTCCCGGTCCGAATGAGCACACGGTGATTAATTCGAGACTAAAGCGTGATGGAGAGTTGGTATTTTTTTCCACCTTCGTCCCGTGTTTATCCCGCTCTGAGTGTCTATACTTCTCAACAGTCTCCACCAAGCGGTGGACTGAGCAGCAACCAGGCAGATGCTTTCAGGCACACACATACATACTAGGAGTTGTGTGTGTGTGTGTGTGTGTGTGTGTGTGTGTGTGTGGAGGTGGGGGTGATTGACAGGTTGTTGTTATTCCCATTTGTGGGGGTAATTGGATTATTGTGGCATTATTAATAAGGAATTGTTAACCCTAAACCAAATCATATTTCATCTTGTTCCACATATTTACACTGTTCATGCTTTAATATGCAAAGTATTATATTATTATTATATTATAATATAATATATTAACGTTTTAACTATGCCGCCTGAACAATTTCATTTAGGCCAGTGGATCTCAACCTTTTGACTTCAGTGCCCCCAACTGTCCACAACAATATTTTAAGTCATCTTAAAGTCCCCTTAAGTTTGTTGAGGCCCCCCAGACCCTGGCCTCCTGGTTGAGAACTGGTTTAGGATCAGTATCAAACCTTATCGCTTTTAGAGATTTAGATATGACAAAACACTGTAAAAAAAAGTTTTTTAAGTAAAGAAGAGGCACCAGAAACGTTGTGATATGTGCTAGACGAACTTCAAGAATACCTGTAGAAAGTCCTCTGGAAGTCATTTTAAAATAAATTAAAATATATATCAGTACACTACTATATAGTATGTATATACAGTACAGTATATATATATATATTGTATATATTTAGTGTTAAGAGCATTGCAACGATCTTTGAACCTTTTTCCACTATAAAGAACCTTATGTGCAATTAAAAGTTTCCATGGATGTTAAAGGTGCCACGAAAGAACTTGAACCCACTTGAAATCACTGATTATGTGTCCAAAGTTGCACTATTGGGTGTTTCAGAATCCAGTGTGTTGTTTCATACACATTATGGGGAAAAAATCTTGTAATGTTTGTAATCTTTTAGTCTTCTTATTTATCCTTACCTGTAAATATCTATCATTCAAATATATTTTGCCTGTTTCACTTGGACATTCACCACAATAGAAGTGAAAAGGGTAGCAAACATTGACTTTTACTGCTTCCTTCAGATGCTGAAACAGTCTGTGACTGTACCAAGTCTATTAATATTTTAACAACTATTGTTTTGTTTATGATTTGCTGTCTGTTGGAAAACAACTCACCAAAACATGGCGTCGCACTGTTTCTCACCTTACAGACAGCAGTTTATCCAGCATCACAACAGCTTTGAAAATTTGGTGAGAAATGCTTCTCAACCCAAGTAGCCTTTACTCAGGGTGAGAAAATGAAAATGCATTAAACCCGGGGCTTATGCATAGTGTGAAATGCTCTATGGAGTCTTTGACAGTGACACTGGACACCTCTTCAGTGTAAATGATGAGCTGTGCCCTCTGTAACACAGTCTTATTGTCATGCTTTGGCACGTGCTTCAGACATCAGTCACGCTGAGGCATTACCGTCTTACTTAGACCCAGTGAGACTGCGAGTTCTCATTCGAAAGGGAACTACACACATCCATTTCATTTTATTCAGAGAGATAAGTATTCTCAGTGACAGCTAACACCTCAGAAACAACAGCAGGAATAGTGGTGTTAGTGAGCCTGGTGCTGAATGTTTTAGTTCAGGGAGGATTAGAGCATCAGAATGTGATGCAGAGAACATCATTTTAAGAAATGTAACTTTTTGCTCCATTATAATCTTCATACGGCACTTCACCTCTAGCCAAGGCTCATACATTTTTTAACAAACCAATAAAAGTTGGATTCCTGGAGTTTTATAAGCCTTCTCATTGGAATTTAGAAACTGTTTTAAACTATTTTTATATACCTTTGGTCCCCAAGGGCATCAGTTTTTCACATTTATTTGCGATTGTAGATCAAGTTTGGTGCAGAGGGCACTAGTCCTCACTATCAAATAATTACTTTGAAAGGACACAAAAGGAGACTGGAGTTTCAAATGTGGCTGTTGGCAATAAGATAATTTCCCAAAATGTGTGCTTTTGGCTCATGTTCAAACATCTTTTGAGTTATAGACTTAAACTCACGATTGCTTACCTATTTTAAACTAACACATTCATGCATCAAAATGAGTGATGACTCCCTCTTGGATCTCGTTCAGTCAGAAACACAAAGTCCTTAAAATGTGTTCAGTTCAAAACGGCGAAGCTGATAGTTTATCAATTCAAGTCATAAATGTCTACTTCTAAAGAACAACTGGAGAAATGTATAATCCTAGAGCAGCCTTGTGCGTGTTTCTCAATTCTCTCGCCCCAAAAACACAGGCCAATCACGGGAGGTGATGTGCAGTGCTCCAAAAATATCATTTCCCAGTACAACCTCCTCTGCATGAAAACAATAGGCATGTTCAAGATCCCTGGGACTTTCAGACCTTGTTTCTGTCGGCAGACTATAGCTCCAGAAGAGTACTGTCACCAGGGTAATACATACACATTTTTAAAAGATACAAAAGTACCAAACCAAAGCTCATTAGATGATGAAAATAATGGTGAAAACAGCCCCAAGTTTCTGGCATAAATGGCTTCAGTCCCTCCTTCAATATAAATCTATAGGATTTTGTTTGTAATATAATGAAATATATATATACAGACAAATATAACAGATTTTCTTTTAGTTAGTTGCCAAGGCAAAATTTCTCATTTTAATTTACAGTAGCTTAACTTGATGTACTAAAATAATTAAAACGAGAACTAATCAAAATGATAAAACCACAGCTAAACTACTAAAACTTTAAAGTGATAGTTCACCCAAAAATGAAAATTATCCCTTAATTTACTCACCCTCATGCCATCCTAGGTGTATATAACGACTTTCTTCTTTCAGCCGAACACAATCAGGGTTAAAAATATCCTGGCTCTTCCAAGCTTTATAATGGGAGTGAATGGTACCTAATTTTTGAAGCCCAAAAAGTGCATCCATCCATCATAAAAGTAATCCATAGAGCTCCAGGGGGTTAGTAAAGGCCTTCTGAAGCGAAGTGATGCGTTTTTGTAAAAAAATATATCCATATTTATAACTTTATAAACTATAATCACTGGCTTCCTGTAATGGCCGTGCGTGAGTCTAGTTCCAGGGGAAGAGTGACCTCTGACCCGACGCATAGCACAGAGGATAGAGCAAAACAAAACACCGGTCAGGGTAAAATATATATATGTTTCTTACAAAAACCCATCCTTTAACTTCAGAAGGCTTTTGTGCTTCAAAAACTCTACTCAAAAAAAGGCTCTACTCACTCACATTATAAAGCTTGGAAGAGGATATTTATAATATAACTCCGATTTAGTTTGGCTGAAAGAAGAAAGTCATACAGTATGATTTGAGGGTGAGTAAATTATTGGATAATTTTCATTATTTTTCAACTAAAATGAAAATGAACACAGTAAATATAAAAACAAAATCTATGATAGTATATTGTCTAAATGATGGCAAAAACGTAAATCTGGGGTAAACTATTCATTATTTAAAAGCGTTGTTTGAAATCTCTAAGCGTAAACACTGTATGAGTCATAGTAATAATGATCTAACTTTTTAAGCGTCATTGACTTGAATCCATCAGCTTCAAAAGCTTTTTTTAAATCGCTGCAATGGTTAAAATAAGCAGTCCGTCTTTGGGCCGCTCACCTGCCTTGTCTGTCTCAAACATAGCCAAGCATAAAACCTTCTACTGAGGATGACTGCGGAAAATGTTAAACAGCATCACTATACAGGGCAGAAGCATAGGCGCCAGGATCCGTCTCAGAGGGGTGATGTGATTATATGGTTACAAAGACAACTATAAAAGTGGTTCATAAAAATACGGTTTGGAGGACGAGCAGATGGACAGACAGGAAGTGAGAGGAGAAAGAAGAGGAACTGGAGAGACATGCTCTCTGTGTCCTCTTTGAGCTGCTCAGTGGTCTTTTTTGAGCTTGGCATTTAGCCCAGGCACGCTGGGACACGCTCACGTCTTACCTGAAGACTCGTTTAAATGATCTGCTCACTCGTACACACACTTGGCAGCGTTCTGAGGGAGCAGGAACAGAGAGAAAGAGGAATTGAGAGGGAGAGGGAAGAGAGTTTGATGTAACTGCTTAGTACTCTTGATCAGCAGAAGAACTTCTTGGCCATGACAGGTTTTAGGTGTGTATACAGCTAGATTTAACGGGGGGGAAAACAGGACATTTTACAAAGACGTCAGGACTTCTGAGGGATGGATATGAAAGGCTTGATGCCATGAGAATCTTCAAAAAGCCTTTCCCAAGAGAACTGCGTGACTGTAGATTAAGGGTTAAACCAACCAAGCCACATCAAGAAAGTGCTGTGAGGGTGAGAGCAAGTAAAAAAGGGAAGGAATAAAGGATGGGAAGTGATGGATTGGTTTGACAGCCTGGTGGGAAAAGTGAGTAACCAAGTCAAAAAGTTACTTAATAAAACACTACTGTTAAAAGGTCAGTAAGATTATTTTTTTTAAAGAATTGTAATCTTTTATTCAGCAAATCAGAGTGATTTCTGAAGGGTCATGTGACTCTGAAGACTAGAGGAATGATGCTGAAAATTCAGCTTTGCATCAGTCACTGTTTCAATTTAAATAGGCAAATGCTTGACCAAAAAACAAGAACTTGACATCACAACATTTATTTCTATCAAGTTATGCATACATTTTTGGTCAAGATCTTGTATTGACAATGCAAGAGTCCAGCACTCTGTAAAGTCTCCTCCAGAACATCCCAAAAACTTTCAATGAATTTAAGATCTGGACTCAGAGATGCCAATTCATGTGTGAAAATTATTCTTCATGCTCCCTCAACCATTCTCTCACAGTTTGAGCCTGATGAATCTTGACATTGTCATCCTGGAATATGGCCATGATGTGTCTTCCTACATGGTTGTTTAAGAAATGAAAAGGTCCATCAATTAGGGTTAGAAGGACTCTTGCCAAATATATAACATGATAGAAATATAATAATCACTGCAATAATAATCCAATAAGCATTTGCCTATTTAAATCCAAACAGAGGAAGTGTGTATGGAAAACAGTTATTTTAAATTGTAATAATATTTCACAGTATTTCTGTTTTACTGTTTTTTCATCAAATAAATACAGCCTTGGTGAATAAGAGACTTATTTCAAGAACATTTAACAATATAAAAAATGGAAATTACTAATCTTTAAGATTCCAAACATAAGACTTTCTTTCTTCTGTGGAACTCGAAAGAATATATTCATAAACTCTTCAAACGCACTGCAGATGTCAAGCTTTGATGAGATTTGACGGAACTATTTTCAGCAAATAAGAACTTAAATTTCAGTCTGTTCATCACACAAAGCTGTTGTACGGCTTTAGAAGACTTGGAATATGGCGCATGATTCATATGGACTACTTTTATGATACCTTATGGTGCTTTTTAATTTATTTGTTTATTTTCTTTTGGAGCTTGACAGCCCCAGCTCTCATTTTGTTGCCCTTGACGGATATTAAATGTTTCTGGCATTAAAAGTTATGAAACACTGTGATTTAGAAAGTATTGAACAAGGAAATTGAGATGGCATTATGAGATGGCTGTAAGACATTGCCCGAACATCTCTAACATTGTAGATTCTTCCATGTAATGTTTAAATGCAACCTTTATTGTGTATTGATTTACAATAAGCTCTCTTTTGCTCTAGGCTACAATAACACACTATTTTAGCTAAGATGTAGTAGAGTTACTGCCCTCATTTGCTTTTTCCATCTCTCTAACACACACACAAACACATAAAGTTAGATGCTAAAAATGCTGATAAACAAAGGCAGAGTATTGCATACAAAAAATATAACTGTATTTTCTTTGTAATTTTTGTACATTTTTGCCAATACACAAAAAGTCATATCAAAATGTCACATCAAAATACAGTTAACTTACCCTCGTAAAAAAAAGGTACAAAAGCTTTATTACCTGTTAATCACTTTTTGAGCATAGACCTGAAAATGTAATTTCCAACTTAAACTGTTGTAAATCTTGAAGGCTTTGGAGCACAGACTTAAGTTTGGTCTCTTTTTAAAGACACTTGGTAGATTATTGCTGAAGTGAAAAAAATAAAAAAAATTACAATACAATAAAATAAGTTATAGAAATTTAAATGTATTATTATGAAAAATGCACACAAATACTATTTTTAAATTTTATAAGAAATATATATTTTCAAAAACATGTTTTACTCTAAAACTGTGAGAAAATCAAAGCCATAAATCTAGACAAGCTGTGTTCCAAAATTGAGGTTGATATCTCAAAAAATAAGCTTTCAGTAAGATTTTGTTTGGGCGCAGTACCAAACATTTCCATAGATGAAGTTCATCATTTCCAATATGGTCATTTTTGACCGCGAACAGTACAAGTGTGACTATTTTTTTCAGGACCATTTAACCTTTGCGAATTAGATTTGTGTGTGTGTGTGTGTGTGTGTGTGTGTGTTCACATAGAAAGTGCCAAAACCTGTACCAAGTTTTGCACCATTCCGATGAAGTAAAAAATTCTAAAAAAAACCAAAATGTAATTTTTTTCCAAAATTGCCTCATTTGTGTCTTCTGTTTCGCTATACAAGTGCAACCTATGAAAACATTTGTTTAGCACTTATTGAACAAGGCTAAATAAGTGATCATATATTCATATACACACATGCACACGGTCTCAGCTAAATATGAATGAACAAAGATGTTTCTGTGTGTGCATGTGTGCTGTTGCTGTGTCTGGTCTCTTCTCTGATCTTGAGCCATATGGCTATGGTACAAAGCTTTCACTGCATTTCAAAGGACATTTCTGCAGGACACCGGCTGGCCAGTCCATAAACCATACGCACTCATGCATATTCACATTTTTATTTTTTATTTTTTCACACACTTTCTTTCATGATCACTGGTGGGTTGCCATTTTCATATCCCAACAGTGACTGCACATATTTCAATGAGTTTTCACTGTATATGATATACTGTATGTGACTCGGCAAAGTGAACTAATCAATTTAGATGCTGTAACATGTCACCATTTTTGTTATCACTTTTTTGTAGGTCAAAATTAATAAAAGTTATACTTATAAAAACTGTCTGAATGATATTTATAAGGATAAACAATACACTATCATTCAAAAGTTTGAGCGCTGTAAGATTTTGTTATATATATATATATATATATATATATATATATATATATATATATACACTCACCTAAAGGATTATAAGGAACACCTGTTCAATTTCTCATTAATGCAATTATCTAATCAACCAATCACATGGCAGTTTCTTCAATGCATTTAGGGGTGTGGTCCTGGTCAAGACAATCTCCTGAACTCCAAACTGAATGTCAGAATGGGAAAGAAAGGTGATTTAAGCAATTTTGAGCGTGGCATGGTTGTTGGTGCCAGACGGGCCGGTCTGAGTATTTCACAATCTGCTCAGTTACTGGGATTTTCACGCACAACCATTTCTAGGGTTTACAAAGAATGGTGTGAAAAGGGAAAAACATCCAGTATGCGCCAGTCCTGTGGGCGAAAATGCCTTGTTGATGCTGGAGGTCAGAGGAGAATGGGCCGACTGATTCAACTGATAGAAGAGCAACTTTGACTGAAATAACCACTCGTTACAACTGAGGTATGCAGCAAAGCATTTGTGAAGCCACAACACGCACAACCTTGAGGCAGATGGGCTACAACAGCAGAAGACCCCACCGGGTACCACTCATCTCCACTACAAATAGGAAAAAGAGGCTACAATTTGCACGAGCTCACCAAAATTAGACAGTTAAAGACTGGAAAAATGTTGCCTGGTCTGATGAGTCTCGATTTCTGTTGAGACATTCAGATGGTAGAGTCAGAATTTGGCGTAAACAGAATGAGAACATGGATCCATCATGCCTTGTTACCACTGTGCAGGCTGGTGGTGGTGGTGTAATGGTGTGGGGGATGTTTTCTTGGCACACTTTAGGCCCCTTAGTGCCAATTGGGCATCGTTTAAATGCCACGGCCTACCTGAGCATTGTTTCTGACCATGTCCATCCCTTTATGACCACCATGTACCCATCCTCTGATGGCTACTTCCAGCAGGATAATGCACCATGTCACAAAGCTCGAATCATTTCAAATTGGTTTCTTGAACATGACAATGAGTTCACTGTACTAAAATGGCCCCCACAGTCACCAGATCTCAACCCAATAGAGCATCTTTGGGATGTGGTGGAACGGGAGCTTTGTGCCCTGGATGTGCATCCCACAAATCTCCATCAACTGCAAGATGCTATCCTATCAATATGGGCCAACATTTCTAAAGAATGCTTTCAGCACCTTGTTGAATCAATGCCACGTAGAATTAAGGCAGTTCTGAAGGTGAAAGGGGGTCAAACACAGTATTAGTATGGTGTTCCTAATAATCCTTTAGGTGAGTGTATATATATATATATATATATATATATATATATATATATATATATATATATATAGTATATACATATATATATGCATCATGTTGTCCACAAAAACATTAAGCAGCACAAGTGGTTTCAATTTAAATTTTAAAATATATGAATATATATAAAAAAATAAATAAATAAATAGAAAAGAGTTATTTTAAATTGTAAAAATATTTAACAAATAACTGTTTTATTGCATTTTTGATTAAAATGAGCCATGGTGAAAATAAGAGACTTTTTTTCAAAACTGGTAGTGTATATAAATGATTAAATGATTAAATACTACATTTTTAAATTATTAAAAATTAACCGTTTTAAATAATTAAAACTTACATTTATTACATAATTTATCTGGCTGTCAGGGGTCTCCAGCTGAAAGTGAAGGCCTGATACATTGAAACAAGTGACTGCAGATGCAAATTTGATATAGATCGACAAATAGAGCTGGAATGTGTGCCTTGACTATTGTCACAATGTGAAATGAACTAAGAAATGAGAAATTTATACTAACATTGCTATCTTTTTCACATACTGTACATGGTGTGTTCATTCTGATAACTGCAAACTTATCTAACAATTGTGATTTCTCATATTTGTCATGTAATATTATCTGGACATTTCACAATTTCTACAAGAGCCATAGAAGCTGGTGCTCAAAGCCTCGCAGAAACATAATTCGTCCTTGATTGTCATCCTGTCATGTGACCTTGAAACTGTATAAGGTTTACAACAGGGAAGCCACATTAATGTCCGCTAAGCTGGCCAGTCCACACGGCTCTCAAACACAGGGGATTTGGGGTTATTGAGACTGAAATTAAAGTTGCACAAATGTATCTCAAATTGTTATTAGAGAGAAAGACATTTGAAATGATATGAGCCAATGAAAGGAATGTTCCCCAACTGCAGTTAATTAATTTCCTCCTTCAATCTCCCAGTTTTCATTCAATGCCACGTTGTGTGTGTGTGTGCATCTTTAGTGCTCCAGAATGCTATTTTTCTGGCAGACTGACAGTGACTTTAATGAATAAATGTTTAATTTCATTCATGGGTAGAGAATGAATAAATGTGACTTGAGGTTACTTTGCGAGAACACACACACACGTTCTTTTCTATCTGACCTGCGTCAGAGTGTATCGGCATGTTGGATTGTCTGTGACATAATTTGAAAAAGAGAACTTAATAAGCAGCCCCAAACTTTAAACTTCATTATACATTTCAAAGAATTATGGCTTACATTGCCTTTTGGCATTAACACAGGCTAGTTTCTCTCCTCCTTCGACGACGACACACACACATACTGACAGATACAGTTTTTCTCTCTCTTATAGAGTGGATCTTGCTGTATGAGCACATTTTTTGTCTTGGGGTGGATAGCATTTTTCCAGCTCAGTGCCCAATGCTGTGAATGCCGTGTCTCAGCACCGGAGCATGATTGGAGCCACTATCGTCCAAGGTCAAACTGATTATTCCCACTGGGAAGCAGCTGTCCCATCGGTGACCAACCATGTGTCTGTACAACATTAAGAGCAGAGAGAACAATGAGAGAATGAAGGAGGCTTGGATGCTGGGTGGCTCTTAAATAACATCTTTATTAGAGCTGTTTGCTCATTTTGTGAGCAAACTATGTGCTAAGGACATGAATTAAGTCATCATTTAGGCTACTCACCCGGGTGTTGTTGCTGTATGCCCTTCTTTTTTTATGGACCACAAAAAGAGAATTTGTAAAAAATAAAAAATGCCCCGCTCATATATAATGGCAGTGAAGAGCGACCTTTTGTTTTAATTCTCCTTTTGTGGTTCATAAAAAAAAGAAAGGCATATGGCATTAGAACAAAACCATGCAGGGTGAGTAAATTATGACTTCATTTTCATTTTAGGTTGAACTATCCCTTTCATGGTGAGTTCAAGTGCTCAGTTGGGGAGTCATTACAATGTCAGATGCGTTCAAATGACTTTGGTTGGAGCAAGATGGCGATGTACCTTTTCTACATAGAATTCCACTAGATTTTATAACTGTACGTATACAAAATTATGAAAAAAGAATGTGCATCGGGGTGATTTTGCTTTGAAGGTGCTGCAAACTGAATCGTAATTGTACAATCCTATGGTATTTTGTATACATTCAACTTTTATAGTTTTATTGGTAACACTTTACAATAAGGTTTCATTAACACTGGTTAATATAATAAACTAAAATTAACTTACAATATGCAATACATTATTTTTCAGTATTTATTAATCTTTGTTAATGTTAGTTAATAAAAAATACAACCGTTCATTGTTAGTTCGTGTTAGCTTCAGGTCCGTTAAATAAATCAACAGACACAACTTGTATTTGTAATTGTACGTTTATATTAAAGAGGTCATGAATTGAGAAATCAAATTTTCCTTGATCTTTTACACATAAGAGGTCATTGTACTATATAAAAATATCCTGTACGTTTCAGAACTCAAAACCACCTCGTTAGTCCAAAAACAGCTCAGTCTCAGTATGACGTAATAGCGCACGAAAGACCATCTCTGCAGAAGATCAACGCCTATTTCTACATCATTGCCTCTTTAGCCCCGCCCACCGATTCCTGCATGTCATGTAATAGTAAGGAGAGAGACACAAACACTGGATTACTCAAGCAATACAATTTTAGAGATGCCTCTGTCATGCTGGTACTTTGGATCTTGCATATTTCACGATAAAACATTGATTTACTTAAAGGGGACATATCATGCTAAATGCACTTTTTTAGCCCTTAAATGCATTTTGTTGTATATTTGGAGTGTTTAGAAGTACAGAAAAGATGAAATTATTCTCTTCAGGTGCTTCGTTGATATCTTTATATTCTGTTTTGGTCATATTTTTCAACCTGTTCAGATTTTTCTGTTATCTATGACGTTTTTTGAACTATTACGTCACAGTATTTGCAGCGGAACTGCCAAATAAGGACATTGACTTCCGGCCCAACACTTCGAGCAATCCGCCATTATTATTTCTCGCTGCAATTTTGTAGTCCAAGCTAAAGGATGCAGAAGTTACGAGAGGGTAAGTTAAAATGTTCGGTTGTTGGATGTAGTAACCCACACGCTTCATTACACCGTCTAATGTAAATGAACTGCCGCGCTTGTGGCGCATGTTTAACTGAAAGAACAAGCAGAGAGAGAGACCCGGTCTCGCGCGCTCTCTCTCTCTCTCTTCGGAGCCAGGCGAAAATGTAAACAAGACACCGTCTCCAAACTAGACGCTGTCTTGCTCTCTCTCCCTCGCACATATTAATCAAAATAAATCGACACGGTGGTAAAAGGTCGGAAGACCAAAGTTTCATGTATAAATACAGTAACACACCATTGCGATACATCCATATAAAGACGTTGTTCTGCAGGTTCGTCGTCTTCATTTTCATCTCGCTCCGGCTCCGACTCTGGCTCGAACATGTAACGTTAAGGCTGGCTGGACAAGTCTTCCGTTGTTGACATTTTGTTAATAACGTGTGAATAAAAAGTTTATGTGCCGCTAGATAATCCTATCTCTGCTATCAAACTACAAAAATGGCCGAACGGGGTGGAGTGGGGTCCCCTCTGCAACCTGGAGAGGGGGCGGGGTATGAAGTGTCTCAATTGTATTTAAAGAGACTGCACTAAAACGAGTTGCTCTCAGACGCACATCAGAAAAGGGGTAGAAAGGGGCCTGTGGAGCTATAATAATGAGGAATTCAGACCCAAGCATTGCAGTGTATACAAATGTATGATTTATATGTAAAAAGGAACCATTTAAAAGCATGATATGTCTCCTTTAAGTCCGATTTGAAATAATAAATGTGACAGAACCTTAAAGTCGGCATGAAAGGGTAGTTGCGACCATCTTTTCTTCCCTATTGTGATGTATATCCGAATAAAACAGCTTCTCGGACAAGAAAAAATGTAGGGAGGGACTTGATTTTCTTAATTGGAAATCGATTGCTATTGCTGTGATGTCATGTGAGTGACAGGTCGTCCCGCCCTCTCGCCAGTAAACATCATCAGAGAAGATATGTTGCTGCAATATTTGATTAAAGACTGAGGGCACATGAATACAAATAAATAATGTGCACAGATAAATCATTTATAATAAATACTGAAATATTCCAAAAACAATAAGAATTGTCCATTTTGATTTCATGGTGACTTTGATCGTCCCTAAACACCTTAGAAACTGCATATTGGCACAACCCAAAACACCCTTGCATTATCTTAGAATTTGATTGAAATAAAGTAATTTCTGATCTTCCTGAAGGCCCATATGATGCTTCTCACTATTTTTTTTTAGCATATATATATCTTTAATGAAGCCCAGGTGTATGTCACATATACTTTTCCCTAGATAACATCGTGCATGCCTGAGGGAAACTGTTCCAGCTAAAGATGAACATACTGGATTTATGATTGGAACATGTTTCTGTACTCCATTTTGGCACTTGTCATCTTGACCTCAAGACACACACACTTTATCCTGAGATAAATGTAATTTTGACTGGAGTGTTTGTGGTTTTATAAAGATTCATGTAAATTAGGGTTGACAACTGAATAATTTGTTTCACCTTTATTATAGCATCAATAATGGGGTCTCATAACACAGAGATTATCATCTAGCATTAGGAAGTGCGTGGGCAAACAAGACGATATTTCGACAATTAGGAGGCCTAAATCTGACTTTGAGTTTTTCATTTCTCTCGTGGAATCAGCGTGGGAGAACTTGAGAGAGGAAGATTATTGTGTAAAATTGTCTAATAAAAACATGCGGCTCAGAGCAACTCTCTTAACGTCGATAATTAAACAACAAAAGCCATCTATCAACTTTATAGTGCATGAATTCAGTTCAGTATAAAATATTGATATAGGCCATTTCTTTGTAGGCCTGTACCATACGGATCTGAATGATTCTAACGAGCCTATGCTACAGGTTCAAGATTAAAATTGCATGTTATGTTTTCAGTTTTCCAATGGCTTAGTCTAATAACCTTAAAGTTTAGAACAAAGACTTGCCTTCCCTTTGTTGAATCAAACTGAATTAAATCATCATTGATCAAAGACAGTGCAATTGAACTGAATCAAAAGACGATTCATTCTCATTTTCAAGGCAACAATGTCTATATATGTTTGAATTTGTTGACCAAAAGCACATTATATTATATAATTACTTCAGTGTTAGATGTTACATAAATATTTTATAAACTTACATCACACTTGATGTTATGTGGAGACACTTTCACTCCACATATTAGACTGAGCTGCCATCTGCTGGACTCATGTCACGAACACATAAGAATAAGGATCAAGTTTTCAACTTTAAAACACTAGTTATTTGCTTAATCATATAATTCATAGTATAATATAAATGTTTTTCCCTCTCAATTTTTACTCAAATTTTAAATGCAGCTGAATTTTAATTGTTTTTATTTAAATTCTTTTGAATGTTTATCTCACAACCCCGATTGTGTCCAGGCCAGTAGATGGCAGTGAAGGTTACGCGAGCGTTACTCTAGAAAAACATCATGAAGAAAATGTTACTTTGAACCGAATCTTTTCGAAGTTTCATTCGAATCGATTCGCAGAGTGAGGAGCATAACTAAGAAGTAGATGACACATTGGAAAACGCAAATACAAGATTTGACAAAACAGTAAGTTAGAAAAGATCACATGGAAAATGCGGGGGTCACAGGGAGGTTTTTGAGTGATGACTCAAATGAATCAGTGAATCGTTTTCAGAATCCGTTCACTGTACCGATCTGTCTAAAGGAGCCGATTTGCTAAACGATTCGGATTCCATTGGTACTTTAACAGGACACGCAGCCAGCAACAACACTAACTTCACAAGACATGAAACACCCGTGACATTTACCAGCGCAGATAATAACATGGTATTCACTGATGTAATGTAGTGGGTCAAACATTAAAACCTTATATTATCATACATATTCCGACTGCACAAGAAGTAAGTTCATTTAAATGTGCATTTTCTCTTGAATGTGTTGCTTGCTGTTTCGTGTGAGCTCCGTCTTGTTCATAATGTGCAACAATGTCACATATTTGATGTTGTTCAGTGTCATTTTAACGAAGTGGATTCATTTAAAATGTCGCATGGAAACCAAACACCGATAAATGTTAGCTTTTATTTATCTCTTTCCTAAGAGGTTCATATAGATATCATTTCATCGTTGCTTTTCTGGTTTGTTTGTTTGATTACTAGGTTTCTAACATGTACAAGGCTTGTCATTTTTTTTATCTGAATATATATGCAGTAATTTAAAAGAATATTTTTATCCATATAACCATGGTACTGAGATTCTGTGGTATTCGTATAAGTGCATTCATACACAATGGTATTTACATGGTAGGCTCCAAGTTGCTTCAGAGAACATGGCAAAACAAACAAGGAAATCCATGATACTTAGAAAAAAATATGTATCATGGTATGTTTTGTTAGTATTATTGCAACTACATCTTACATGTCACCCATGATCTTACATGTCACCCATGATGTGTATAATATTTGAAGGCATGTGTTGTTATGCTCTTTATAGATAGTGTTTTTTGGACTCTGACCTCTCCAGGACCTCATAACAGAAATGTTGTATATTGTAAGAGCGCAGATATGGCTTGTCAACCTAATGCTGAGCTGCTCATTTAAAGGTGCATTAAGCATGTCTCTGAGTTTTTGCAGAACTATGCCCCCTCTGGCGGCAAGCGAAACTGCAACCAGAGGTGTGCACGCTCACGGACAAAAGTTTTCTTTTTTTTAATCTTTCGTGGAGTTTGCGTTGGTGTTTGAAATGAACTATAAGCAGGTCTCTTACAATCCATCTTCTACGGAGAATGCCGGCGAATACACAAACCTGCCAGGCATAGCTATGTGAGATTGCCGTGAACGCGCATGACATCACGCCCAGTCTAAAATTCCGGCCCGAATCCCTCTTATTTATTTTACTTTACAGGATTATAGAGACAATCTCAGTGATCAGAGAAGGGCTCATTCAGCCCATCAGGCAATTGTTTAAGCATGTATGGGTTAGAAAACGGGTATTTTTAACATGAAAAGTTGCTTAATGCACCTTTAAGTTAAAACACATTTGTAAATCAGCAGAACTCAAAAGTTGTAAACTCCCTAATCAATATAGCAGTTCTTGACAACAGTGCATTTACATCTAGACAGAGAACCAAATTTAACCTGGCAGTTTTAACTCAGCTGTTCTTGATTAAAACATGTAACTTTGTTTTTGCATGCTTGCTTTTTCATTTGGTGAAATGTGCAAAGAACATGAATCTTTCAGAAGAAGAGGTAGAGTATGACATATGGTCTCATTTCCTCTCCAATAGCCACTTCCCTTCGTAGTTCTTCCAAATATCTGCAGTTTTATGCACTTCAGAAAGTGTTCACCTCTGTGTGACATCTGTCACGTGACTTTTAGTGGGATTTAATGCTGGCAGATATAGTGTCTTTATAGCTGTGCTCAACAGAGGCTGAAAATGTTGAAGAACTTGCTGATGCCTGGATTTTTAAAGCAACTGATTGTTACTCTAATTTAATACACAACATCATCAAGATACTTAAGTAAATTAAACAATTAAGTAAATGCTAAATGTAATTCTATAGGAGTACACTTTAAATATGTGATTGTCTGTCTTTTTGTTACGTAACTGTGCTGCCACCATCCTACATTTTGCAGTAAATGCAAATTAATGTCCAAATTGCCTAGTTGTACAAAATTATAGAACCATTCTAAGCAATTATATTGGTTAGCCTCAGTGGAGTGGAAGATTGTCAAAGAATTAAGACTTAAAGGGGGGGTGAAATGCTCATTTTCACTCAATCTCCTGTTAATCTTGAGTACCTATAGAGTAGTATTGCATCCTTCATATCTCCAAAAAGTCTTTAGTTTTATTATATTTATAAAAGAAAGATAGGCTGTACCAAGTCTTTCCGGAAAAAAACGAGCGGCTGAAGGCGGGCCGTGTGGGCGAAGCTAAAGCTGTGCTAACGCGCCGAGCTAACAACACACAGAGACATTTGTTCAACAGTTTTACTCACCGCCCGGTTCCAACGCACGACCGCGAACCTTTATCATTGTGACTGCTCGATCCTTAAGCATTGACGATCTGCAAATCCGTCGATCTGGGCTTTGTTTATAAAACAATCATCGTCGAAATGCAGGGAACAAACAGTCTTTACACAACTCCCTTGATGCTCTGAAAAAACAAACTCCATCCACTGGTCCCTTAACGCTGGGAATCTTTGGGAATCTGTGCAGGGTTGTCTTGCCCTGGCAACCAAAAATACACTTCTTTGGTGACACTGACTTTCCTAAAGCCGAGCAGAGCGCTTTGATGGGCGTACTGCTTTCGCTCTCTCGCTCTGGTCTACGAGTGCGCGCGCGCCCGCGCTATTCATGGAGAAGTGCCCTTAGGACCCATATAAGGAAATTCCGCCCCAGCTGACGTCACAAAGACCCATACTCGAAAAAAACTTTCCGAAACTTGTGACAAACCGGAAGGACAATTTTTGGCACAGAAATACTCCTTCAAACGTACAATTTAATTTTTGAAACTTTAATTTTTTAAGTTTTATGATGCTTTTTTTTTAAGTTTGAAAGTTGCAGTCCTCATTCATTGTAATTGAAAATGCATAAAAAATGACAAGTATGCTATGCAGAACCTTTTGTGTTCCACAGTACAACGTTTTTTATTTATTTTTGCAGGACAATCTTAAGCAATACAATAACCAAAAATAAAATAAATTTGCTGGATAATTCAAGCCATAGTGCCATTCTTTAAGAGAAATGAATTAGTCTGGTTGCACGAACAGTGTTGGATGCGATGAAGTTTTTGGTAACACTTTACAAAGCCCCTAAAAGGACATGGTGGTGGAAAAAAAATTAGATGGGATGAAAAAATATATTTCAAAACTTTTTTGTTTGCTTGCAAAATGTTTGCTTTCCCCCATGAAACTTTGAATTTGCTCGCAAAGAACTCAAAATATTTGTGAGCAAATGCAAAGTTTCTTGGGGGAATGCTAAACATTTGCGAGATAACGCAAAAGCATGGACATAATTTTTCCTCCCATCTTATTTTTTTCCCATCACTACGTCCCTTTAGGGGCTCTGTAAGTTTACTAATGCATTAACTAACATTGAGCAATTCATTTGTTACAGTATTTATAAATATTTGTTACCATTAGTTGAAAAACTGTTCATTGTTAGTTCTTGTTATTTCATGTCCATTAAAAATATATAACAGATACAACTTTTGATTTTAGTAAGGTAACTATGATTAATAGCTAATGCATTTAAAGGGTTAGTTCACCCAAAAATGAAAATTCTGTCATTATTTACTCTCCCTCAAGTTGTTCCGAACCTGTGTGAATTTCTTTCTTCTGCTGAACACAAAAGAAGATATTTTGAAGAATGTCGTTAACCAAACAGCTGATGGACCCCATTGACTTCCATAGTATGGAAAAGAAAGATACTACGAAAGTCAATAGGGCCCATCAACTGTTTGGTTACTGACATTCTTCAAAATATCTAAGAAATCCATACAGGTTTGAGGGTGAGTAGGCCTAAATGATGACAGAATTTTCATTTTTGGGTGAACCATCCCTTTAACAAATGGAACCATATTGTAAAGTGCTAATTAATGTTGTTTTACCTTATTTATACTCAGACGTTTGAAATGGTGTCATACAAGAGACTCACCCCTGAGGAGGTTCATTTCTCTGGAGCCGCGTTATTGGATCCTGATGAGTCAACGGACGCGGATGGGAAGGAAGTCGACCCAGAACTCCCCCTGCTCCCCCAGAACCCTCGCTGCTCCATCACCACTGCCCTCCTGACCATTGCAGGACTTATTGTGGTTCTCTCTGGTGTCTGGATGCTTGGAACTATATTTTGGTTTCATAATCCACCCTCTACAGATCCCCATAGACTCCCTCCACCTGCCGTGGCTAAAAGTCCAAACGGGACGTTGCTGCAGCCACAGTCCTGCTTGAAGATTCCCGAAGCGTGGAGGTTTGACTGTTATCCTGAGAGAGGTGTGGTGGTCACAGAGGAGATGTGCCATGCTCGAAACTGCTGCTTCATACAGCAGTCGCGGGCTAAGACATCGGGACGGAATGGAGTGCCGTGGTGTTTCTACACACCCGACTATCCATCCTATGAATTGGTGTCCATTATTGACACCGAGATGGGGAAGGTGGGAAAACTGCTCCGGAACAAAAAGACATATTATCCAAAAGACATAGATGCTTTGCAGCTGGAAGTGCTGTATGAGGAAGACAACAGGCTGCGTGTGAAGGTCAGAGCATTTTTTGGTCTTCATGTTACTGGCTCTTTATTCTTGTGATCTCTCAGAATAAGTTAGTGATTAATGTTGATGTTGGAAGTCCTAAATACTTATGTTTTCTTTTAAAATACATTGAATTTCGGTGGTGAAATGATCTGTTAGCATTCATATTACTCTCAGAACACCAAATTGCAAATAAAGATCTGACTAAAAAAAGCGATCCTCGATATATTGGTACCAGATCTGTTGACATTAAAAATAAACAATTTTAAATTATTAATTAAAATGATTTCGTATTCAATCATTTAAACATGTAACATTTAAAGTAAAAGTGTCTTATGCTCACCAAGGCAGCATTTATTTGATCAAAATACTGTAAAAATAGTAATATTGTGAAATACTGCATTTTAAAATAACTGTTTTCTATTTTAATATAGTGTAAAATGTAATTTATTCATGTGACGCAAAGCTGTATTTTCAGCATCAATACTCCAGTCTTCAGTGTCACATGATCCTTCAGAAATCATTCTAATATTATGATTTGCTGCTCAAGAAACAATGCTTATAATAATTATCATCACAGTTTAAAACAGTTGTGCAGCTCAATATTTTTGTGAAAAAAGTGATCTTTTTTAAAATTTTAGAATTCTTTGATGAATTGAAAGTTTAAAAGAACAGCATTTATTTGAAATAGAAATCTTTTGTAACAAGAGTATTTATTATTCATCTTTCTATTGTCTTTAGTAACATTATAAATGTCTTTGCTGTTACTTATGGTCAATGTTATGTATACTTGCTAAAGTATAATTTTTTTTTTCAAATATAAAATGTACTGACCTGAAACTTTTAAACTTTTGTAATGTATGTAATGTGTGTGTGTGTGTGTGTATATATATATATATATATATATATATATATATATATATATATATATATATATATATATATATATATATATATATAGCCTATATATTACATACATTACAGAAGTTTAAAAGTTTCGGGTCAGTACATTTTATATATAAAAAAAAATTATACTATATAATATTTATATAGTCAGTTATTGTTTTTTTTTATCTATTTTAGTAGATTATTAGTATTATTACTATTAGTAATTTTCAGGTACTAATAATTAATTTACACTGTTAATTATTATTAATTTAATAATTTTATTAATTATTGTAAATTAATCTTTGGTAGAATATTGGCCAGAATATTAATATTGCTATGTCCCTGTTAGAAAACGTCTTTAGATATTTGTAACCTTGTACATTATTTATTGTTTCATAATATTCAATTGTCTCATACAGATAACAGACCCATCTGAAAAGAGGTACGAGGTGCCTATAGATGTTCCTGTGGTTCAGAAAAGAGCATCAAATCCTTCTTACACCGTAGACTTCATCAAAGAACCTTTCGGGCTTATTGTCAAGAGAACGCAGACAGGAACTGTGCTGTGAGTACTGGTTTTTTTTTTTTTTTTGTCAACTAGCATGAGAAAACGGACATGCCTTTCAATTGAAAATGCAATGATTTCATTTCTTTTACCATTAGAAATGATGACCAGAAAACTCTAGTTTAGAGATCTATAGTGTGACATGTCTCTGTATCAGCAGCATATTAACATTTATTAAGTCAAGTCAAGTCAAGTATATTTGTATAGCGCTTTTCACAATACAGATTGTATCAATGCAGCTTCACAGTATTAAATTAAAATAATACAACAAGGTTTGTTTCTAGTGGAATTTATTGATTGATAAAATTAAATTAAATATCCCCAAAATATCCCCAACTGAGCAAGCCAAAGGCAACAGTGGCAAGGAACCGAAAAACTCCATCAGGTGACCTAATGGAGAAAAAAAAAAAACCTTGGGAGAACCCAGGCTCAGTCGGGGGCCAGTTCTCCTCTGGCGTTTATGAACTAGAGACTGGATTTAACTGTAAGATTAAAATTTTAGATGAATGCCTGGCTGAAGAGATGCGTCTTTAATCTAGTTTTAAACTGGGAGAGCGAGTCTGAGCAACGAACAGTATCAGGAAGGCTATTCCAGAGTTTTGGAGCTAAATGTGAAAATGCTCTCCCTCCTTTGGTGGATCTGGATATCCTAGGTATGACCAAAAGCCTTGAATTTAGTGATCTTAAAGAGCGTGATGGATTATAGGGCGATAGAAGATCCGTTAAATAGACTGGAGCTAAGCCGTTTAGGGCTTTATAAGTCAGTAGCAATACCTTGTAGTTAATACGGGACTTTATAGTTAACCAATGTAGTGATGTTAAAATCGGTGTTATATGATCATATTTTCTTGATCTAGTAAGAACTCTAGCGGCGGCATTTTGGACTAACTGTAGCTTGTTTATTGAGGATGCAGGACAACCAGCTAATAAAGCATTACAGTAATCTAGTCTCGAGGTCATGAATGCATGAACTAACTTTTCTGCATCAGAAACTGATAGCATATTACGTAGCTTAGCAATGTTTCTAAGGTGGAAAAAGGCTGTTTTTGTAACAAATGAAATATGATTTTCAAAAGACAGGTTGCAATCTAGTATAACACCCAGGTCTTTTACAACATTTTATTAACATTTATTAACATATTATGTTCACAGTTATTAACATGTATGTTCACATTCTGTTAGGCTGAATACATCTATAGCTCCTCTCTTCTATGCGGATCAGTTCCTGCAGATGTCCACATCATTGCCGTCACGTTTCATATATGGACTGGGTGAACATCGCTCCAACTTTCTGCATGACGTCCAGTGGAACACTCTGACCATGTGGGCTCGAGATGTTCCACCCATGGTAACAACAACTTTTGTCTTCTGATGTAATAATCTGCCAGTGCTCTTTCAAATTTCACAACAAGATTTAAAACACTGAAAACAAGAAGTTTAGCACAATTATTGGCCTTTCATCTAGTCTATAGGAAAAGTAACACAGTCACATGATCACAGATTAATAAATGTTCTAGATTGCACTTACTTTTCTGTATTTCTCGATTGTTTTTTCAGGAGCTGACCAACCTCTATGGCGTCCATCCCTTTTATCTTTCTGTGGAATCTGATGGAATGGCACATGGGTTTTTCATGCTCAACAGCAATGCAATGGGTGGGTTCATCACACACACACACACATGCACACTTCATTCTAGCATGATCTTGAGGCAATGGTTAATATGAATTAACTTGAACCTGCTCACATGTTCCTATAAATATATTTTCTTTCCAACTGTGCATTCTGAATAATAAATAAATATATTTCCCCACTAACAGCAGCAGTCCAGTGCTCGTCTTCTCATTAACGGTGTTTTTCTCTTACTGATCATATTTCATACCTGCTGAGTTTACATTTTTAAAGTAATTTGACTGATAAAATGATTGCTTGTGTGTGTGTGTGTTACAGTCTTTTAAAATATTTGAAGGAATGTGTGGTACATGCCTTAAATTGAACGGTTAAATATTTCATTATTAAACATTAAAGCACACAGCATAGAGGAGATAAACATGTAAACATTTGGGCATAAACATGTAAATTACATACAGTAAAATGACTGTCAATGAAAGATGACAGAATAGTGATTAAAATATTTAATACAAATAAATAAATATTATTATTCATCAGGTCTCACACACGTCAGCATTGCGGTCACTAGTGTAGATGAGCACTGTCAGTGAAATAATCATGTATGCTTTCTCAGATTGGCTTGGGTTGGATTAAAACTTCATGGTGCGTTCAATTTGGAGAATTCTTTACACAGTAAACATTAGAATATCTCTTCTCCTGTCTCAGAAAATGTCCAGTTTTTTAAATCTTCTTGGGGGAACTCATTTTAGGTGGCGTTTAGTCAACTAGGTGACTGTAGCACATTGAAAATATATATAACCAGAAATAAATAAGTTGTACTATTTCAAAACGGAAGTGCCTCATGAGTGCAAGTGGTCCATTTTTGTTCCTGAAATGCTCAGTGTTTTTGCCTGTGAATCTTTGTTTTTGCGGATAATGTCTCAACTTTGTATTAACGTGTGAATAATCTGTCATGTAGATGTGGCTCTGCAGCCTGCACCTGCTCTCACCTGGCGTATGATTGGTGGGATCCTCGACTTTTACATTTTCCTGGGCCCAGATCCCATCTCTGTGATTGGACAGTACCTGGATGTTGTAGGTCAGCAAGCATCATAAGCAGTATTTGATTTTTTTACTTTGACATGAATCAGAAGTTGACCAACTAATGATGTTATCTTCTCTCATTAGGTAAGCCTGCAATGCCCATCTACTGGGCTCTGGGCTATCATCTCTGCCGATGGGGCTACAAGTCTAGCAACAAAACCTGGAATGTTGTGAGAGAAATGCGGAATTATGGGATACCTCAGGTACTATACCGTAGCTGTTAGATCATTTTCATTATTTATTGGTTTGGTGTAGGTAAATATGGTTCATAGTCAAATGTTACTGATTGGTTAGAATTTGAAATCAGCTGTAGCTCACTAGATTTGCACTTTCAATAGACATCAAGAAAAATTCAGCACAGAAAATAACGCACAAAACGTATGCAATAAATGTATATCTGTTTCCATCAGTGTTGTTGTAAACTAAAACTATAAAAAAAAAAATGTTAATGGTAATTGAAATAAAGTAAAAATTCTTGATGGAAATCTTGAACTTAAATGAATATTAGAAATGTCGCTTTGGCAACTAAATGAGATTTAAATCAATTGAAGTTATTAAAATTAATAAAACAAACTGACATAAAAATAAATAAAAGCTGTATAGAAAAAACTACAAAAATCACAACACAATTACTAAAATTAAAATGGAAAAAATTGTTAAAAATAAACTCGGCAAAAAAGAAATGTCCATTTTTCAGGATACTGTATTTTAAAGATCATTTTATAAAATCGAAATAATCTTTACAGATCTTTATTGGAAAGTGTTTAAACAATGCCTTTTCCTGCTCGTTCAATGAGCCATAGAGAAATTATTGCACATGCACCTGTGGAACAGTCCTTAAGACACTAACAGTTTACAGGCGGAAGAAAATGAATGGCACAGTTGAAAGAGACCTTTCTACTAACATTGAAAAACACAAGGAGAAAGATGCCCAGAGTCTCTGATCACCTGTGTGAACATGCCATAGTCCTGCTGAAGGGAGGCATGAGGGCTGCAGAAGTGCACAGAGCAATAAACTGCAATGCCCATTATGTAAGACGCCTAAGACAGTGCTACAGGGAGACAGGAAGGACTGCTGAGCGTCCTTGCAGTGCCAAACCACCTGTAACCATGTGTCCTCCCAGATGTGTTTGACAACTTGCAGGTGGAGCAACATCTCACAGAAAGAAACGGTCAAATCTGGCTCAGTCCATGAAGATGATGCACTGTAGCACTTAAAACACAAGATACTGACTGCTACTTTTGATATTGACCCCCGCTTTGTTCAGGGACTCATTATTCCATTTCTGTTCATCAAATGTCTGTAAAACTTGTTCTGTTTATGTCGCGTTTGTTGAATCATTTTATGTTCATACAAATATTCACACATAATAACCAATTTGCTGGGGGGGAAAAAGCAGTTGAAAGCGTGAGGATGTTTCTTTTATTGCTGAGTTTTTGCTGGAATACATACTATAATAGTATATAAATAATTAATACTAGTATGTCTACAATGCTAGTTTACCCCAATACAAACACTCATTGTTTACAGGGACATTAAAACAGCACTTTTGAAATCTAGTGATAATTTTAATGTTGCATAATATTGTACTTGATCCTCATATTGCTGACATGCAAAGAGAAGTCTGATTTCTGATTTTTTTTAATGAACCACAGAAGAACACTTACTTCGCATTATGCATTTAGCAAAATGACTAATTATAAATTGTACAAATTTATTTTTTTATCTTTCAGGACGTTCAGTGGAATGACATTGACTACATGGATCGTGCTCTAGATTTTACTTATGAGCCTATGAACTTTTCCACCCTACCTGATCTCGTGAAAGACCTTCACATACATGATCAACACTACGTCATGATTCTGGTACACACTCACACTTTAATTGACTATGAACTACACCTTAGGTAACTCTACTAGGAAAGCTAAATGATCTTGAAGGGGATAGGGGAACTTACTTTATACTTCAAAAAAGTATCCAGCATTTCTGCAGTACCGGTAGTACCAAGTACTTGGTACTACCAGTACCACTGTTTTCAAACGCTCTTGTTCGTATTTGTTTGAGCACTCTGTGACAGATGAGACAGAACAGGACATTTTTTTTTTTAAAGTACTAAAGTCAAGTTTTTGTTCTGGTAACGAGTTTGGTACAGAGAACCTCGAAATCTTTCTGGTATTAATACCGACTACTAAATTTGGTACCGTGACTGCTTCATACATCCACTAAAAATCACCAGTTGCACAAATGACTTCACAAAAGTGAAGTTAGTTTCCTGCTCAATAGCTTCTGTATCATTTTTTTGCAGATGGCACTTGGTTTGAAATGCAATGACTTTCATACATGTTAAATATGGCTTAAATCATTTGTGGGGCATGAAAATAGATTTATTTGCAGAAAGCAAATCAACTAAAAATCAAAATGAGAGGAACTTCAATGTTCTGTGGGTTTATTAAACATCCATATAACACTCTTCCTCATTCTACTCTCGTCTTTTTTGTGTTGCATTAGAATCACACTAACAGTCATGAGGCAGATTTGGCAACTGAATGTTTCACATGCGGTTGAGACCATCACTAAAGCATTTGGATGTGTCACTGTGGATTTAGCTTGATTTAAACTGCAGTTTGTGTGTTTGTCACTTTTGCGCTTCCTCTTCAGGATCCCGGCATCAGTAGCTCTCAGCCGTCTGGCTCCTACTGGCCGTTTGATGAGGGGAAGAAGAGAGGCATTTTCATCAATGATTCGAATGGAGACGTCCTTATTGGGAAGGTACATTGAGGTGTTTTTTTTTGTGTGTTTTTTTTTAAGAAGTCACTTATGCTAACCAAGGCTGCATTTATTTGATCAAAAATACTGGAAAAAAATACAAATGTAATATTCCGAAATATTATTGCAATTTAAAATAACTTATTCCTGTGACGCAAAGCTGAATTTTCAGCATCATTACTCCAGTCTTCAGTGTCACATGATCCTTCAGAAGTCATTCTAATATGATGATTTTGGTGGAAACCTTTTTGTTAAAAACAGTTGTGCTGCTTAATTTTCTAAATGATTTTTTTCAGGATTATTTGATGAATAGTAAGTTCAAGTGAACAGCATTTAATTAAAATAGAAATCTTTTGCAACATTATACTGTAAATGTCTTTACTGTCACTTTTGATTAATTTAATGCATCCCTGCTAAATAAAAATATTCATTTCTAAAAAACAAATGTGCTGACCCCAAAACTTATGAAATGATCTCATGTCCAGATGAATACTACAGACTTTTCCTAATCATAGCTGACGACACAAGTAAACATTTCTCCAATTGCTTCGTAATCAATAAACTTAAGTGTCATGCCGCATCGCACCAATAGATGTCAATATGAAGTCCAACAAACCTAAACAGAAACTTAGTAATTTGAATTTTTAAGAGTGCTTGGAAGCTTAAAATGTTTATGATTAAACTAAATTAAATCAAAATGTAGTAATTATGAATATTATATGTGACTTGACTGCAGATATTTTTGCTTGTTTCTAAGGTCTGGCCAGGACTCACTGCTTTTCCAGATTTCTCCAATCCAGACACGCATGAATGGTGGTACCAGAATCTGCAGAGGTTCCATGACAAAGTGCCATTTGATGGCGTGTGGATCGTATGTTGTGCATTTGTATTATTCCTTGTTTGATGATTCGTTATTTGTATTTAGCCAAGCATCGATCTTGCTTTTTAATATATACTCTTCTTTCTGTCTCTTCCGCAAGGATATGAATGAGCCATCTAATTTCTTTGATGGGTCACTGAATGGTTGTCCAGAGAATGAACTGGAAAATCCTCCCTACACACCAGGTATCAGTGTGTTCGCTATTATGTGGACATTACATTATTCATGCTACGTTTCTTCCAACAATAAGACATGGTATTGTCTGCTGTAGGTATTCTGGGTGGTACATTAAGGGCCAAGACTGTGTGTGCATCTGCACGTCAGAAAATCTCCTCTCACTACAACATACACAGTCTGTATGGACTAATGGAATCTAAAGCCACTGAAAGGTACAAGCAAACACTCAAAAATACATATACTACCATTCAAAAGTTAGGGGTTGATAATATTTTTTTTTTATGCTTTTGAAATGTTTTTTTAATGTCTTTTATGCCCACCAAGGCTGCATTCATTTGAAAAATAATGTAAAAACAGTAATATTGTAAAATATTAATACAATTTACTGTTTTATATATATATAAAACAGTAAATTGTGTTCTTCCTGTGTATTCCTGTGTTGGCAAAGCTGAATTTTCATCATCAATACTCCAGTCTTCAGTGTCACATGATCCTTCAGAAATCATTCTAATATGCTGACCTGATGCTCAAGAAATATATATATATATTTTTTTATCAGTGTTGAAAACAGTTGTGCTGCCTAATATATTTGTGGAAACCATGATTATTTTTTGTCAGGATTCTTTGAATAGAAAAGTGCAAAAGAACAGCATTTATTTGAAATAGAAATCTCTGTGACAATGTAAATGCCACTTTTGATCAATTTAATGCATCTTTGCTGAAAAAAAGTGTTAATTTCTTCTTTTTAAAATCTTACTACCCCAAACTTTTGCCAAAAACGTTTTGTTGAAAGATGGCGCAAGCACACTTTTCAACCAAAACATTTCACCCCCCGAAAAAAGTATTTGGACACTTTCTGTTCATCAAACGGGTAGTGGATCATGTCCATCTGTCTCTCTCAGTGCTTTGAGGAAGATCACAGGGAAGCGTCCCTTCGTCATTTCCCGCTCTACGTTTCCCAGTCAGGGCAGGTATTCGGGCCACTGGCTCGGAGACAACAGGAGCCAATGGAAAGATCTGGTCACATCTATACCAGGTATAAACGCACACTCTCTGCTGAGGTCAGAGTTAGTCCCATATAGTGTTGTATTGACTACAGATTCACTAACCATTTTATTTTCATTTTTTTCCAGGTATGCTGACATTTAACATCCTGGGCATTCCTCTTATTGGGGCAGATATCTGTGGCTTTGGGGGCAGCACTACAGAAGAACTGTGTGTCCGATGGACCCAGCTCGGAGCTTTCTACCCCTTTACAAGAAACCACAACTCCATAGATGAACAGGTGAACTTTCTTCCATCCAACCAAACACTGTTATGACTCTTTATTTAGCTTTAGACTACAGCAAAATCTGCAGCTGCAGCTGGTCACAACTCATAATGCTAAGATACGCGCTGCTTTAGAGGATCTGCTGTGTTTTTCAACTGTTTTCATCTTATTGATTTTCTGCAGTCTTGAGGCGTTGTTTTTGTCTGTTCATCTGATTAGTTACCCATCTGTCTGTTGTTTTTGCCAGGTTTTTATAATGTTTTTCATCTGCATTCCAAAGGCAAGACTCTGATGGATTAACAGTTTTGTCATTTTCACAACAGGATCAGGATCCAACTGCATTCAGTCCTGCAGCTCGTACTGCAATGAAAGAAGCCATCCTTCTCCGTTATTCCCTGTTCCCACATCTCTACACACTCTTCCATCACGCACACATCAGTGGACACACGGTCGCCACACCACTGCTCTTTCAGTAAGATAAACACATGTGATTTCAAACCCTTAGTTTAATAGTTTAATAGTTAATAGTTTTCTCCAAACCTTGGAGTTATCTAGCAGCATCTAATGACAGAATTATAATTTTTACTGATTATCTAGATACAGATCCAGGCACATAATATTCATAATTTCAGGAAGATGTCCACTTTAATCGACTTCTTTGCATATAATCACGGTCTGTGCTGTGTTTTAGGTTCCCTACCGATGAGAAGACATATGGGATAGATAAACAGTTCCTATGGGGAAAGAGTTTGATGGTCACGCCGGTTTTGGAGGCAGGACGAGATTATGTAGTAGGATATTTCCCTAAAGGTCTCTGGTATGATTTTCACACCGTAAGTCACATCCTCTCTAGAAACCCTTTTAGAAATAGAAACTCACAATTCTTTTACTTTGTAGTCTCGTACAACGTTGATATTTGTTTGTCACAAACAGGGTGACTCATTGGTAAGCAGAGGAGAAGAGATCAAACTTCAGGCTCCGATGGACAAGATCAACCTGCATCTCAGAGAGGGTTCCATCATACCAACACAGGTGAAAAAGAGTCACATTTATACATATTCGTACATTATTGTTTTTCAGTTAATGCAGACAGACTTCCTTAAGTAATTTTATATGTAATTATTTATAAATTTAATCCAGATTTTATATATAATAAATACATTTCCTGTTAAGGAGGTTTTCTTCATTTACTATTGTTGCACATTATCATAATATATACATCATATGCTTAATAGTTAATAATGGTTCTTATTATAATCATAAATGTTGAAAACATTTTTAAAAGATCTAAATGGTAGTGCATCATGTTTCGACAAAAATAATAAGCAGCACAACTGTTTTCAACATTGATAATAATAAGAAATGTTTCTTGAGCAGCAAATCAGCATATTAGAGTGATTTCTGAAGGATCATGTGACACTGGGGAGTAGTAATGATGCTGAACACTATTAGGTACAATATAAATTACATTTTAAAATCTATTAAAATCGATGTTTTAAATTGTAATATATTTCACAATTTTACTGTATTTCTGATCATATAAATGCAGCCTTGGTGATCAGAAGAGACTTCAACATTAAAAATCTTAATTATTCCAAACCCCCATTGTATATATACATTTAATAAATAAATGATCTGTTAATGAAGTCTTTGTTTGATGTCTAGGTAATTTATGTATCATTTATTTGATACTTAAAGGAAGCATTTACGAAATAATTTACTAGTAGCAGTAGTGTTGGCTGTGGTCTGTGTGCATGTTTACTTGAGTTTTGTTCTATATGTTTGTGTTTCAGAGACCGAACACCACCCTGTGGGTGAGCAGCGGTCAGCCCCTTCATCTGATTGCAAGTCTGAGTGAGGACGGTCTGGCCAAGGGTGATTTGTATTGGGATGACGGAGAGACCATTGACTCGTATGAGACTGATCAGTACGCTTACATCTATTTCACAATAGGAAAGGTACAGAAAACCGTTCACCTTTACTGAAGCACACCAGAATGCTTTACTTTCAGTAAGCTTTCATTAGATCCTCATACTATGGGCATAGTATAAAAGGTTATTTATTCGTCTGTTTTACATTCTGCCTCTCACATTTCATGTAATCACTTTTTAACTTTTCTCAAACATTTTTATTCAATGTTGTTTTATTAAATGCATCACTTGCTTAAATGTAAACAATCATGCTGTCAACTACTTGTGTGTGTGTGTATGTATGGATATAATTATCTTTATTAATGATCTTCAGAACACAATGAAATCAGAGGTGCTGCGTAATCATGAGGAGGCTACTTACATCACTGTGGAAACTGTTTCCTTTTATGGGGTGAAGACAGAGCCAGAAAATGTAACAGTGAATTCACAAGAGGCAGCATTCACTTACCGTGACAATCAGGTAATATACTTTAATATTGTTTTTAGGAAGCTACTGGTTATAAATACTGAGATGATTGTGCATATTTAGTTATCAGGTTAAATTAGAATTTTGAACGGTTTGCAGTATGTTAGAAGAATAAAATGTAAATGTTTAGTATGTTCATCTGGAGTTATCTGATACTCTATAAGCTTTCATTAGGGTTAGGCATTGTTGAAAATAATTTGGAAGGTGTATTTTTGTAATGCATTTAAAAATTATTTAAATACTTATAATATCTAGGTCAGGGGTATTCATTTAAGTTCCAAGAGGTCCGGCCTTTATATTTCCTTCCCAGTGGAGGTCTGGACAGTACTTTTTTGGAATAGTTATACATTTCCATCTGGACGGCAGTAGTACTTTGTTAAAGAAAGAAATGAGTTGGATGAGTTTATTGGGCCCTCAAAGCCACAGCAGTGGTGTCAAATTAGATATTAAAAGGTAAGATCAGATGTTTTATCAGGCTATTATTATTTTTACATTTAGATACATATGCATGGCAGGAGGCTATGTTTTTATATTTTGCTTAAAATAAGTATCTGCTAAACACAAACAAACACTGTACATAATCAAGATGCCTTCATCATAAGCTGAAACCAAAGTTAACTTCTAATTTCGAAGTCTTTCTTTGCCATCTACAAATAATTTTCCCAATTCTAACATTTATGAAAAGCTGTTAACATGGTGATAAATAATGCTATATGTAGATGAACAAAATTCTTTGTCAAAAAAAGACAGTCATATATATATATATATATATATATATATATATATATATATATATATACACACTTCGTTGTTTTGTTTTGGCGTGTTGCTCAATTTAAACAGTAGAAACGGTAAAATGTTGCTACCGTTGTCATTATGTCTCGCTGTCCGGTTGGAACCAAACCAGGGTTCGGAACCGGAGCCCAGTCCGCAATTTGAGGACCCCTAATCTAGGTTAAAATACCTAGGTTGAATTAAAAGATCCAGTTAGCAGTGGTGTCAAGAATGATTTTATGAATTTGAAAAATAGCTAAAAATACAGTAAAAAAAAGAAAAGATGAGCCTTAAAGAAATGTATTTATTGTCTTCTGTCTGTCTAGGTGCTGACAGTAACAGACTTGGGTCTGAACCTCAGTCAGAACTTCACAATCAGTTGGATGTAAACGTGAATCATCAGTGCCGTTTCTGAATTGCAAATTGCTACTGAAATCTTAACATCTCAGCTGACATTATCTCAGTGCTTGTACAGTGGTGGTTCTGGTTCCAGCTTAAAATCAAATATGAACCAGAAAGAATATGACAGATTATTGATTGTATGTTGAATTTCTCATGTGCACTTTAAGTGTACTCTTTATTATTGACCCAGCAGTGGTCAGTTGCACTCAGAGGAATTAAAACCTAAGGGAAGAGGTCTGTATTTTGATTAAGTCATTTGTTTGATCTGTTGAATGGATAGATATTTTTTACCTATGATGTTATATTACTGCCTGTTATTGCTGATATTGTTTCTAGAGCAGAAAGATTGTTCTTCTGTTTTAAACCTTTTAGTTGTGAATTAAAGCTCCTCATCTTAAAGTAGTTTGCCATGCCATCAAAACCAACAATTCAAAATATAGCAAATATTTTGTAGTGATTCAATGGACCAACAGAACAAAAACAACTGCAAATTCAAAAGTGATCCTGCTGAATTCATAACCTTCCAGATTTTTCCAAATGATGTAAATATTATTTTGAATTGCATACGTGTATATATTGTTTCCAAGCATGTTTGCCCAGTTCAGGACATTCTGATGCTGCAGAAATGCATGTTTAAGCATTAGTTAGCAAACATTATTTCCATGTACTGACAGGCTCGTAATTAACATGATCCAGTATGTTTATATCAGCGATATAAACTTAGGAATCATTTGTTTTAATGCCCAAAGTGAGTAAATGTAAAACCATGAAAATATTATGGAAGTAAATCACTGTACAGTATTCATCAAGGCTTAAAGAGGCATAATTGTGCAGTATTTTGTAAATTGCTTCCACATGCTGTCGATATTACCATTTATAGCATAACATTGTGCCTTATATATTACATCAAAGCTGTGATTCAACATTCAGTGGCTTTACTGTGAATGTATAAAACCCTCTGTTTGAAACCACTGGGCTGCTTTACAACTTTTAACAAAAAAGTTCAAATGTAAATACGCGTGCTCCTAAAACTGAAGCTAAAAGATATATCTACATGAGTGAACGAGCCAGTTTAAGGCTTCTTTTTCTTTAACAAACTGCTGTACAGAGTTTCAGAGGACATACAGGGTAGTGTGCAATAAAATTCAGAGTGTTCATCTTTTCTCTTGTGTTTTTTCTTTTGTTTTGAGGCAGTGATACATTCTCAGAAATTTTTTTACAAAAGCTGTCACTGGGGCGGTACCCTTTTGTTCCTTTTAGGTACCAATATGCACCCTTTAGACACAAAAAGTGTACTTTCTGAAAAAGTAATGCCCCAGTGACAGTTTTTGTACCTTTTTTCTGAACTAGCAATCACCTAAACACCATAGAAACCACCCAGAATACCTTAGCAACATACTAAAAACAACAAATATTTGAATAAAAGGCCATGTGTTTCTTTTTATCATTTACCTCCATTGGTCTTTTTTAAAGTTTTTAAACCACAGCATGTACTCATACCCGAACCTAACATATCTGATTATTTTATGTCTTGCAGTCAGAGCTATAGTTATGTGGCCAGGTTATTGCTACATGAAACTGGATTTGGAGGCACTTCCTTCACTTTGTAATGGGAAATGGCTTTTCTCAGTTCAGTGCAGAGCCCTGAGGAAAAGTCAGGTAGCTATTTAAACAAAACACATTTTTCTAGTATCGTAAAAGGTATATGTCATCAGAGAATAAACTCAAATTTGTTTGTAACATTTTACAATAACCATCCCATTAGTTAACATTAGTTGAAAGGGTTAGTTCACCAAAAAAATTCAAATTCTGTCATTTATTCACCCTCATGTTGTTTCAAACCTGTAAGACTTTCGTTCATCTTCGGAAACACAAATGAAGATCTTTTTGATGAAATCTGAGAGCTTTCTATCCCTCCGTTGGCCGCTAGAGATTGTAAATTACATATGAATAGAGTGGTTTAGTCCAAATTTTCTGAAGAGAAACGCTTATATACTGAACAGATTGAATTTAGGCTTTTATTCACATTAACATTCATCAAATCACACATCAGTTGTAAACAGAAGCTCAAACATGTTCGCATGTTGCTGTTTTTTTTTTTAGACAGACGTCAGTGTTTTAAAAAAAACTTTCAGCCAAAGTTTGATTTTAATGTACAATAAACCAGAGCATGAAAGCAATTACCGACAAGATATTGTTTAGACCTTGAACATTTCTGTTGTTTTCAAGCAAAATGTGTTTCTGTCTTTAAACACATTTAATAAACATTTTCTTCTTCTTCTTCTTCTTGTTCTTGTTAAGAAGCATTGTTGTAAACCCAGAGCTGATAGCCGAACTTATCTTCCCCTGTGAGTGAATCTGCACGTCTGAACCTTCAGCTTTCATCTCACACTGACACAAGACCTGTTTGAAGATCAAAGCCAGACTTTTGCTTCCACATGCAGTATGATATGACAGCAAGTTGAAAGCCATGTTTCTGTATGAGCCGATGCAAGCAGAAAGAAATAAAGGCAAAAAACAAAACAAAAAGAGGGACAAAAATAGAATTAAGTATGGGGCAGAACTTTCATTTCTTGATTGGTTATTAATTAAAAAGAATTAAACGTTTTTAAAAAAATCCTGCATGTAGAAAAGTATGTTTTCCGAAGGTCCAAACACAATTATGAATACATGAGCTTCCTCTGACAAAATAATCATCAAAATTACCTTTAAAACATGACAAAATGCAGCAGACCAAGATAATGGTCACAATTACTACAGTGCAAATGTGTTTTTGACAAATTAATGATGAATAGCGAGCGCCTGTCATTATCCACTCCATTCCCTTATAATAGGGCTATTCTACATTGACTGTTAAAACTGTCCTATAATAAATGACACTCATACAAAATATGACATTTCCAGTTGAAGATTTTTGGTTATTTTAGTGTACCTAAGTGTTTTATTTTATAGTGTATACATTTTTTTTATGTTTTTGAAAGAAGTCTCTTGTGCATCAGTTGTGTTAAAAACCTAATTTCAACTAAATCAGCATTGAGTGCGTTTGCTAAAATTATTTATAATAATACAATTAATGCACAACAAACACTAATTCTGGAATGTAGCTTAAAGGAGAACTCCGGTCAATTTTAACATTGAGCTCATTTTTTTGTCAATTTGGAGTGCTGTCAATAGTCAATTGTCGAGTTCACGCGCATAGGTTTAGTTACCTATGATCACGCGCGTGAACTCAACAATCGACTACTTTGGACTTCAACCGAAAACAGGATGTAAATACAGGTATTTGCGCTGGCTTAAATAACATCATTTTTATCCATTTCTTTCACATCTACTGCAGTCAGATTCACTCATGTTCACTCTGAAGGAATCACTCACATGACCTGTGCACTTGTAATGACACATCAAGGATGTTAAGAGGCTAAAAGCAGGTTTAAATATTGCCCCATTGAAGTCAACAGGGTGCAAATTTTAAAAAGAGGATAACACGGTGTAGGCAACACCGATTTTTGTCGTTGTTCTCTGTATTGACAGCACTCCAAATTGACAAAAAAATGAGCTCAATGTTAAAATTGACCGGAGTTCTCCTTTAATTTACTTAACAGCAGATTTACATGCATTGTCTGTGTAATTCCAGTTTAATACGTTAACTGGAAATCATTGCCATTCATTTTCTCTCAGAATGAAATAATGTTTATTTTGGCAGTAAAAACAGAATAGCATTCATTTCAGCCTTGAAGAAAACAATCACCCAGTACCACATACTCCCCCTCATTCTCTGTGTGTATATTGAGGGCTTCAGAGATAACAGCTTCCAGATGTTCCACATTCTCACTCTTTCATTGCCTTTCTTAGCTGCCAAAGAAGTGACATTAAACCATGAATTGTTGTCTTTCAGTCAGTTTTTTCTGTCACCATGTTTAGGTAACCCACAGGGCTTTAGAGAGGCAGAACCGTTTTATCACACGCATACACAGTTCAAGAGTTTGTTGGAAATGGTTCATATCACTTGCTCTTTTAAACAACTCTTGGTATACAATCTCAGCATTTCTGACTAAAAATTAATTTCTTGATTCCTCTTTATGTTCCAATTAAGATGAAAGTATGTGTGGGCTGCTACAAGCAATTATTAATACTGTTTAAATACGCAAAACCACGTTTAATTTTAGAACAAACTAGATTTAACTTCTTCACTAACAAATAGCTTATTCATTCATCACTTTTATTAAAGACTTAATAAGCACATGTTGATGATTAAATATGAACAAACTAGTAAAAAAGTCAATTTTTAAAGTTGGTTTATATCTAAAAATGTATACCGTCCTTTAAAGTCCCCCTGTGGTGAAAATCAAGCTTTTAAAGTTGTTTATATGCTGTGTGGTGTTTTTAATATGCTTTAAGACAAACTGTGAGCAAATTCATAAGTCAACACCATTGCTGAGTATTTTCTCCTTAAAACTGTGGTGAACCAAAGACAGTATCGAAAACGCAGTTTGTTTCTGACGTTACAAACTACCTTATAACCAATCAGGTCAACTCATGATCCTCGGATCTCTGAGCTGGTGTGAGTGAGTGGAGGTGGGGCTAATTTGCATATTCATAGAACTGTGTTTACTAAATGAGGCAATGGTGTAGAGTTACATTCAAGCTATTTTAAGGCATGAGGAATTTACGTGCTATGTTCAGGGGGAAAAAAGACTACTCTCAAATAAAAATAAAGAAAATAAGAATAATCAAACTACAAGCAATGGCACAAATAAATTCAATAGAGCAAAGAAAAAAATAGTGCTTTTCGGGTTTCTTTGGTAGATCTAACAATATTTTTCTGGTACGCAAATTGAACTATGTAATGTAAAAATGTAAATCTAATGTAAAACTAAATTACATATAATCTTCACTGTAGAAATGAAATAAAGATTAATCATTAAGTTACAAAAGCTACAAGAGCAGTGATTTCCTTGTCATTTGTTGTTTGATTAACATTAAAAACACAGAGAACAGGAATATTAGGCTGCTGTCACTTTAAGACCTGATACACAGATCCAGTATACTAATATTGATACACGTGTTGTCTTTATCTAATGTTTACGTTCACTTAACACATAACCTACAATGTTTGCTAGGGTAGGCTACTTGCCAAGACAGGCACGTTGACAATTTTTATGTGAATTTGTCTTTTCAAGCGCAAGATTTGAAAGAGAACTCAATATTTCTGCATTTGAATGTTTAAATTGGCAAGGCTTAATGAGTTTAGTTTAAACACAGATAACGCAACGTGTGCGCTAGTCAGGTCTCACCTGCGCTCTCGAGCTATCAACACCATATGATGGCGTACAGGGGCGTAGCCAGGACATTATTTCTGGGGGGGCCAGCTTGGGCCAGTCTTTTATTTGGGGTGGCACTTGATTGTCAAAAACTACTATTTTAAAACTCACTCTGAGTAGCGGTTTTCCCGCGGCTCGTCAGGCCATAAACAATGGATTGAACTTCCTTATGGACACTAATAATGTCTTATTGATAATCCATGTTATTGGGATGGGTGCTTAGATCAGTGGTTCTCACACTTTTTACACCAAGTAGACTACCACCTCAGAAAATATTTGGCTCTCCAAGTACCACCATAATGATCAATATTAAAATACAGTAGCGTAGTAGGCCTAACTATTCAGCTACAGTTATGCACAGCTAAAAAAAACAGGCAGTTTTATTTATAATAAGAATATGTATTGTTGTCAGCCACTTTAAACATTGTAACAACACAGTTTTAACATCAACACTGCACTGTGTGCACTGTTACACAGGTAATTTTTTAAAAAATGTATAAAATCTCATCATAATTTCTCACTGTTTTGTAGCGTTTGCTGCTGCTGCCTTCACCGGCGCTTTCAAAGTTGCCACTGTTGTGTTGTTAGCAGCACTAGTGCTTGGTTCACTCTCATCCTCTTCAGTTCTTGTATTTGAAACATTCTCCTCCTGATCCAAACTTTTCTTGCCAGATTGAAGCCACAATAGCAGTTTTGAACTTTTCATAATTTAATAATCCACCTAACATTCATTTATATTTAACCTTTTCACACACTTGGTTAAGTTTAAAAAAAAATCAGCTGCTCCCAAGCGTAAGCTTTTCAAGGCGACCGTTATAGATCGTATCACTTTGTTTCCATGGTGACGTGTTGTCACACGACCACAACCACTCAATACATACTGATGTAAATATACAAAATATTCACACATTTGTTAGCTAAAGCATTGAATCGCCTTTATAATGATCACGTTAGTTGGGGAAAAAAAAGCACAGTTTGAATTTAGCAGTTGATCACGTTCTACTCACACCGGTGAGATCGAAATTCAGTGTTTCCTCTGCGTAGGGACCTTAACATCTGTAGGCCTACTATATGTGTTGTAGCCATCAAACTCATTTAGTTTCATATTTGTTAAAATATTAGAATGTTATTTTTTCATCTAAGTTGATTATGAAAAGTGAACCGCACGAGTAAGATAGGATATTCAATATCGAGAGACATGGAGCGGGTCAGACATGATTTTGACCACTTAATGAAGTTCGAAAGCTCTTTTTTAAGTGAATTTCGTTTTGTATAAATTGTATCTTAATTTTAATATTTTTTTTATCAACAAATTGCCTGTATTTAATGAAGCAAATAGGAGACAATATAAGAGGCGCGCCCGCGCGGTCACTTGCATTGCTCGTGAACAGGAGCGCATCTCATCCTAACTTAACGAAACTCAGCATATGCCTCACAGACATGAAATCTATCTTAAAGCTTGAAATGTATTTTTAACAATTTAAAACGAAAAGAAAAAGGCTAGGCCTACTCTCTGATTATGCAATCCATGATGTGCATTTCTCTCTATAGGCGCGTTCACGGAGTTGACGATCGACAACTTCATCTTTACAGCTGTTGCTGCTGTTAATAAACTAAAAATAATAGGCCTATAATTTTATTAAACAATACATTAAATGAAATTGTATTTTTTTTTTTTAAAAGCAACAAAAAATTCCTGTTTAAGTTTTTCTTTTCTTTTTTACCTGTGCTAATTACGCATTAAATTCAGGTATGAGTCGCTGTCCTCAGTGCCGCAGAAAAGCGCTGAAACGGAGATGAAGGGAAACCCGTTTTTTTTTTTTTTTTTTTTTGGCTTATTTTAACTGGCCCATCCAGTTTTCTGGAGGCCCACCTACAATCAAAATCCTGGCGCCGCTAGTGCATGAGACGGGGATTTTTTTAGTGCAAATGACAGAAAGACACAATATGAATTGTCATTTTTAGGCGATAATTTATTTATGTAAACCATGGCATTTTAAGTGCAATATTCAATTTATTTTTCATAATTGTCTTTTTGTTTGTTTGCTGAGTGAGTTTTCAAATCTGCGTCACTCATCGGCGAAAGGTGGAAATAGAGTGTTTTAATCTGTTATAAACAAAGCATGCACACCTACAAATAAACGCCGACACAAAGTATGACGCTCTCTTCTATACTCACTCTAACGGTATAATTATGTATCTTTCCCTGTGGCTCAGTGGTGAAATCTAAGCTTTTTAGCGCCAGAGACCCGTGTTCGAATCCCGGCTCTGGCGGCAGATGAGCTTTCTTACGTACAGAAAGCGAATCCGCCCCTCGCGCCCTCCTGTTCACTCGGCGGGGGTCGAGTATTTATTTCTGAGTATTTATTTAAACTCAGGAGGGTTTTTTTCTTTAAATTAAATTTATTTTCCCCCTCCTCAGACTGGGGGTGGGGCCGTGAGTTTGGGGGGGCCGGCAGGGGGGCCGAGCCTTGACCAGTGGTGGCCGTGGCCCCCCCTGGCCACCACGTAGCTCCGCCCCTGATGGCGTACATGACTGGTCATATTAGAGCATATATGGCACTCGTATTGAACAAAGTTTAAGGGAAGCCAGAATGCATATCCTTTGACAGAAGCCTAACTTTGTCTGTCTGTTTTATAGATGCGTATGCATCATCATGAGATGAACCGCGGTGCAAGCGTGCTGAACTTTGGGTGGAGAACGGTTCGGTTAGATTTGTTACCAAGAACATTACATACACTGCCGACACACATTTATGTTCAAACGCCATGTAAAAGTGAATTTTGCATAATAGGTCACCTTTAAACTCCACCCATGAAGACTTAAGATGCTGAAATCTGTAAAAATCAATTGGTGTAGGTTAATGAAAACCAAAAGCGTTCAACATAGCAAATGTGTTATGTAGCCTATGTATTATCATAATTTTTTGGACATCTTCAATTAAGAGGCCTTTATATATATATATATATATATATATATATATATATATATATATATATATATATATATATATATATATATATATATACTTTTCAGTATAAATAAATTTTTAGTTCCATATAAATCAAATTATCATGACATTACCATCTGGTACCACACCATTTCTATAAGGGAAGTCCTTTATAAACGTTTAACTTAAACTCCACCCATGAAGACGTCATCATAACTCTTCCCAGGAGTTTCAGGGGTTTCTCAACTTCAGCTGACAGTGAACTTCCCAACTATGATTTGGTCTCTTACTGACATCCATTGGTCAAATAAAGAATGACAACCATTCCAAGTCTTCAAATGTTTTTACACATTCTATATTTGCCTATACGTCTCTATTCTAAATTCTGTATCTTTTATTGTGAAAATGTATTCACTAAGAGCAAAAACGTTGGCACATGTTGATAATTAAATATGGACAAATAAGTAAGTTTTAAAGTTGGTTTATACCTAAAAAAGTATATAATGCAAATCTTAAAATAGTTAAAGGTCAGTCATGTCTAAAGTGCAAGCCTCGATTTGTTACTTCCTTCAGTGACTCAGCGAGATTAGACACGTCCAACCACACTATACAGAGCACAGCCAAGACACACCCATACGAACTTAACAAACACCACCTGCATATGAACACTGATCTGAAATAATGCATTTAAACAGACTTTCACAGCTTTTACAGAAACATGTACACTACCAGTTTAGTCTTACATTGCGCATTGTTTTAAACACAACATAAAGTATTTGGACAATAACAGCACACTTTGCACACAAAAAAAAAAGAAGAAAAAAAGAAAAGAAATTGGAAACAAAATATCAGACAAAGTGGCATTTATTTTAAGGAATAATCTGAAGTAGCTACACTTTATCCAAAATAAGTTTGTGTATAAAATGAGAAAGCTACACAATATACTGTTCAAAATTAAGTATATGGACACTTTCTGGTTGTCAAAGGCAATAAGCAAGGGTATATTCGTTATATCTGTAGTCTACATTGTCATAGTTATTGTAATGAACAACACCTGGCAGGTCACCTGTGAGAACCTGAGGGGAAATGACTTCATACATGCACAAAAAAAGATTACATAGAACTATGCACTTGGTTTGATGTTTATTAACTAATAAGTAATCAAAGATTTTCCAATATTACCATGGCACTTGCCATGAAGCAAGCATGTTTTGGTAGGCTACTTTTTGTAAGTTCTTGCTTGGTTCATGATTATGGAAATCATTCAGTTCCATAAACCAAATTCCCATGTTGTACAATGGGAAGTCCTTTAAAAACGTTTACCTTAAACTCCACCCATGAAGACGTCATAATAACTCTTCCCTGGAGTTTCAGGGGTTTCTCAACTTCAGCTGACGGTGAAATCATTTGGTGTGGGTGAAACCAAAAGCGCTTAACATTCAGCGTTCGCCTCGCTTGTAGACCCCCATTGGAAGGAGGCAATTTCAGAATCCGTGTTCAGTTTTAAATACTAGTCCAGTGTTGAATCTCAGTCGCACCATGGCTGTGAAAGCGCTTCAACAGTGGTGCAAAATCCAGTGTGCAGGATACCGGGACGTGTCGATCACCAACATGACCACATCTTTCCGGGACGGTTTGGCGTTCTGCGCTCTAATTCACAAACACAGACCGGAGTTGATGTAAGTAACATCCCCCACAGAGCAAACGCGCGGTTCGGTGCTGCTGCATTGTGCGCAGAAAAGCACAGCTCCTGAACTTTGGACGAACGTTTAATTGCTAAACAGTCGAACGTAGAGTTTGTTTACAGTTTATTCCTCCTATCAGACTTAACATTTAGATTTGTGGTTCAAAACTAAAGACATTTTGAATTTAGGACGAGGGCGTAATACTTAGAACGTACTATGGCATGTTGTATTACTTTAGAAACATGATGAGACCTTTTAGGATTTAAGGTGAGGAAATGGGAATTTTTAGACCTTAAGTTAAGAACTTTAGAATTTAGAAAGAGAACATTGGTTCTTTTAGTTACCATTATTAAATGTTTAGTCCTTCATGACTTAGGATAAGAACAACTTCTTGAATTTAGGACTAGCACTTAAAACTTGGATTGCATTATAACTTAGTACAAGAATATTGACATTTTTAGAATTCCAAACTAGATGTTGGAACTTTTAGAACTTTGGATGACATTAAAACTTTTTAAAACCTATTTTACATCTTGGGAAACCGAGTGTCTTGAAATACTCAAAACTTTGTGCTTATTCAATGTTTTATTTAGGCTATGTCTTGCAACATTCTAGTTGTTTCAAGTGAGCATCTGGCACTTGTTTGTTGACATTGCATTGGTACATGCTTGTGATTTGTGTTTGTATTAGTGTAAGATTGACTTTTTTAAAAATATTTCGCATGGGAAATTCCCTTTTCTTTTCACTCTCTTACAGAGACTTTGACTCTTTGAGCAAGGAAAATATTTACGAAAACAATAAACAGGTAAGATATTGTTCACTTTATAAAATGATCTCTTTATCAACCCTCATCACTTTTTTTCTGTAGTTTCCATTACCACAATATTTTACATTTATCCAACAAATTTAATTCATTTAGATACCTATTTTTTATTTTCTGATATCATAACCGTCTCCACAATTGTTAAAAATACATGTTCCCTCATATGACTAACAGCCAATCCAAAGTGATCATCAGCAATATGAAAAAGCAGATTAACATTTGGTACCATTCACTCTCAAAAATAAGGGTTCCAAAAGGGTTTTTGCAGCAATTCCATAGAAGAACCGTTTTTTTATTCCCCAAAGAACCTTTTTAGTGATCAGTTCACCCAAAAAATGAAAATTGTCATTTACTCACCATCAAGTTGTTCCAAACCTTAAGAATTTCTTCTGCTGCTGAACACAAAAGAAGATATTTTGAAGAATATGGGAAAACAAACAGTTGATGGATCCCATTGACTTCCATATTATGAAAAAAAAAAAAAAAACTATAGAAGTCAATGGGGTCCATCAACTGTTAGGTTACCGACTTTCTTCAAAGTATCATCTTTTGTGTTCAACAGAAGAAATAAATTCATTCAGTTTGGAACAAATTGAGGGTGAGTAAACAATGAAAGAATTAAAATTTTTGGGTGAACTATTTAAAATAACCTTTTTCCATAATAAAGAACCTTTATGGAAAAGTTCATGTTCATGGAACAATCAATGCCGATAAAGAACCTTTGTTTTTTTTTAAGAGTGTTTGTAGGGTTCTTGGATTCGCTGTACAGTTCTTCCAGGTTAAAAAAAGTAATTGATACATAAGTTCCTTCAGATCAGTATGTTGGTTTAGGCTTCTTTAAAGCATTCCCACAAATTGTTTTCCTAAAGAACTAGAGAATCAAAGTTCTTTGTGAAAAATAAAAATGCTCACTTATGGCCTCAGCTAGTAAAAATGTTTTGGTTCTTTATTTGTAAGAGAGTAGATCAACAACTTTAAGTTTTTTGGGAAATGTCTTCATTCCAAGAATATCACAACCCCATCATTTTAACAGTTAGTATGTTTCCTAGACCGCTCATGGAGCTGTTTGACCCATATGTGGTTGACCAAGGCTAAGATGTGACAGATTGGATACATACTCCAGGCCTATTCTTCTGGTTTCTTCTATTTTTGAGTCAGCTGAATCACATGTTGTGCTGTTGTAGACCATTATAAATCATCATCTGCACACACTTGTGTTCCTGTTTCCATGGAAAAGGGAATGCTGTCCAGAAGGGCATTGTTGTGAAAGAGGGAATACAATAATGGAAGTGCTGCGAAAGAAAACCTAATGAATAGCTTTTTGTGCATGCGAGGAAGACATTATCTTTCCAAACCGAACACATGTGAGAGACAGAGAAAGCGAAAGTGTTAAAATAAGGTAATGCATGGTTAGCAGGGTGGAGATTAAGTATAAGGTCAACAGAAACCTGGCATTGACTAATAGTGTTTTTTGTTTGTTTTTTTTTCCAAATAAAAAAAAAAGTCTTAACATTCTCAGATCTGTAGCGATTCGTGGTCTTTTAATTGCATTTCCTGTTCTGTGAGTTGTTGAATGAATCTTTACCGAGAAATGTCTCCCCTTATTCCTCTCAATCTAGGTTTTATCTAGATTTTTTTCTCCTTTTTCTTCTCTCTCCTTGGTCATGTCTGCTCTTGTTTATTTTTGATCTAAGGGGTTTTTTTTTTCTCCCAAAGAAATCCAGGCCAAGTTCACATTTTTGTGTGTGCATAATGGCATGGAGGAATTATAGTTCTTCCTCTGGGTGGAAAATCACCACAAATTATAAACTTTTTCCCAATGGTTCATCATTGTGAAATATACATGAGATATGTGTCTGGTGACACACAAGTTGATCTGGTGACATTCGCACCGTTTTAAATAGTATAACACTGATCACTGATCCACAGAAAACAAAACTTGTTCACAACTTCAAGTTTTATTAGCTAATGTCAATCAATATGTTCTGTGTAAGAGCTGATAAAAGCAGAAATATAGTTGTTTGATTTGTAAAAAAAAAAAAAAAGTGTCTAGTTCCCCTTGTATTTTCTATAAGTTAATATTCATCAACACACTGCATTAATTATGTGTTTTTTTTCCCTTTTGCAGCCTGCAGATATCAAAGATATGTTCAAATTTGGAATGATTTTTGCAGTTCTAGCACTTGATAATAGGGGTATATAGGAATAGGAAATCCTCTAATTGTTCTGCTACACAGATTTTCCAGCGATAATGTCCACACACACACACTGAAACACCCTTAGTGCTTAGTTAAATCCCACTTGTGAAATTCTTACACCTCACATTATTTTTATTGTTTTGTATTTTTGTACCAGGCTTTCGAGGTGGCAGAGAATGAGTTGGGCATACCTGCCCTTCTGGATGCTGAAGACATGGTGGCTCTAAAAGTGCCTGATCGACTCAGCATTCTGACCTATGTGTCCCAGTACTACAATTATTTCCATGGACGTTCTCCCAGTAAGACATGCGTGTGCACATGAACATTATTTTTCACATATTTTATATTGTTGCAGCACCTCTCTTCCCAGTCTGTCAGTAACACTCTGTGATGAGATTCTCAAAATCATCGTGAGCTAAGTTGATCGTAGAGAGCATTGGTGGAAATGGTTCTACAATCTACTTGGGCTTATGATGTTTTGTGGAATCGCAGTCCAGTTTAGTTCCTGTCTTTATGAAGCCCCTAATTGCGAAAAGCGCAATGTGCTCTGATTGGTCGGCTGGAGCAGTGTGTTGTGATTGGTCAACATCTTCGAGCGTGTTTGGGAAATCTCACTCCCCTTTCCATAACCGCTAGTTTAAACATGCTACGAAAACTCAAGACTACAGTCAAGGTGTTTCAGGGAGTTCAGAAACCGATATAGAGAATAACTCTTTCTGGAGTGCTTTGTAACTTTGCAGACCTTTTTAATGCTCAGACAGCAACATTACACCCTAAAGCATAATAGGTGCAAAAAAGCACAATATGTCCACTTTAAAAAACATGTTTACCATGTGGTCATTTTTAGCATTGCTAAAACATTTCACTCTTTGGATGTGCAGTTGGAGGCATGGGTGGGATTAAAAGATCAGCCGAAGAGTCTAATGAAGCGCCATCTGAGAAGAAGAACCAACCTGTCACAGCTAAAGTTTACGCTTCACCTAAACCAGCCACAGAGAATAAGACGGCAAAACCGGCAAACGAAAATAAGGTACAATATGTAATTTATCTGAGATTTGTCACCTCATATAGGAACTTTAAATTGTTTGACAGTTCTGTATTTTTGGTCAAGTGTGTGTGTAATGAGGGCACATGAACAATTTAACCCTGCCGTTGTCTTAGGTTACTTTATTCTGAGATAACTGATGTAAATATTGTTTTGCACATAATTATTGATTATTTGATTAATTGATAAAACCCCTATTGAGGTGTTTGCACAGTGACTAATTGATTTATTTATTTTTTTGTCATTTCCAGAGAGAAGTTTTGGCTGAACGTGCCAATAAATCAGGAACTCTGATCAGCAGCTGTACTGTTTGTAACCAACATGTTCACCTTGTGCAGCGCCACCTAGTCGATGGGAAACTGTACCACAGGAACTGCTTTAAGTAAGTCACTTCTGTTTTTTTGAGCCATTGATCCTTTTATTAATTTATTTTTAACTTTAAGTTTAAAAAATAGCACATCAACTCCACTCCACATGACTAGTGAATCATGTTTGAATTGTCATTGCAATGATTTAGTGTTTTTTTTATAATAGTTGCCTTTCAGTTTTGCTTTATTGCTGTTCATCAACTATCATATTCATTGTTCATTGTTTTTTTATCGCCTGATCATTTAGTATGCATGACTAAAAGGGAGTGAAGATAAATATCTGTTGGACTAATATACTATAAATGTAATCATTCACCTCCTGATGTCTTGGAAAGCATTCCTGAGCATTTCATGATCCGATAGCTATCCAATACAAGTATCCTTTTAGACTTTTTTTTTTCGACAATACAATATTTATTTATATAGCACATTTAAAAACAACTGAGGTTGACAGAATTGCTGTACAATAAAAGCATACATACCAAACAAACATAAGATGTACACAAAGAGGCAGGGAAGATTCAATGATTCAAGGAATGTTAAAAGCTGATGAAAATAGGTGAGTTTTAAGTCGAGTTTTAAATAGAAGGGGCAGTTCTAATATGAATCTGGAGACTGTTCCGGAGTTTGGGACTGGCAATTGCAAATGCTCGGTCTGGATTGGGTTTTCTAAGTGTTTTATTTCAACCTTCCTTTTCAACAGATGCAGAGAGTGTTCCACTATTCTTCTCTCTGGCACCTACAAGGCTGGAAAAGAACCAGGCACTTTCATCTGCAAGACGCACACAAGCACAGATAAGCCTGTAACAGCGCCAACCACACACATCACAGTGCCTCCACCGAAGACGCAGTCTACCTTTATAACCAAGACTATCCAGAATGCATCAGGTGGAGGTACTGGAAAATCTGGTTTAACACCTAACGCATCTAAACCGGGTTGGCTGGCCAATAAAAGTGACCATACACCCAGCCGTGAGTTAGCTGTCACACATACTCCAGCAGTTCAGCTCAAGCCAGTACCAAAAACAACTCCAACACCAGAGACAACAACTGTGAAAACCTCTTTTAACCCCAAAACACCCACGGAGCCTCTTAAAGCTGTAAGCAACAGTCTACAGAAGAACCAAGAAGCCAGAAAGAGGTAAATGTCTTTCAGTTCGGTATTTTGACACTTTATTTGCGAAATTGTTATATTTTGGATAAAAGCTAGTTTGTGACCAATACTGACTTATAGTGTAAGTGTGTTTCTCTTGTATTTCGGATCAGTGTTGTTAATGTAAAATGAAACTATTAAAAATAGTTTTCGGTTTGAAATAAAGCTGAAATAAATGTATAAATATTAGATGAAAAACTTAAATGAAAATATAAATGTGGCCTTGTCAATTAACTTAAATAGGTTTAAGTTAAAGTACCAAAATGCCTTATTAAAACTCAAATAAAAATAAATGAAAGCTATATGGAATTAACAAAAGATTAAATAGATAAAAATCACTAAAGGCATAAGAAAATTACTATAATTTCAGCTAAACTGAAAATATAGTTCTATAAGAGTACTATAATAGTGCTAAATTTCAATTTCATCCGTTTTGTAAGAATTTATTGTTTATCAGATTGTTGGATTGTATTTAGGGATGCATGATATATCAGTGTCATGTCTGCTAATATTACACTTTTAATTTCTTAGTATCAATCAGAACTAGACATACTGTATATTGGATATTTAACTGTGCATGCTCATTTCCCCAATTTTTACATTTTTAGATTTCCCTTTACTGTCATCTACCGTTGTGATGCCTAAACTCACTTAAGCATTTAAGGGGCGTTTAAATTACACCGTTTTCTACAATAAACTTAAAACGTTTTATGTGTTTTGGCTGTTCATTTACATGACAATGGAGATTTGGAGCCTGAAAATGCGAACTTTCAAAAACGAGTTTCAAAGAGCAAGTTTTTGAAAATGATACCATTATCGTCTCCGTGGAAACTACAAAAACGTGAACTTGTGAAAACGGTGATGTCATGCACATGCGTATTGTTCAGTCTATAAGCGTGTAGTGTTTCTTCACAATGTGTCATCGCCAACTATTGGCCTGGCATGAGTAACACAGCATTTTTAGTCGTTTTCATGGATCCATGTGAACGGGGATCGTCTTTACGTTTTAAAAACGCAAATGAAATGTCATGCATTTACCCTAAAGCCTGTTGATTTTTAGTTGTTGTTTTTTTCACAAAATGTAATTTTAATGTTGTCCATTTATTGGATATCGACCATAACTTGACAATGTTCAGCTTATTGTACTGACCAGAACATTAATATTTTTTTCATTTTCTTTGTTAGATTCTTTGAGCCTAGCAGTACTGTGCCTGAAAGTAAGAGCACCCCATCATACACCTCAACTACACCTGTGAGTACAGTACGTGTTACTCCTACAACAGAGATTACAACGCCTAGAGTCACTGCTGGAGCTGGAGCAGGTCAAAAAAGAGTCCTGCTACGGGTGGGAGACTGGGCAAAAACACAGGACACAGAAAAAGAAGAGAACGAAAAGGAGAAAGCCAAGGCTGTGATCGGAAAGATGGTGACGTTGGAAAAAAATAATAACAGCTTGTCTCCGAGTCCAGCTGGGCTGAAAGCAAGCAGCAGGTGAGCTACATTCACCTATATAAAGCACGTTACATACTTGGCTTTTATTTTATCAGTTGTTTTCGTAGGGTGGAAGTATACAAGGGTCATAAAACAGAATTATAGCCTCTATGTACTCAAGCATGTTGAGTATTGTTTAAATCCATCTTGAAGTGTTTGTTGACGTGTTGGTGTAGACACATCCATTAACACGTTCTCGTCACACTTTGGTTTCCATAGTAATGTTTCCCCTGTGGAATCGGGTGCTAAAGGCACCTTTGGTAGGGTGCGCCTCAAAGCACCGGATGCCGATGTGAAACCTGCTGCCCCCGCTGCTACAGCGCCATCCTGGATCAAAGATAATAAAACCTCACCCAGGCCTGTGAGCACGCTGCCGTCCGACAGCAAGGGTGAGGAAGACAAACTCGCCTATACAACGGTCACTTCATGCATTGATCATTTGCATAGCTTGGTCTTATTGGTTGTTTGCAGAGAGAGTTGTGCTTGACGGATATGATTTTCTGTACCTTTTGATATGTTATGTTAATATAGATGCTTAAAAAGAATCCTCACTTTACAGTGACTTTAAAATAGGATATGTTCAAAATCAGGTTTTTGATCAACACATTTCTGTCAAACAAATAGTCCCTCAGTGGTGTGTAGTGGACACTAAAATAGGGAGGAAAAGCACCCTCTGTGTTTATTTATTTATTATGGTTATTTTTGTTATATCTTTGATTGTAATAATATAAAATGGAAATATCATGTCACATTTCCATTTGAGGTTTATGAGATTGAGGTATAAATAAACTTCTTTTTACACCTTCAAAAAGTGAAAGAGCAGGTATTTTAAAAATGAGAGAAGGACAGTTACAGTTATTTTGTGTAATGTGATTTATCCAGGCAGGATATGCTCCTACATCAGCTTCCTTGTTGGTCTTAGATTAACATTCTTATCAATCAATCAAATTAGATTTTTTGCTTACAGCAGTTTATGAAGAAATTAATACTTTTATTTGAGATAGGATGCATTAAATTGATCAAGATATGTATAATGATATTTGGGGTCCATTGTTATTTAAACAAAAACAAAGCAAAAATGAATGCTTTATTCAACAAGGATGCGTTAAATTGATAAAAAGTGATATTATAGCCATTTAAAGTATTATAAAAGGTTTCTTTTTCAAATAAACTTTCTATTCATCAAAAAATTCTGGAAAAAATACATATCTTCGTTCCCACAAGATATTAAGCAGCTCAACTGTTTTTAACATTGATGAATAATAAGAAATGTTTCTTGACCAGCATATTAGAATGACTTCTGAAGGATCATGTGACACTGAAGACTGGAGTAATGATGCTGAAACTTCAAATGCATACAAATGGAAACATATTCAAATATTTACAGAATATATTTGTAGTAGACTTTGTGTAACATTATAAATGTCTTTATTGTCAATCAATCAATCTAATGCATCCTTTCTCTAATAAAAGCCAAAAATGTTAATCTAAGACCAACAAGGAAGCTAATGTAGGAACATATCCCACCTGGGTAAATTACATTACACAAAGTATAATAACTGTAACTGTCTTTTTCTCATTTTTAAAATACCTGCTCAGTCACTTTTTGAAGGTGTAAAAAGATGTATGTAAACTTTACAAATCTTTTGATGTAATTTCAGAAAATGATACAGCTCCATCTGGCTGGAGGTCCTTGCTCAAGCCTGTGAAGTAAGTTTGCTCATTTCTGTCGTCTCTCCAAATGAAACCAGCTTCTGATCTTTTTACTAATACTGTCTTGTTCTTTAGTGTGGAATGAATTTATGAATCATTTTGCCATGTTCTTTCTCAGTAAAATCATTTATTATCATCATCTTCTCTTCTTCTACATGATTTCCCTAACCAAATCATCCTGCTCTTCATTGATTAACCGCTTCGTTCTCCAGAAGGTCTGTCCCTCCCACTTCTTCACAATCTGTTGCGATTGGTTTTCTTGATGGGCGTGTAAAATTGCTGCGCCCAGTAAGACCAGCAGTGGGTCGTATCTGAAAGTTCCCAGAGCGATAGAGCTCAGTGCCCATGCACTTCCCCATGAAGATCTTTCACCTGTAAATACCCCCTTTAAATTCCTGCCCCACCCTCCCAAACTTTCACCCGTCAGAGGTGAGAGAAGCGATGCTAAATAATTAGTGGCTGAGAAACACAGCAGAAAAGTTTAATATCTTTCTCTTGGTTTTTTTTGTTTTTTTAGAACTCCTCCCAGTAATATAGAAAGCACCGGCTCACCCTCCAAGAGGCCGGAAGCAGCAGCAGCTTCTCCACGGACATCAGGTCTGGGAATCACCCCTGCATCCAATTCTGCTCCATCTACCACCAGCATCTCCATCAGCATCTCCACCAGCATCAGCTCCCCAAAAGGGCCCTCACCTAGCCCGATGAACAACAGGCCTAAAACTAGTGGTAAGGCCTTAGGAAAAGTTGAGGAAATGGAATATTTCTTTATTCAAAAGGTCACATAAGAACAAGTACTCGTTCCGGCAAAAATGTTCTTGCAAAGATTTACCAGTCAAAAGTTTGAAAACAATAAAAAAAAGCAATGAATTTTATGAGGATTAAGCATAAGCTTGAAAATATGAGTTTATAATAAAATATTACAAATATAATGTGAGGGTTGTGCTTATAACAAAATAGTGATATAAATGTATGCATAAATACCATGATCAAGATACATTACTTTCTCTGAAAACCAGTGTTTTCCCTATTATTTTTATATACTATTCTAGAGTTTAATATTTGGAATTGGCCCTTTATGTTTTCATTTGAAAGTTTTAGTAATCTAGTAATGAGATTTTGTCATTTTCATTTATTTTCCTTTTTGATTTTTTTTGTTTCAGTTTTGGTCATTTTAGTACTTAAAATTATTTCCATTTAGTTGCCAATGCAACATTTCGAATTTTCCTTTAAGGTTTTTAAGTTAGTTTTGTGTGTGTGTGTGTGTGTGTGTATATATATATGTGTATGTATGTGTGTGTATATATAATATAATATAATATAATATAATATAATATAATATAATATAATATAATATAATATAATATAATATAATATAATATAATATAATATAATATTCATCCACCTGTTTTCCTCTGTCTTTCCTCCAGACTCCAGCAGTGTTTCTCCGGTTAGTCCCTCAGGGACTGAAACTCACAAATCGCATAAGGTGTGTGTCAAAACAATAATTACATGTGTTATCTGCATTTCTGTCTGCACTGATGTGTGTGTTGAGGGATTATTTTGTCAAGGGGCCTATTTAGACTGTTTTGGAGAGTCAAAGGGACCCTTTGGGGCACAGTTATCTTTGAATAGACTACTACAATCAAAACAGAGTGACTTCATAGTAAACCCAGACTTTTGAACCATCTGTTCAGTTCCTCATATAGACTAAAAAAAGCATTGAAAGGAATAAATAAACCACTTAGGATCTGTATAGAGTAATGTGTGCAAAAGTTCACATTTGACATATTGTGTGTCTGTTTGCTTTAGCCGGGTTACATTCCGAAAGAAGACATTCAGAAAGAGCTGAAGGAAATTGAGATGCAAATGAACGAGTTGCAGAAAAGAGGAGTAGACCTGGAAAAACAACTCAGACAAAGTGATGAGGGTCTGTACAATACACACACACACACACACACACACACACACACACACACTTAAAAAACAACCAAAAAAACTGCTCACCAGTTGTTCAAATAAATTGATGGGATACATAGAAACTCGCATGACAAAGAAAGAATTATTTTACTGAGAAGTTGATCTGTTCATTATAGCCTTTTGTCAGATCCACTTCTCAGTAAAATAATTCTTCCTGCGTCACATTATTTTACAAAATAAAGATACATATTATGAATTAAGTTTACAAACTTTTCACATTTTATAAAAAAAAAAAAAATAGTTGAAATTGTGACTTATGAAATGGCTTCTGTAGGGCGGGAATTGATTAGATCATTGTCATTTGCTATGGACACTTTTCACAGTCTGTGGTGATGCATTTCCACAGTTATCAATATCGCGATTCTAGTAAAGTTCTTCATATTTAAAAAAAAAATGAATACACATTTGTATATATTGTTATATTACCTTGTCAGTAAATGATAGAAAACAAATGAACACTACTGCGAGGGTGTTTCTAATACAACGACGGAGGGTGTGAAGGCAAATTTGACACTTTTCTCTCTTCTGACCAACCTAATCAATCTCTATTTTTTTTTTTCTCTCTCTTTTGGAAAGTCCTGGAAACTCTTATCAGATTTTTTTCTTTTGCTATTGGAGCAAATGGAAAAACAAAAATTATATTTGATGTCGTCTCTCCAGTTCGCCACTATAGACGTTTACCCAACTATGACGACTACGCTTCTGAGAACCCCGGAAATGTGAAAAGAGTCCATTGCTGTCATTTGAGTGACAGGTTGTCCCGTCCTCGTGTCAGTGAACACATCATTAGAGAAGAGATGTTTTGCAAGAGGGAGGGGAAGTTATTTTGATTGAAGATTGAGGGAAAATTAATTTAAAAAAATTTGTATGGACAAATAATTTATAATAATAATATTCAATGGTGGTAATAAAAAAAAAAAAAAAAAAAAAATTTTTTTTTTTAAATTTCATAGTGACTTTAATCGAAGTCCCTTAAACTCATTTAAAAAAAAAATATTTTCAATGCCTAAATGAAAGTGTTGATTCATCCTTACTGTGAACTAATGAATTATGAATAGAGGATCAATGTTTTGGTGGTCTACGCATTATTTAAACATGCTTATTAAACATAACCATTCAGAGACTGATGTTGTCCTCTGCTGCTCCAGCAGGTGGAGACAAACATTACAAATGTAGATTCTCAGCTCTTTAACTTTTCTTACATTTCTTTTTTTATTTCTTCAGACGGAGAAGAGGAGACAGTAATGAATGACTTAATGGTGGACTGGTTTACCCTCATCAGAAACAAACAGGTCTACATGAGACGCGAATCCGAGCTTGTGTACATGTATGTGCAAACTGTTGAATGCTGATAGTGAATATCCTGTATTTCTGAATGCTCTATGTATTAAACATGGTTATTATCTGTGATTTGTGTTATGATAGTGCCAAGACGCAGGATCTAGAAGAAGAGCAGCCCAGCGTTGAGGCCGAGCTCAGGAGACTGATGGAGAAACCAGGTTGGTACAACACTGGGAAAAAGTCTGAACATCATCCACTTGGTTTAATATTTCGTTTGTATAATGCTGTTGCATTCATACTTTTTGGGGTCACTAATTAATCTTGTGCTAATGAAGCTTTGTGTAGACTATTGTAGTCAACACAAACAACTAACTGCTTGATTTGGTCTTATTCAAGAGGTCTACTTTTGTTTAAAGGCTTAAGTGCTTCACATTTGAAGTAAAATCTAATCTAGCTATAAAATATTTTTTGTATCCTGTAGAGAATCTGAAGACCTACCGCGAGCGTAAACGAGAGGAAGAGCTGATGGCCAAACTTATGGAGATAGTTAATGACCGGAACGCCATATTAGAGGGATTGGATGAAGACAGACTGAGGTGTGCAGGATCAACATATATCATATCAGTCTATCTCGTATATCATATCTATTTCATATATATATATATATATATATATATATATATATATATATATATATATATATATATATATATATATATATATATATAATATAATATAATATATTCCGTATCATATATATATATATATATATATATATATATATATATATATATATATAAAATATAATATAAAATATAATATAATATATATTTATATTATCTTATCATATATCTCATATATCATCTTATCATATATCGTATATCTCATATATCATCTTATCATATATCATATCTAATTCGTATCATATATATATATATATATATATAAATAAAATATTATATTATATATATATATATATATATATATATATATATATATATATATATATATATATATATATATATATATATATATATATATATATATATAATATAATATTTTATTTATATATATATATATATTTTATATATATATATTTTATATATATATATTTATATTATCTTATCATATATCTCGTATATCTCATATATCATATCATAAATCTCATATATCATATCATATCATATTGCTTAATCTTGCCTAATCTTATTTTATTGCTTAAAGTCGCATAAAGAAAATTGATACTGTTTTATTCAGTGGTTTTAAAGTTATTTGGTATTTAATTTTGTTTGGATTGGAATGCTATTGGATGATATTATAGGATATTTTTCCTTGCACATACATCATTGGTTACATCAGCAGAAGAGTTTAAAATTACTACATTTTGATGACTTTTTTTTTATTATTATTGTTTTATAAAATGCACAATATGACCAGGTACACTTCATTAAAATAAGTTAGTTGTTTGTATGTATTTAAATATTGTTTACATTGAACCAGAACACTATTGAATACCTGAAACCTTTACATAATGTGACATTTGCGGCTCTTTTTACACTTACATCCACAGGGAGGAAGAGGAGGATTTGGAGCTGAATAAGATGATGCAGAATCTTGGTAAGTATGATTATGTAGCATCAAACCCTGAGAATAATTTTTTTTTTTTCCCATAGACCTTTGAAAGAGATGGAGCAAAAGAAGTAAATATTTAACGTTTATCAATAAATAATATTTTAAGGACTTAAAATTGCCACAAATTTCCCCTGCTTTTCTTGTCCAATAGATTAGATTACATTTCCCTAGCTAGAAACTGATTACTGCGCACCAGCTGGCTCCAATTTTAAAGAGGCAGAAATTTGCAGCCAACTCTATTTATTATAGTCCATTCTGTTAGATGATTCAAAGTGAACATCCCTTCCTGTTTGCACATAATAAGAGGCTGGCAACAGAGAGGCAATTGTTTGTCACCATTTGTTCAATGATGGCACAGAGGATTATTATCGGTAATGTTTAGTGTCTGATTCTAGTCAACATAACAACATAAACAGATATATTTAGTTTGTAATTGTAAACCCTTTTAGGAGAGCCGACTGCATTACTCAAGGGCAACATTCTCATTTAAAGGCATTGGTATCTGGTGTGCTAAATACGGAAAGCTCGGAAAGTTTTCTGATTAAAAACATGCATTCATTTCACAATAATGTTTGCACTTTTAACCCAGCATTTCAGTTTTTTTAGCTTCTATCACTGATGCTAAAACTAAAGTTTTCTATTTGGAAAAACTAGCACCTGTTCAGCTCTCCACCCACTAACTCTAAATGCTATGAATCTTGGGAGTAATTACTCAGTGCGTGTTTATATATTCCATGTTTTGAAAGGCCAAACCGCAAAAGTAATGCTACCAATTTTGATTTAATGATCACTAATGGAAACCATAGGTATCTAGCTTTGGCTAATGATCTGCCTGCATTTTCAATGCTAAAACGAGTTATTATAAAATGTATAATTTACCAACCCAATTAAACCAATGCATAAATGTGGGCAAAAGTCATAACCATTTGCAATTCATGACATAAAAACTGTCTGAAAGCCCTGGAAGCTGTTACTGATGTTCTGTGGAACCAAATGAGACTGTGGTCACCATTAGTACATGACCTCTTGAAATGAACTTTATCTTTATGTACCTTACAGTTAAGTATGGGTTGTGCTCTACCATTTGCAGATATGAAGAAAGAAAAAGTCAAGAGAAAATCTTCCATATCCCGGTGGTTTAGCATAAAAAAGTAAACGGGCGTCTGCTGACGACTGCTCCTCATGGATTGATGGTGTGTGTGTGTGTGTGTGTTTTGTCTCAGACAGAATGTTTCTGCTGCAGTTTGAGGTCAAAAATTGTATTTTTGTGAAATCACATCATGTATTGTCACACTTCTTTTTTTCACATACTTTTGCACATTTTACATCTGTCTCCTCATCTCCTGTCTTTTGTGGGTGTGATATGTTCATTTGTTAGGAAACGTTTTGCACTTGAATCCTTTGAATAATGTAGATTGAATCTCTCAGTCAGTGTTTCATTAGGGAATTAAACGGTGTTGAGAGAAAGGAAGTCTTTACGTCATATTGATTCATATTGGATCAAAGCTGAAATGGACAGGTTGAGGTCCGACTGTACTATATTCACACTCTTATGCTTGACTTTTTTTTTTTTTTTTTTACATGTATTTTTAGCTAAGAATATATTTCTTTCCTATTTGAATCATTTTAATGGTATTATCCAGGCACACTTATACTGTCTCAGCAGCAGGGGGCAGACAGCGACTGATTTCAGCGATAAGACGCTGTTTGCCATCTAATTTCTCAACACACTGTAAGAGCACTGATTTAAAAGGGTCTTTTTAAGCAATTATTAAGGATTGTTAATTTTAAGAGTCTGTAATATTGCCACGGAACTAGGATTATGCTTTTAACCACTGCCCGGGTAGCTTTTTATTGATTTTTATTTGTTTATTTCCATAAAAATGAATTGTCTGCGTTCTCATTTTGCTGTATTTGATCAATCAGTACATCTTAAAATGTGTAACAAGCTGTTTAAATACTTCATTTTAATTGAATTTAAGCCAAAATGTCTCTTTTTTTTCTTTTTTTTTACCCAGTACCCAACATTTATTTCCAAACCTTTATACAGTGTACAATTAATTTTAATAATCAACATGAATGCTTTTCTTTTTAGTCCATCTACAGTTATCAGCTGTAATTAAACAGTTTTTCTGAAGCAGCACGTTTTTCATTATTTTAGTTGCCTCTCGCCTTCTATTAGCAAGACAAATTTGTTTGCATATTTTTAACCTCGATTGCTCTGTAAGCATTACAAATGTCCATTTTAAATGACTGTGTACTGCCTGCTGAAAAACAACCTTTACATTTAGGTATGACTGTTGTTATTTTTTTTTCCCAGGAAACTGCAAATCTGAGCCTCTGTAAATAAGTTAAAAGGCCACCTTTTCTCCTTTTCATGTAATGGTAAAATGCCCTTTAATTGTAATATTTCAAAATACATACCATATTTTAATATATATGTGTGTGTATGTATGTATACAGGTGCTGGTCATAAAATTAGAATATCATCAAAAAGTTGATTTATTTCAAGAATTAAACTTAACAGGTGAAACTAATATATTATATAGACTCATTACATGCAAAGTGAGATATTTCAAGCCTTTATTTGTTATAATTTTGATGATTATGGCTTACAGCTTATGAAACCCACGAAATCAAAATCCCAGAAAATTAGAATATTACATGAAATCACACAGTAATTACACAGTGATACCATGGTCATTGAACCAGGTTTTGGTTCTTTTGGCAGTGTGGGCAGGTGCAAATCCTGCTGGAAAATGAAGGAAGCATGAAGTGCTCTGGAAATGTCCTGGTAGACGGCTGCGTTGACTCTGGATTTAATAAAGCACAGTGGACCAAAGTCCTCTTTTCTAATGAGAGCAAATTTTGCATCTCATTTGGAAACCAAGGTCCCAGAGTCTGGAGGAAGAATGGAGAGGCACACAATCCAAGATGCTTGAAGTCCAGTGTAAAGTTTCCACAGTCTGTGTTGGTTTGGGGAGCCATGTCATCGGCTGGTGTTGGTCCACTGTGCTGTCCACTCAACGCAGCCGTCTACCAGGACATTTCCAGAGCACTTCATGCTTCCTTCAGCAGACAAGCTTTATGGAGATGCTGACTTCATTTTCCAGCAGGATTTGCACCTGCCCACACAGCCAAAAGAACCAAAACCTGGTTCAATGACCATGGTATCACTGTGTAATTACTGTGTGATTTCATGTAATATTCAAATTTTCTGGGATTTTGATTTCGTGGGTTTCATAAGCTGTAAGCCATAGTCATCAAAATTATAACAAATAAAGGCTTGAAATATCTCACTTTGTGAGTCTATATAATATATTAGTTTCACCTGTTAAGTTGAATTCTTGAAATCAACTTTTTGATGATATTCTAATTTTATGACCAGCACCTATATATATACACACACACACACACACACACACACCCCTTTTATTGAATTTTTATACACTACCACGCAAAATTTCAAAAGTACTGTTAAAACAATTTTAACTGCTTTCTATTTTTATAGATTTGTTATATGCTGATTTGCTGCTCAATAACATTTCTTATTTTTATCAATGTTGAGCACAGTTGTGCTGCTTAATATCGTTGTGGAAATTGTGATGCATGATAAATATTTTCAGTATTCTTTGATAAATGGAACTTAAAAAGAACAAAAAATGTTTTCTTTACTGTCAAATTTTGATCTCTGTCCTTGCTGAATAAAAGTATTAATTTCTTTAAATGAGATCAAAAATATATATAAAAACTATATAGGCTATCTATATATATGAGACACCAAACTTTTGAACAGTAGTATATGTGGACATTGTAAAAAAAGAGACACAGCTGTTGAACTCCATGTCTCCTCCTGAATGGAAGATCCAGAAGAATGTCATGTTGATGCTTTTCAAGTGCAAGTAAATGCTCTTGGAGAACACCTAACAGTGCAGAATCCCATAATAACCTGAATGCTTGGTCTTATTTTGGGGAATCATGAAACGGACTTGGTACACTTTGTGTCTGTGTATACGTGGACTTACCTGACCAAGATTCATCTCAATAATGTATGTTAGCATTTGTTTCTCAGCATGTTTGTGGGCTTCTAATGCACACAAATTTATTCCGGATCTGTGTCTGTTTGGCTTTGTCGTTCAATGAAGAAATCTGCTGCAACACAGATTATAGAGCATGTGAGATCACAAGAATGGGAATGCTAACATATGCTAATGTATGTGTTGATGCTCTGTCAGCGCTGATATGGCGAGTGGATTACCTGTGTTTCCTTCCATCTGATCCACTGAAAGTACCTACAAGCGAGGGCACCCCATTGAGCTTTACATGTGGCACTCCTTTTGATATGCATTTATGCTAAGAGTGTTTGTTTGGTGCTGCTTGAATTGAGTGATAAATATAGGTTTGTGATCTTGTTTAGTTTGCCTCATTTATTTCACTGTTACAAAATGAGAATTCGGCTAAAAATTCCAAATATTTTCAGTTCCTCCAAGGAACACATAAAGAGACGTTTAACAGAATGTTCATGTTGCTTTTTCATAACCTAGAATCATTGGGGAAAAAAACATTCCTCTACCTAAATTTCTGCAAAACTCCAAAAATGTACCTATAGGCTATAAAATTCACTGCAGTTTCCAGCTGAAATGAACACTAGTGGCTGTACAAATCACACACATTGATTACAGTGGCAAAATATTGATTGTGTTCTGACCTCAAAACACCTTTACCATAGTGCATGATTTGTAAACCAATAATACATGTTTTTTTTTTTCTATCACATAACCAACTCTATAGGCTATAGCTGTTCTGATGCAGTCAACGTGTTTGGTGGATCACTTAAGTACGAGTCCTGGCTGTGAAACACGAGTCACGATAAAAAAGAGCTCAAAGACTTATAGAAGCTGCTAAAATGGCATGGTTGCTTCAGCAAATGCGTTTTTATTTCACGTTTTCTTTTGTTAACAGTATTGTTTAGGGTCGGGTTTAGTGTAGGTTCGATAGAGCCTTAACCTTTTAGCGCTACTCACCAGACATTACTTTTCCGAACTGCCACAGTACGTACTGTACAACAAAAAGCATATTAAAACGTTGCCAGATTCACCTTCATCTCTTTCGGATAAAACAAATTCGTTTTTTGTGCCACTTTGAAAGCGAAATGAGCAAAAAGCCACTTCAGTGGTGTATTGCGTTACAATATTGCATTATATTGCATTGCATTAAAAGTAACTCATTGTTTTACCTAGTTACTTTTAATGGAAAGTATTGCGTTACTTTTCTTCCCCACCCGAGTTGGGTTTGCACTTGTTTTTTTGTTTTTTTAAGAACAACAAAAATCAAAACGTCTATTTTTGCCAAATGTAAAGACACTTTCACACCCAAAGTGAAATGAATACGCCTCAGGCTGGAGGAAATGCAAATTCACTCCTGTACAGTAGAGGGCGCAGCTCAAGCATGCTGCCATTCTGGATTGCAGAAGAATAGGACGCACAACTACAATAACCATCATGGTTGCACAGCGCACACAACGCCTTTTAACGTCTGATTTCACTCAACATGGGAAGTTGGGAACAGGTGAGCTGTCAGTCTTCATAGGAAAACAAAGTAACTTGTGTTACTTATTTGAAAAAGTAACCGTTATTTTGTTGTAAATTTAAAAGCAATGCATCACTTTACAAGTTACTTGAAAAAAGTAATCTGATTACATAACTCATTTTACTTGTAATCCGTTACCCTCAACTCCCTCAGCATATAATTTTGCACAAATGTTGCTACAGGTGCGTTTTTCCAACGAGTGAAAGTGAATAAGAAGTTCAAAAAAATCTTCAATTTTTGAGCTTTTATTGTGGAAGTTTTTTAATTTATAACTAATAAGAATATAATATTAATATAAGCAATACAAGTCATACCACATTTGTCACTTTTATACTGTGTGCTTTGGTGCTTGAAAGTCCTTGGTCAACATTCACTTTCATTTTATTTTTTTCACCTGGAAAAAGAAAATTGCAACAATTGTAAACAATTTATAAAAAATGTGGTTATGAGATTTTCAGCAATCTAAACAATATTATTGTGGCTTGTGATTTTATAAACCCTTATGTTGGAGGTTATTTTTGTGAAAGACATAGTAGAGAATTTCTCTGCAGGTGCTTAATTTCAAAACCCCGTATGCATATAATTGTTTTCTTTCAGTAGGTCCACTGTGCTGAGTAGTGTAATTTATTGTCATAAATGGTCTAGGTTAAATGAATTTAAGCACGCACACACACAAGGCAGAATATAAGCCCCTCATTGTGTGCGAGGAGATTTCTGGGAAAGACATTAGAGATGGAAAAGCTATACACTGATCTGGAGAGATAGCCTTGCCTGCATGTGCAGAGTTCTACACACACAGCTTCATGAGTGCACACACAAGTATTCAAGCCAAGTTTGAACCCAAAACTATCAATTACACAAATACACATGTTGTATTTGATGGCTCAATAAAACTGTAAACACCCATGAAGGGTCATGAGAATACTTTTAGAGAAAGTTTCCCATTTTATGTGAACGTTAAATTTTTCAATTTGCGAAAAGATAAAGTTTTTCCGAGTCTGCATTCAAGTCGGATTCCACTAGAGATCATGGGTAATATACACGCACACAACATTGCTGTATTGTTACAGACTCTGAATTTTGATTTAAATCCATTAAATTTAAATAAACATTCAACTTTCAATAAACGCTTGTGACTATTAATGTAAATACAATCATATAAATGTAATTCATATTGTAATTATAAATATATTTAATCACTGTAAAACATGGCTTTCATAGTTTATTGCTTTTTTGCCATATTGATAAAAATTCGCTACAAATGTACAAAAACAGAAATCTTTATTACCAATTTATAAAGGTGTGTAGATTTCTAAAGTATGTAAAAAGTACCCGTTTTAAGTCTTTAAAAACTGTTGAGTAAAAGTCAGAGAAAAAGCAGTAAGAGAAAATTGACCCCAAAGTCTCTACATACTAAAAAAAAAAAAAAAAAGTAGAAGAAGCATTACAGGAAACAAAGAAATCAAACACATTGTCATGCATATTTTGATCAGATTACAGCTTCTTTTGTTACCGTAATTAAATTGTTATCATGATAGCTTATTGTTCTCTATGATGTTGTTTGTGGGCACACTTACTATTTAAATTCATTCTCTGGTTTAATTAACCTCAATGCAATTGCTTCTGACTTGGTAATTGGATAAGTTGGTTTGGCAAAAACATATTAGCATTCAGTGATGCTGATTTCATTACTGCATATTTAGTTGTTTATTGGACAGCCTAGGTGAGAGAACATTCTAATCTGTTTCATGTCAGTTTGCAGAGTTGTCATGCTGGTGTGTTTTGAACAAATCATAAGCAAACAACTTTTCAGAGATGTGACTTAGCGGTTAGTGCAAAAGCTTTTATTTAATTCAATATATCCGCTGCTTGTTTCAGAGTGAAGCGCGGCACTGTGTTCTTAGAGAGAAGCTTAGAGCTTGTTTCTACTGGTGTACACGAATTCCAGTGCATTTGAGTTTGGGTTGCTTTAATGTGCATTTGGGAACATGACATTCACCAACCATCTTCCCATAGGAAGTATAAACAAGAGAAGCTTTAAGGGCTCCATGCAGTTTTCCGTCAAAAGTTTGATGGTTTAACATTTTAAAATGATGAGGAAATTAAATATATGTCAAATAAAATTGATTTAAATATTATTATTATATTTTTCTTAAATACTATTTACATGTACATTTACGCATTTAGAAGACGAGAGAAGAGAAGAGTTTGAATTTATAGTTTGTGTGTGCATGCATTGGCTTAAGAGTGAGAGGTCATTAAGTGCTTGCGGAAGAGATGCGTCTTCAGCTGCTTCTTAAAAAATGTGATGTTCTAAGTAGTTCAGGTGGAGGTTGGCAGCTCATTCTACCAGAGAGGAACAGTGAGAGTGAAGGTTTTGGAGAGTGACTTTTTGCCTCATTGTGAGGGAACAACATCACTGGCTGATAGATTGTTTTACATTGTTCTCTATAGGACGCAGCTGACTGGTTCCTGCAATCACTAGCCAATGAGCTCGCTGCTGAACCTTCAAATACTTGGTCAGCATTTGTCGTAGCAGTTTGCAGCGCGCTTTCAGAAACACGCCACCTGTATAGATCTGCTATTGGTAATTCACGTATGCTATATTGTACAGCAGCAGCATGTCGTACATATTTTGGCAGTAGCAAGTCCCGTACTCGCTCAGCAACAGCAAAAATAACAACAGTAGCAGCAGATCTATTCTGCCAAGACCAAACATATCAACATTGCCATATTACCATGCCAAACACTGTGTTGTATTGTCATGACAGAAATGCAATTTTTGCGACGTTTAAACATTTAAACTATGTTTCTGTTTAAAATGTTATTTAAAAAAAAAAATAGAGGTTTACTATGTTTGTTTGAAGGCCTGCTTAATTCTGTTCTGAGTGGTTGCTTGAGGATTGCTTATTGACCCAAATAAGAAGAGTCCACCAAATCTCAGGTCCCTATATTGCTCACTTTTCGTAAGTCTATAAGATGTTTGAATCGTCTGAAAATCATAAGTGTGATTGCCTATAGCACACCTCTCCAAAACAAGCTTGGGTTTGAGGTGTCATTCATGTCAATAGAAAACAACACTAATATTACAGTAGGTATAAAATAAGTCTCGTTATAATCAATGAAGTTGTCTACTTTCAAGTACTAAAAGTGTGTAGTGTCACTGCGCCTAGTGCTGATGGGGTGAATGACTGTTGATTAAAGCCATTTTCTTGAGGTGTGGGTGTGGGTGTGCGTGGTTGGGCAAAAGCGCACAGCTTCACTTGATCTCTCTGAGGCAGCTGACATCACTGTAGGATATGAGAGAGTGAGACAAGTTAAATTATCTCACCTTTTCTCTTTCTTTCAGGTTTCTTGCCCCATGATACTCACTTTTCCACTCTCATTAGATGTGTGTGTTCTGTTGTGTAATTCAAAGCGGTTCTGCTCTTTCGATCTTAAAGGTTGTGAATCACCCCCATTGACGCGAGTCCATGAACAATTTGTCATTTGTGTCTCTCTGTCGCTCACACGTATATAGACTCTACAAAGCGATAATTCAAAATCATGGTGAAGGATGACCGGTTGCCAAGCCCAACATGGCACGGCATAATTAACGCTTTAAAGACGTGTGTGTTTGTGCACAAACTGACGTCAGTAGCAAGTGAAGTTTCTCTCTTGGTATTTTTGTTTTGTGTGCGATTGAATGTTGTGGCTCATGTGCGGTTTCGTCCAGCACTTTGCAGTCTGTCTGTCTAAACGCAGGCGACTGTGACCCAACATGAGAAGCAGGGTCTGATTTTGGCCTGTCCATCATCGTGACTATGATTCTCTGCTGACGTTTATTACTTTATGACTAACCATCTCCCAAAAACACACACTGGCGTCACCACACCAACAAGACCAGGCCCAAAATGTGACAACTTATTCAAGAGTTATTCCATCCTGTATTATTCCAATTTATGATGTATTGTCCCATAAGTCTGTTAATATTGAGAAGAAATGAGAATACGTCACAATTTTTCCAGTAGGCACATTAATTCAGCTAAATGAAGCTGATTGTCCTCTTGTTAGGAGTTTTAACAAATTTGCAGAAGAATAAATAAATGGAAGAAAGTTAATCTTTGGAAAAGGTAGCCGTGTCGCTACACACTAAAAGCTACAAAGGTATATTGAAGAGATTATTTACCCCAAAATGTTAAACTTACCCTCTCATTTCAAAAGTACACGTATGAATTTCTTTGTTTTACAGAACACAAAAGAATATATTTTAAAGAATGTTGGTAACCAAACAGTTTTGGTGACCAATGACTTTAAAAAATCCTACAAACAAAAAAACTTTTCTTAACATCTTTCATGTCACACAAGAAAGTAAGTCAAGTAAAAGACACACAACCAAAGAGACGACGTTCCGATAAACAAATAGCAAAGAATAGGGGAAAAGGAGAAGGAACGCGCAATGTCAGGAATTTACATCGGAAAAGCACGGAAGGGAGGAGGGAGGGGGGAGGAGGGAGGGGGAGGGGGGATGGGGAGTTTTGTTTCACAATACTTCGAACGTCAACAAGAAGTGACGTCACCCAACATCACGCACCTTTCATAAAAAAGGAAAACGAAATATTCGTCTTTCGGGAAGAAACAAGTAATAAAAACTCAGTGAGTGTTTTAGCGCAATTTTCTGACGTCATGGGATCACAACACTAACGCCGCCTTCACACTGGCAGTTGAAATCAGCTCCGATACGGCAGCGAAACGACCGGAAGTCATTCATTTCCTATGGAGATTCGCAGACCGCATGCGAATGGGTCCGAACCAGGTGCAAAAGAGTGCGGTGCGCAAAAAATCGTGTCCGTTGGCCATCCGGATGCGTTCAAAAAATCGAACTCTTGCGAAAGGCTATGGACGGTTTCTATCCGAAAATCCCAACGGAAGTTAGCGTTGCTATGGTACTGATAAACAAACCTGGATTCTTAACTTTTAATAAAATAAATAATGATTTTATAACAATTAGTTGTCATGTCATTTTTTTATTTTCATGATGTTTTAACGTTATTAGGGCAGTTACAATTAAATAATTCAATATTTAAATATAGGCTACTCGCTTCCGAGGCTTCCGACCACTGATCTATATAATGACATATATATATATATATATATATATATATATATATATATATGTCATTCTATATAGATCAGTGCTTCCGACGCTTTTCACCGTTGTGTACGACGTCCGCTGGGGGCGTATTGCGTTTTACGGAGCTGATTTCAACTGCCAGTGTGAAGGCGGTGTAAGAGATAGTAAATCTTTTCCTGGATTTTTTTTGTGCGTTCCCGAGATTAGACCTTCCTTAACATAATGCCGAAAACCCGAAGTCTCTAGGTGGTCTGGTTGAGGAGTAGATAGAAGTAGCCTACATGTTTGGTTCGCACAGACAGAACAGAAATCATGAGTTAACAATCGCAATTTTGTCCGGTGGAAAATTGCGCTAAAAATGCGATGCAGGTGATTGAATCTGTGAATCTTTTATTTATCCTGTTAATTGTATCCAAGAACAACCGATTCACTGGTTTATTGAATCAGACATTTCAATAGGTCTACTAGCTTCAGCCTATGAGAGAGAGGACCATTTAGGACGAACCAATTCAATGAAATGTATCGCACTGTTCAACGATGCATACTAGGGCAAAACGATTCATTTGAATGAATCGGACTTTCCAGTGCTTCGCGATCTGGTCCAGGTCGCTTCTAATCGTTGGAAGATTTGTTACAGGAAACAGGATTCATTTAACTAGTCTTACATGTAGGCTACAAAACACTATTCAAAATCAAGACTTTGATACGCCATATTGTGAGTTGCAGAATTTGATGTTGTTGAAAATGCCAGCTATGATATAATATGTTTACTTGCACATGTGTTAGAAGCAGTTTCACACAGAAACTTAAAAAAAACGAAAAACGTTGAAGACAGCATTTAAAAGTACGAGACGCATCGCTCTCATCGCAATTGTCACGGCATTTTTGAAAAACTAATGAATGTTTACATTAAAAACAAACAAATTAAAAAGCAGCACATAACACAAAAACCAGCCCCTATAGGCTATGGTAGAAGATTATGAATTGATGGAATGATTGGTTCAATTATAGCCTACTACATCTTTGATATATTAATCTAATAAAAGAAGTAGATGGTAGGCCACAAGAAGATTTACAGACATAGCCTACACACACGGACTTCTGCCCATTCATTTCTCGAATATCCCCATCTATCCTCTTCATTACACTATTTTCCCCATTACCTCCTCTCTCATTTCTACCCCTTTATTTTTTTTCGTCTCATTACAAGTCGTCTCCTATTTCTCCTCTTGCGTTCTGTCGTCTTGTTTCTAAGCTAACCTGATTTCAGTCCATGTAGTCTGCACAGATAAAGACAGATCCTACTCCGTTTAGTGGATTAGATAGTTAATCACAGTATATTACAACCTCTCTGTTGGCTTGCCATTGAAGTAGAGACACCTCTCTCAGCCAAAGCACATTAGACGGCCTAATCAGATCTCCCCTCCCTCTATTACAAATTGAATGATATAATATTCCTCAGTTTTCAATATTAAAAAAGCCCCCGACCTTTTAGTTTTGCCTTTCCAACGGGCGTGTAGAACTTCATCATGCCCCTATGATAGAATTAGCTGATATCTGAGCTTCCCATTCCAGCATGTCTTCATGGCATGTAAGCTTCCTCTAAGGCTGGCTGATTGAATTTGAGGGAGGCTACACCAACCACTTAAGGATTTCTGCACGCTCCTGATTGATTATGCCCTTATCGTATCATCTTGCCTGAAGTCGTTTGATAGGCCTGCTTTCCATACGTCTCACACTCTCTCCCTCTCTTTGCAAGTAATTTTGCATCTTTTTTATGCCTTCCAGGCATGTTTCGGACCTATTTCTCATGGTCTGTGCAAGAGAGTCAGATAGCAATGGATAGCTTGTATCCTTTCATAGAGTTAACTCGTAACCGAGTTATGAATGGGCTATAGTTAGTTATGAATGGATGATTAGAGATTGAATCATAAGATACTGCATATTTCTTTGTTGTACTATCTCTTGTATATATATATATATATATATATATATATATATACATATACATACATAATAAAATGTCCCAGTTCTTTGAAATCTTTGATGTCCCCAGAGTGTGTATGTGAAGTTTTAGCTCAAATTACCCCACAGATATTTTTATATAGCATGTTAAAATTGTCACTTTTTGAAGATGAGCAAAAATGCGCCATTTTTTGTGTCTGTCCCTTTAAATGCAAATGAGCTGCTGCTTCTGACACAAAGGGCGGAGCTTGTGTCCTTTTACCTCACACAGACATGCACTGAAAATTTCAAAATCATTTAGCCTTTTATGTTCAAACTGTCAGACAAAGATGGAGAGACTAAAGAAGTGACAACATTTAGACAACATTTCTGAATGGTAAGTTGATGAAGTTATGTAGCTTATGTGTAGTTGTCTTCAAGTCAGTAGCATATTCTGTCATGATAATCTATAAGTTGTGTTCAGGGGGAGGGGTTTTATGTAAATGTTAGGGTTCCTGATGTCCTTAAAAAGCTATTTCTTTAAAAGAAAATATCTCCCTTTGCTTTGAACTTTGAGCGTTGTAACTTTGCAGATGTTGTTTATGCTCAAACAGCAACATTGCACACTAACTAAAGTTAGAAAAGTGAAATCATAATCAACCACCCCTTTAACATTTCTGTTTTGGTCAATGGTTGTAGCCATCCAAAACTATTTCGGCCAAACCGAAAAATTCATTTTGTTACATCATTAACTGATATTGTGTGACTTATTGAGGAAATGTGTTTTATTACTGTTCTAAACAGTCAGACATATGATTGTCAACTGACAGAGGATAAAATGGGCCAAAAAAATACTTGCATTGAAGGACAGAATATTTTGACTTGGGTTAATATATAACCCCCTAGAAACCAACATGCTAACAACCACTCAGAACAACTTAGCAAACATATAGGAATATCGCGATAAATAATGAGAACTTCTACCTTAATGGTTCAGCATATGTTTTTAAATTGATGCGACACATACTCTAGTTAAGTCAACTTACAGACTAGTTGAGACAGTGAAAACTTAACATGTTAAGTTGAATGAAGAAATTCAGAAACTACAAGTTGTATCAACTTACAAAATTACATTGAAAGAACTAAAATGCGGAATCATTTTTTACCCTAGCCCCATGGCACCGAGTTTTGCATTGGTAAAGACATTCACAGTTTGTTTGGGAAAATGTAAAAATCGAGTTAATCAAATTCAGGGAGCTTTACATTCATGCCAGTGGACATGTGTGAGTATAGTTAATACACTCATCACTGACCGATGTGTGTAATTTGGTGTGCATTTTGCAAGTACCTGCATGTGCATGCATGTGTGCATTTCATGGGGTTGAGACAGACCCTCTCTCCTCGTCTTGGCCCGGGCGTTAATTAGTACACAGATAATCCAAAACCCACTCAGCATGTGAACAGACCGATTTGGAGCCTGCCACTACAAAAACACTAATACACTCAGGTACACACCTTAAACACACATATACACATGCAGACTTAAAAACACATGTCCAGTCTGACGATTTCTAATCTAAACTGGACTTATTGGGAAAGGGTCAGCACCTTTCAGTCTGGACAGGTATAGCTGAAAGTCAACATGAAAATTACATTTATATCCCATTTTACTTTTGTAATATGTATTTCAGAGTGAGGACTGATGCTCACTTTTGAGGAGGGGTTTTAACCAGGTTGTGGAGGATGGTCAACTTTTTTTTTTTTACATACTATTTTGCTTAGAAATACGTTCGATTATGTGCTCTATCATTCAAAAGTTTGATAGAGTGTGTAATATTTCTTAATGTTTTTGAAAAAAAGTCTCTTATGCTTAGGCTGCATTTATTTAATCAAAATACAGTAAAAATTGTATTAATATTGTGAAATATTATTACAACAATTTAAAATAACTGTTTTCTATGGAGCCCCTAAAGGGACATGATGGGAAAAAAAATATGAAATGGGAAGAAAAATTGTTTCAATGCTTTTGCATTGTCTTGCAAAACATTTTGCGAGCAAATGCAAAGTTTCTCTGGGGAACGCAAAAGCATTGACAAATATTATTTCCTCCCATCCCGTATTTCTTTCCTTCACTATGTCCCTTTTGGGACTCCGTAGTTTTCTATTCTGAGAAAAGAAGTCAGAATTGCGAGATATAAACTCACAATTGTGAGAAAAAGATAAAAAGTTGCAATTATCTTTTGAATCGTTTTATTCTTTGGTGGAAACAAGCTTCCATAATAAGAAACACATTATTATAATCATCAATTTTAAAACAGTTGCACAACAGTTGTGAACAGTTTAATGCATCCTTGCTTAATAAAAACATTAACTTTCTTAAAAAAAGTCTTAATGGCCCTCATGTTTTGAATGCCAATTCACATTGACTTTATTTAGAAAGGCTGCTTTAACTACAACAGTAGCTTAAAATAATGACTGAATATCTGGCTATTGGCCAAAGAGACATCAGCCGAAAAGAAAAGTTGTTTCAGAGGCAGAGCAAGTCATTACATTTCCAAGAGAACCATTTTTTTTTGTTCATGAATGAATCATGCATGTTAAGACCAAGACTATGTATTGACAAAGTAAATTGGGTCAATTTTGTCTTCATGATGACTTTAATAAGACGTGGCAGGATGGTGGAGAGTGAGCGGAGAGAGGTCAGAGCAGAATAAGAAAACAGTAGTGAATTATAGGACCTTTCAAACTCACCGGCCAAGTTACACACAGTGATTCGCATACATAATGAATGAATGAAGCATAATTCATTCCACCGTTTGGACAGTGATTATTATAGCAGATAGACTAAAACTGCTTTAGCTAAAACAGCATCCACTTCTAAATGGGTCTTTTAGTCCACTCTCACTGCTAGAGATTTCATTAAACAAACTCCAAAACGTGAGCAGATGTCTCTATATTCTCACAAAGGTTGCATTTATTTGATCAAAAATACAGATAAAAAAGTAATGTTAAAATGAATTTAAATAACCGAATTTATTACATAACTCCAGTCTTCAGTGTCACATGATCCTTCAGAAATAATTCTAATATGCGGATTTGCTGCTCAAGAAACATTTCTTATTATTATCAATGTTGAAAACAGTTGTGCTTCTTAATATTTTTGTGGGAGGAACCGTGATACATTTTTTCAGGATTCTTTGATGAATAGACAGTTGAAAGGAACAGACAAAGAACATACATGAAATGGAAATCTTTTGTAACATTATTTAAGTCTTTACTGTAATTTAATGCATCCTTGCTGAATAAAAAGTATTCTTTTTTTTTTTTTTTCCTTTTTTTAAAGGTTGAACTAGTTGGTGAACCAAAAATTCTGTCAGTAACTACTCACCCTCATGTTGTTCCAACTAGGGCTGCACAATATTCGAAATTATCGAAATATCGCAAATGTATACATCGCGATATGCATTTCGCAACAGCTTGCAATAATAATGGTCTGAATAACTTTTGTAGCTTTAATAAGAATCAGTATATATTTAATTCATACAGTGAAAACTAAGCAGTGTTTTATTTTTACATTTGATTATCTGTTGTTAAATAAACCTAATGTAGGCCTACCTGTAACCCTAAACCCCCGTGGTTTACACTGATGTTAAAATGTCACTTCATATGCTACAGTGAAACACTGCTGTTCACTTTCAAAAGTAGTAGGGATGTTTTCTTGACAAAAAAAACGTAAAAGTGTCTTACCAATGCCGCAAAATGAATGGCTTGCCTTTCACACTTTCCCATCAAATGATCGTGAGCGTCATCTTCTCAGTTCTTGCGCATGCGTAGTGGCGCTCTCGTGAACTCACGTCAGAGGCCCACACGGAAGAAAATGAATAGTTGAATAAAGTCGTCGTTTAAAAAAAAAAAAAAAAATTCTCGTCGCTTCATAAACTAAAGGTTGAGCAACTGTAGTCACTTAGACTATTTTAACAATGTCTTTACTAACTTTTCTGGGCTGGCAGATGAAATTACAGTCTAGCAGCCTAGAAGGAGTGAGCCAGCTCTCAGATTTCATCAAATATATCTTAATTTGTGTTTCAAAGATGAACGAAAGTCTTACGGGGTTGGAACAACATGAGGGTGAGTAATTTCTGACAGAATTTTCATTTTTGGATAAACTAACCCTTTAAGTCTCACTGATCCCAAACTTGGCAGTGTATTTTTAAACTAAATTTCTGGCTGCATTGCTCTTGTCTTTTGTGGATAAGACTAAGACAGTCCCAAAATGCTCAACATTTATCCAAGATGGCAGATCGAGCCTTCTCCCCTTACATTATTTAATCCCCTTACACTGTAAAAAATTATAATTTTGAAACATCGTGGAAAATGACAAGTAGCCTATATATTGGCTCAATAAATGACTTCCAGTTAATTATCCCCATACACAAAGATACATTGTACTTATTATCATAGTGTAAGGTCTTCACTTAAAATTAAAAATGTATATTCACCGAACATATTTAATTGTACTCAGTCACTCTATCAACTCGAAGCAAAAACAAATCTGTGTTGGCTGAACAAGTCCTCCAAAAAAAAAAAAAAAAAAAAAAAAAATTCCTGAGTGTACAGGCATCCGCAAAATGCGCCTGAGGACTGGAGAATTCAAATGCGGATGCGCGGGAGAGAGAGCGTCGGTCCGTTGCTGAAGACCGAAACAAACATCATTCACAAGAGAATACAGATATTCATCGTCGTCACAAGTTTCAAGACATTATTATGGTGAGTATTGAGCACTGAAATTATTCTCCAAAGTTTTGGTTTCATGAGTGTTTTCCAGGTTACCACATCATTATCCAATAGTAGACAATAGTTTAATTTCCCTCATGTCACATAGCCTATATCTAAAATATTCTTTGATCGACTTCTGAGATGTAATTTGTGCTCCATGCGATCGCTGAACACAGTTGGCGTCGGCGTGTGTCTGGGCCTGTTGCATTTTAATATCAAACACGTCAAGCTTCTTATTCGTCCATTCATTTTTATTTATTTATTTTTTTTTATCGCTGGTTTTGGTAACTTTAAGCAGTCCCAAAAAGCTGTGTATAAAAAAAAGCTGGATGAGTCTCATTTCAAATTTAACGTTAACGTTAGTCGTTTTTAAAAAAAGAAATTCAAACGATAAATACAATTTTGTAGATCTTTAATGTTTCATGATGACATTGCTGTAGCGCCTCAGTTCAAGCGGCACTTGAACTGTTAATCTCTAGTTTATAGCACGAAATAAACATGAATGAACATCAGAAGGTATGTTGTTTCAGCAGTGAGAAAGTTCATCACCCGCATACTAACTAGGACACTATTTGAGGGGACAGCCACTTGTAGTGGTGTCCGAAACCATAGTGGACATTATCGAGTGCACTTATTCAATCAAACAATGCACCACAATAACGAGTGTACAACCGATGTACACCCAATGGGTAGAGAATACCTATAATGCACTGTGAGGGTCATGTTGAATAAATTCTCGCGTCTCTCCAGAATATGGCGGCCGCAGCTGAATCATCCATCCATCCATTTTCCAAACCGCTGGTCCAATGTAGGTACAGCATGATAGGCCTATCATACAGGTAAAGATTCATTTTTAATTGATTAAATTGTTTAATTAGGTTTATACATGCTAGTTTCCATGACAGAGTTTATGATAAATCTTTTCATTTCTACTGGAGCTGCAAGTTTGTTAAGTTTCAAATGATTATTTAACAGCAAGGCAAGCACAAACAATGCAAAAGCGGCAGCCCTTCCGGCTCATTCAGTGTCCAAATTCACATATCGTTAATATAGTCGACTATATTAGTGGGCTAATGTAGGGAAGAGTGAATGAGGGTTTAGGGGGCGATTTCAAACACAGCCTGTTTCTGTTAGGATTAGTATTAGTATTAGTATTAGGCAGTATGTTAGTATTCTTCCTAAAGCCCTTGACACACCAAGCCGACGGTCGGCCGTCGGGCAGTTTTTGTGCGTCGGCCGACTAAGTTTTCTCAGTGTTTATTGCACGGTTCCGCACAGTCGGCTGAAATTGGTCCTCATCGGCTTTTTTTCGGCCGATTCGACATGTTGAATCGGCGTCGGTGTCTCAGTGAGAGAGAGAACTCTGATTGGCTGTTAAGCTTAGTAAACTAGTCTGTGCACGAGAATAATAGCAAAGTGAGCAAAGAAGTCAAAACAGTACAGATAGAAGGCTGTTCTAATGTTACGTCATCTTACTTGAGTGTTCCTTGGCGAATAGTTCAATATTAACATGAGTGGAGTGGAATAAAGAAAGTGTTTAGCAGGATTGATATTCAGAACGGTAAGCACGCACTGCTTTGTTTATGGTTTGTGTATCTGCAGCCTACAGCGTCGGTTTCCCTTTTTGAATGACGAATATAGATGAATATATCTTCAGAAATAGACAGTTGTCTCATTTACACGCAGGCGCAGAACGCGCATTCTAGCTGACAGTCGGCAGTAGTTCTCTCAGTGTGTTCAAGTGCAGCTTTTTCCCCCGACGCGAGGCAACAACACAGTCGGCTTTCATCAGTGCTAGTTCTTTGGCGTCGGTTTGATGTGTCCCAGGCTTTACAAGGAAGCTGCCTATGTAGACAACAAGTTGAGCCTGTTGCACTATGGGATACAGTATTGCACGCAGTGTTTTTTTATATTTAGACAGTATACTGAAAAGTGTCATTACTGTGCATATATATTCTGAATTCTAATTAATCGTATGTTGTCTGCCAATCTACTTCAAAGCTCTATATCAATTAGACTGGTGAGTTGATGTTCAAATGAGGAGTGTTAGAATAGTATATATAACCAGACCGTGGGCGTGGGGTCAAAAGTTATTCATTTTTGCCCTTTGAAAGGACACTAAAATAACAGTAGCCTATCGATGCATGCATAGTAAGCCCCTTATCTGTGCACATCTTTATCGCCGCCACAGATCTAATGACAAAAACAATTACCCACCCAGCCGCTATTTGCAACCAAATTATGTCGCACACACCCAGTCTCTGACACACATTTGCTGACACTCATGATGTATACACACACACACACACAAGTCACGGTGCCATCCCGGCCTTAATGAAGTCCTCTGAGTTTAATTAAGTAGCTAAATTATCAGCAGTAATGTTAGCATTAATTATGCCAAATTACAGCACCGGAGAGGCGGAGGGTGAGAAAAAACAGGGGAGGAAAATGTCAATTCAGCTCAGCTCACCTGCAGGGTGAACGTGAGATGGATGGAGGGAAGAGAGGGGAGGTGAGTGTGAGGAAAGGAAATGTTGGCGTAGTAAAGTAGTTTTAAAAACGGGGACAGATAACGAAGAAATGTCAAATCTGGATCTTTTCTCAAATATTCAATTCAATTCAGGTTTATTTCAATTTCATAATACATATTGTTTCAAAGCAGCTTTACAGAAAATGCTTGTTTCAGTGGTACACTTTAGGAAGTATTATGTTATTAAGTATTCTGCCAGTAATGTCCATATGGCAGTAATACAGCTATTATAGAGTATGTTAAGCTAACACAATGAATGTATTAGCCAGCAGTTACAGCTTGTGCTTATAATGATTACAAGATAAGGATAATAATACGATAATATTTTAAAGTTTTGCATGACGATCTAATTGTCATCTGAAAACTGTTGGCATTGCCTGAAAACATTGAAATACTTCACTGTTGTGCATTTTTTCCCTCATTATACACTCACTTTTAGCATAGCCTATATTTACCATGGTTTTACCATGTTTTTTTGGACTTGACACTAAGGTTTCTATTGTTCACTAAGGTGACCATGTTACTATTATGGTATTTTTGACATGTGCGTGCAGAAGTATCATACAAAAACCATGATACATGTATTTCAGTTACTAACAAAAAATACTGTGTGCAATGGTATTGGATGATATAACATTGATACTTCCCTGAATGCCATGGTACCTTCAGTGTACCTTGATTACCATAAATGCCATGGTATTTACATGATTTCTGAAGTCTTCTGTGGTACTTCCACAGTACATGTAAAAACATGGAATAGTATCCTTGCAAAATCGCATAGTGATAGTATCACATTGTAATACCATGGTACTTTTTAATAACATGGTATATTTCAAATTATAACCATATACCATGCCATGGTACATGAATATCATTCAGTACCATATCAAAGTACTATGATATTACCACTTGATACTGTTGAAACTGTTACCACCTTGCTCCTGCAATAGTAAATCATAGTTTTACGTAATTGTTTTTATAAGGGTATGCATACTTATGAATATACTTCACCACTAAAAATCTAAACAACAGCTTTAGGTAAATATAATAAATGATTCTCTAAATAAATTATCAACACTGTGTGTGTGTGTGTGTGTGTGTGCGTGTGTGTGTGTGTGTGTGTGTGTGTGTGTGTGTGTGTGTGTGTGTGTGTTTCTGCTTGCCCTGTCTATGAATGTCACAATTCTTTATCTCAAAAATGCTCCCTCTGCGTACAGCCTCAAATGCTGCGTTATTAAATTATGAATATTAATAAAAATCAGACATGAAAAAGGTAATAATTCTGCTGGCGCACTGAAATAATGAACCTAATTTTGATAAATGGGGTGATAGCACAGCAGCCGAATATGGAGGCGAATTTATCTTAATTAATATCGCAGACCTGAACACTGTACTAGGTAAATGGGACCGCTGGGGCTGGGAGCAGTCGATGAAGCACACACACACACTCGTCTGTCAACATACATTTTTCATTCTTGCCCTGAACAGTACATAGAAACGATAAAGGTGCTAAACTTAAAAGACTGGTTTTGCATGTGTTTATTGGTACTGTATGTGTCTGGCAATATGAATGCAATGCTTGTGTTTTAAAGGGATAGTTCACACAAAAATGAAAAGCCTGTTATCATGCCTTGTGTTGTTCAAACCTGTATGGCCAGGCTTTCTTTGTTCTGTGGAACACAAAAGGAGAAATTCTGAAGAATGTACTGGCCGCTTTTTACTATGCAATAAGTTTTGAACGGGGATAAAGCATTCAAGCTTCCAAAAGGACAGAAAAGCATCATAAGAGCATCATAAAATAGTCCATACAACTATATATCAAGCCTGCTGAAGTCATATGATACACACTGGCATTGAAATTAATGCATTCATGAGAGTTCATGAAGTAGAGGAATAGCAATACCTGATTCATGAAATCTTTTGAGTCCAATCTTTTCAATGAATTAGTTCATCTGGTTCATAAAACCAATCTGAATGATTCTTTTATGAATCAGACTGATCTGGTTTTTAGGTTGAACTCAGTGATTCTGTTGTAACAATTTAACAGCCCACCGAACAGAAAGATTCGCAACTTATGGTACTTTTGCCTCTTGTTTTAAAGCCTCAAACGCTTCAGTTCCCAATCCCAATGGTTCAAAATTTGTAGTATAAAATGTATAATTTTTGTTTGACAAAAAAAAAAATGAATATAAGTTTGGAACAATAGCAAGTAAATGATGACAGATTTTTTTTTTGCTTTAAAATTTTGTCAATATATTTGTCTGTATCTTAATGGTGAACGTGATTTCACCAAGTACAACATGTTCCTGGATCACCATCTTTGTTGACCCTGGAACAACATTCTAATCAGTCAGTCAGATTTGAGGGACAAGCTTACAGTTTATGTCAAGTTTAGGCTTACAGGTGCTTCTACATCAGTGTTATTCGTCTATTTTTTCCCTCTGATTTTAGAGAAAAAAATTAGGGATAGGGATGGACAGGAATGTTGTTTCAGGATCAATGAAATATGTTGATCCAGGAACATGACTTACTTGGGAAAATCACTGTGACTGTATGTTAACCATGTTAAATGGTATCAAAGCACTGGGTGTGTATTTGCACCCTCTCTCTCTCTCTCTCTTTCTCTTTAAAGCACTTGCCTCAAGCAGCCTCAATTTAACACAACTTAAAAGAGAAAATAGTGCAAAAGAAAAAAAAATGTAAATGACATGGATTTGCCCTGTGGTCAACATTATGAAGAACAACAAAGAGGTTAGAAAAAAAGATAAATGAGGCTAAAGTGAAATGGCTACAAAGTATCCATTTATTAGAAAGTGGGACAAATGTAGTCAGAATAAATTAATTAATCAGATGCTTTTAATTGATTCGTTTGGAGTCCTGGCGCGTTGTGTGATTATGCTCAAGTGTTTAATTACGAATATAGATGAGATGATGCTGTTTAATTAGTCTGGCCGGCGAATGAGCTTTCACACTCTTCGTCGTAATTAGCATTTTAAGTATGCATGTGCACATGCATGTACGCGTTTGCACTGCTGCACACAAGTCTGTGGTTTGCATGCATATTAGTTCGTTTATTTCAATGTGATTTTTGTGTTTGTAGCCTGATAAAGGAAGTGTTTTCTTTTTTTTTTTGTACATGGGGAGATCACATGACTAGCTGAAACCTGGACTTTTCACTTCATACAGTAAATGTATTACACATATACAAAAAAATGTGCAATATTCAACATAATTTTCCACGTTACCACCACAGTACTTTTGTTCTAAGAGAAATAAAGTGTAAAACAACAACAACATTGGTACCACACAGTACTACAGGACTACCATGTTTTTTGGACCATGGTACCCTTTCAAAAAAGTACTCTGGCAATACCATGGTACAGTCATGGCATCCAATGGTAATAAGGTGGTACTTTGAAATATACATGGTCCTATATTCATGTACCTTGGTCATTTTTTGTGAGTGCAGTGCCATGGAATTCTTGGACATACTTTGGGATACCGTGTCAATACCCTGGTATATGCATTTATTTCATATTTTCCTGAATATCAAATGATAGTACCACAGCACTTTTTGTAAGATTAAAAATGTTTTTTGGAAATAGTACCATGGTCTAGTACTATGATATTCATTGAAGCATTTTAGAGTATAGTAAAAATACAGTTGTACGTGTATTTCAGTGCCATGGTATTACCATCACCATACAGAATTTACATATACAGTGGTATTTAAACTACTTTTCAAAATGTTAGGGTCAATACGATTTTATTAAAAGTAATTAATAGTTACAGTAGGCTATATGATGCATTAAATTGTCTTGTAAAGACTTTTTGACAGCATTTTGAAAATTCAGATTCATCACAGGAATAAATTACTTTTTATGTTAAATTATAAACAGTTTTTTAATCATAAAAAAAAAATCGAGTGGACAAAAGACTTCAAGTATCTTGGATTTTATATCACGTCGAGCGAAGCAGACATCAGAGCACGAAAAGGACAAGCGTGGGGAGCATTCTGGAAAATGAAGGATGTATTTCTATCAAAAACTCTTCCAATCAAACTCAAACTAAACATCTTTGAAGCAGCGTGCATCTCCATCCTCCTGTACGGCTGCGAAAGTTGGATCATCAACCAGAAAATGCAACACTCACTCAACAGCTTCGCCACCAGTTGCTACAGAATCATGCTCGGCATCAAGAAAATGGATCGAATAAGTAACCAAGCTGTATACGAAGCAGTCGAAAATAACCAGCTTATCCTTCAAATCCAACAAAGACAGCTACGCTTTGTCGGCCACTCACTTAGAAGAGACCCAAACGACCAAATTAACAAATATGTGTTATATGCGCCCGAAGAACGACATGGCAAACGAAGCCGAGGAAAGCCACGCACATTATATCACACATACATCGGCAAACTAATCAACAACGACATGCCACCAACTGCTGACGAGATGCGAAGAGCTGCTAGTAATCGAACAGAATGGAGAAAACTTGTGACCGACTGCAAACCCATTTTGTTCGCAGCCGATTGATGATGATGATTTTTAATCATAATTAACTGTTTTTCTGTATTTTTAATCAAATAAATGCAGCCTTGACGAGTGTAAGAGACTTATTCCAAAACATGAAAAAAATCATACCGACCCCAAACTTTTGAAAGGTAGTGTACTTGCCAATCAAAGGTACTTCAAAGAATACCATGGTTTAAGCATAGTATTGTCCAAAAACCATGGCATTACTACAATATCACGTCTAAAAAAATTATGGAAATACTATGGTACTTTTTAGTTCTTGTAATTTCATAAGTAATTTAATTGTAAAAATACAATTTCTATCAGTCAGTCTTCAAAAGCTTCCAAATGACCTTAAACAACTTCAGGCCCTAATCAGAAGCTGCAGCGTGTCTATCTGAAAGGGTTTCGCCCTCTACTTTGCTGTCTGTCACAGCATGCAGTGGAATCGGCCCCGCAGTGAGGGGCCTGTAAGCCAATCACCCGAAGTGCTATCTATTCCATGCCTTTCAATGCAGAGAAAATGTGTGAAACACATCATTCAAACATCCTCTATGAGTGAGGCCTGAGCGTGTGTTCTGAGAGAATCGATTCTGTGTGTGTGTGTGTGTGTGTGTGTGTGTGTGTCATATGTGCATTGTAATCTGGTGTGTCTGGTTCTCTTGTGATCCTAAAATGCAACTGTGACTTGTTGGTCGATTTTATTTACAATTGCTGTGTATGTCTATGCGTGTTTGTCTATTCATACACATTCCACATTTTTTATGGATCCCAAAGCAAAGGAAAAAATTACTTTTACACATTCTCAGTTTGACCATTTCATGCTTTCCACAAAACGCATTTTCTGTGTGTTTACAGGCGAATCAGGTTCGGACATCCTCGATTTGATCAGAGCGCTACACCAGAGCCGTGGAAATGTGCAGGTACTTTTGTTGTACCGCAACATTCAACGGAGCAAATTATATTCATATGGGAGATTTTCAGGCCCTGGAAGGCATTTTATGTATCTGAAAGTTTTTCTGGAGTTTTCAGAACGCTGTGTTTGTATCTTTTGGAAACGGATTAGAGTTTGGGCCGGGGGGGGATTACAGGACGACAAAAGAGTGCTTGAAGACGAGAAGAATGAGAAGAAAAGCCATCATCAGACTGATTTAATTTAAGTCCCCTTTTAAAGAGATTCAGAAACAATGCTCCCAGTATAGCAATTGTATGCTAATGATGAGCTGTTTGGCTGTGGTGCTCGTGTGTGTGTGTGTGTTTGCACAAGACACTCTTGTCGAACATGAAACATCTTGTTGAATAACCTCAGTGTTGTGATAACCTCATTATATCCGTTTAATACATCCTCTGAAAGCATTCTGGTTTCAAAAGCGTCAGAATTAGGGTGACTAATATCACTCTTGTTGCACAGAAACAAAGCGTAATTGTTTGGAAATCCTCGCTTCGGCTCGGAAACGGTTGGGTTGCGTCAATCGCCGTTTTTTTCTTTTGCACCTTGAAAAGGTTCTTTTATAGCTTCCACAAGGGAATGTTTCTTCAGAAGATTATCATGATTTATTTCTTTCCCTGGCCAAGAAGCAGGATGAAGTAATTAACAAGCAATAAGAGACAAACTCCTGGCCAGGCAAAAGCGTAAGCCTGCTATTGTACGTAGGGTATTTTACGGCGATTTTCGGTATGAATATTGCAAGATGGGTGTGTGTTAAATTTGTCCATTTTCTTCACATTGTTCTTCCAAACATTCCAATTTTGTAGAATCCATTCAAAAAGTTTTTTTTGTGTGTATTTAAACAAATTGTCATGCAGTCCAGCTTAACTACAAGCCTTTCACTGCGTTGTGTGTTTGTGTTGGATAGTCGCTTTGTTGAATGATGGTTGCAAGGATGAAGAGCCACAGAACAAGTTTCATACAAACTAGACAACTTACAAGGCTGTTTTTAGTCGAATACTTATGTGAAAATAGCAGCAGATTAAGGTTACAAGACAAATAACTTTTTATTCGGTTTATTAACTTGTTTTCTGTTTGTATCAAATTTTTTAGCTGAGTATCTTTACTTCACGTTCATCACTAGTTAGATGTTCTGTTTTGCATGTCTGCTCCTCTTTTCCCAACTTTCATAACTTAATCAAATTAATAAGTATGACACATTATTTATAGCATACAGTAGCTTAAATAATTCGTTATTTACTGTCCTGTTTAGCGAATAAGTTCAAGAGTGTATTTGAGGGGTTTTTTTGTGTAAAAAAGAAGGTACTTCCAGAAATACCATGGCACTACTATGGTACATGTCCAAAAATATATATAAAGGTTTAAATGTTTTTTTTTTTAAAAGCCTCTCATGCTCACAATGGCTTTTGTTTGATCAAAAATGCAGTAAACACATTAATTTGGTGGAATATTACAATTTTAAATAACGTTTATATGTTAATATAATGTAATTTATTCCTTTGATGGCAAAGCTGAATTTTCAGCATCATTCCTCCAGTCTTCAGTGTCACATGATCCTTCAGAAATCATTCTAATATGATGATTTGCTGCTTAAGAAACATTTCTCATTATTATCAATGTTGAAAACAGTTGTGCTGCTTACTTTTTTTGTGTAAACAATGACTGATGTTTTTTTCAGGATTCCTTTTATGAATAGATAGATCCAAAACATTTATTTGAAATAGAAATATTTTGTGATATAATAAATGTCTTTACGGTCACTTTTGATCAGTGTAATTCATACTTTCTGAATAAAAGTATTAACAGTAGTGTATAATCAAAGTTTAATGCTATTTCTAATTAAGCATTATTAATGTATTTTTTTTTAGTTAACGTTATTAGTTAAAATTATGATTGATGTGTTTGTTTCTTAAACTCTGACACACTTTGTCCTATTGACTTTGCTACTAAATGACAGGCAGGTATGTATTTGTGTGTGTGTTTGTTGGTTAAATGTTTGCTAGCAGGTGATCCTGTAGTTAGCAGATGGTGTTTGCAACTAATGCTAGCTCCCAGCTGAGAGAGACACCAGAAAAACACACACACACACACACATACATAATTAGTCTGTGACTTTGTCCCTCCGTGAATTGAGAAGGTAAAAGTGATGTGCAACAGAAGTGACAGATTTTATGAATAAAATGGAAAAACAATGAAGTCAATTCAACTGGAGAGAACACTTTGGAATAACGGAAAACATAAAAAAGAGTGTTTCTTCAGTATGTGGTATCTGGCTGTATCCCAAAGCAGTCTCGGCAAAGAGACATTTCTTTTTCTTGCCTCTTTTGCATGTCTCGCCGTTTTATTTTTTAAATATTTTAAAAAAAAATTAATTAGCTGCATCCTAATTCTCATTCTGTTTGTCCTAAATATTATGCAATAATAGAGTGCCACAGGAATAAGTCCTAAAACCCCAAAACAAATTAGCATTTTTTTTTTACTTCTGGTTCCATTGTCCTGAAGTTAATGAGTTTTTTTTTTTTTTTTTTTTTTTGATAAATGCCTGAAATAATATTTTCACATTTCATTCTACGACATAAAATACATTAGTAATACCCTATGCATGAATTTGAAGCTTCGATATGTCTTGAAAAATACAGTTGCTTACAAGTTGGAAGAGGTTGCAGTGACATTAACGTCATCTAATCACTAGTCTACGTTTACAGCCTTGTTGTGTTTATACTTGCACTATTGCAAACTATTCTAACTATTCAGATATTAGTGATGGTGATGTTTAAGTCATGTGACTGTTGTGTCGTTCTTTATAGCCTAAATTGTAGCCTAAGCTTTTTACTTCTGCCAATTACATATAGGCTTAAAAAGTTGTTTGTTAAAAATTATCATGAACAAAACATACAAGAATCATAAACTTTTGTTGGTCACCGTTTTTTTGTTGTTGCACTTATCCAAAAGTCATTGGAAAAATCCTATTGGCTCTTTGTCAAGGGAACCAAGGTGATGCGAGCTTCAGTGTTGGACTACAAAAATATGTCATCCATGCAAAACTCTAGCAGTGCACTCACAAAACCCCATAATGGTAACACACAAGTCACTAAAATAATGCAATAAACATTTATTTAACAACATATGATGTAACATAAAACCCTAACTTAAGAAACATAATTATTGAAATGAAAAACCATCAAATGTGAAGTGGGAATGTCAGTTTACGGCTTTTTACTGTAAATTATAATATGATTTGTTCTTTTTTTTTTTTTTTTTTACTTCCAAAACTGATACATTAACCAGTATTTTACTGTACAATTAATTTAAATGATAAAATTATACCTATTACAGTTTTCCCATATATGTAACTTTTATTTTTAATTTTACTGTAGCATTTTAGTCTTTTACAGGTAAAAAATTACAATATTTTCTATAGTGTACTTTCTTACATGTAAAAAAGTATGTACATGCCCCACCACTACCAAAGTACATAATTCAAATAGATGTATGGTATACTGGGATGCAGTGATTATGGGGCCCCGCCGTACACACAACACCGTTTTCAACTAAAAACGGAAAACTTTTTATGCGTTTTGGCCGTTCGTTTACATGACAACGGCGTTTTGGGGCCTGAAAGCACAAGCTTTCAAAAACTGGGTTCAAAGTGTACGTTTTTGAAAATGATAACATTATCATTTCCCTGTAAAATACAAAAATAAGAATTTGTGAAAATGGTGATGTCATGCATCTTAGGGCTGGGTAAAAAATATCGATTTCTCGATTTTAATCGATTCTCATTTTTACGAAACAATATCGATTCTTAAATCCCAAGAATCGATTAGTCATCCTGTTTTCAGTTGATGAATGAATGTAACATTGTTGCGCGCATCCCATCCAATAAATCGCAATAATCTTTGTGCTTTGTTATTATTGATATGAAACAAAGTCTCAGATTTCAAATTACGTCCATTTTCTTACGAAATTCAAAAACATAATTACCGTTTTGGCGCTGTGGCGTGAGATCGCTCTGGCTCAGCTCAAGAGAAGCACATGATCTTCTCTTCCGCCTTAATAATACCAGTTACAGCGCGAAATAAACATGAATGAGCATCTGAAAGTGTGTTAAAAGATAGAGTACAACTTATCGAAGTCCGTATCATGTCTCATGGAATCGCTCAATCAGTGTTTCAACCATGCAAAGACGTTAGTAAACAATGTCATGTAACGTCACATTTACCTCAGAAAAAAAACATATCCAGTGACCATAAACTCGTTAGTCAGCTAGAAAAGTTAACTCTAGAGAGGAGCATTTTGTTAAATATATGCACCATATTATATTTTCATTATAATTTTTAATGTTCTTCAATATTTAATGCATGTTTGAATAAATCTGGAAAGTTTTTTATGACAGCCACCATTTAAAAAATTTTCATATAACTTTATTATTATAAAAATAAATAAAAGTGTATTTTAAGTGTTTGTATACAAATCAGTTAATTTTTACCTTCAATATTATAGTAGGCTAATGAAGCCTAGTAGGCTACCACTGACTCCCATGGTTTACAGCATTAGTTAAGAGATTTGTTTTCCTTCAGAAAATTTGCAATGTATTGTACCTGATATCCAAAATAATCGATATTGAATCGAATCGAATTGTAATCGAAATCTAATCGATTTGCAAGCTTGTGAATCGAAATCGAATCGAATTGTGAAATTTGTGTCAATACCCAGCCCTAATGCACATGCATATTACTTGTTCAGTCTATAGGCATGTAGCGTTTCATTTACAAAGTCACATCGCCAACTACTGGCCTGGCAGTAGAATGCAGCGTTTTTAGTTGTTTTCGCGGACCCGTGTGAACGGGATCGTTTTGACAACGCTGTCATGTACCCTAAGACTAATCAAATACATTGAAACCATCTATGCTACCGCTCTCTCTCTCTCTCTCTCTCTCTCTCTCTCTCTCTCTCTCTCTCTCTCTCTCTCTGTAATTAAGCTTTTAATTGCAAAGTGTCTCTTGATTAGCTTTGGGGGATGGAGACAGCCTGGGCTTTGTGTACATTTTAGATCCATTTACAGCAGATGACACACACACACACACTCAAGAGTCGTTTTGAGAAGTTGAAGCTAATTCTCTCCGTCTGAACCCATTACAGCATTAATTTAATTTAGAGTGAGCTGCCATTAGCTCATTAACACGTCTAATTAATTCATTGACAGCACTATTAAGATGTCTCTTTTGAAATTGGCATCTGGTGTGTGCGTCTGTTTGTGTGTGTGTGTATGTGTGTCTAAATTTGTATCTGACGCTTGGCAGAAGAGGTTAAAATGACAGATCAGGTGACAAAATATGGAGAGTGAGGAGGAGGAATTAGAAAAATGTCATTGACGAATCAAATTGACGAAGTCATTAATTTAAAGCAGAAACACTTAGCAATAAAAATTATATTTCGTGTCCATTTAATAATTTTTTTAGGTAATTCGATTTTTTTTTTTTATACGTGGACATTTGCTGCGCTGCACACACCGAGAGTCGTGTTTGACTAGATTAACTTCCTGTACTGGCAGGAAGCTCATACGCCCAGGGAACAGGTGTCACTCACAGAGAAGCATCTGTAGGAAGCATGTATGTGTGTGTGTGTATCTGCCTCTCTCCGGCTGTGTGTTGTGCTCCATCACCGTGGGTATCCGCCATAGTGATAGCAGGAGTGATGTCACCATGGCGATATCAGTGCACATCACTATAGCTACTCATGTCCCTGTTCAGTGTGACTGTGATACCGTTCTGCCCCGTGTGTGCGAGTGCCAAAACCTCGCCGGGTGCAGCAGTGTTTTCAGTTATTGATACTGTGTGGGGGAAGCATTTTATTGGTCCTAGTTCGAGGTGGCACTTTCATAGCTCAGGAGACTCAAAGTTATGAGATGTTTCATTTGAGTATCAACTTTATGTGTCTGCTTAAAAGAGAAAAAAATGGCGATGTCTCCACAAAAATATTAAGCGGTATCAAGCACAGCTGTTTTCAACATTGAGAATAATAAGAAATGTTTCTTGAGCAGCAAATCAACATATTAGAATGATTTCTGGAGGATCATGTGATGCTGAAAATTTCACATTATTAATGTTTTAGTGTATTTTGGATTAAATAAATGCATGTGCATAAGAGACTTGAAAACATTTAAAAATCTAATGACCCCAAGCTTTTTAAGTTAGTAAGGAAGGAAGGAAGGATGGAGGTTGGGCTGGGTAAAAAAATATCGATTTCTCGATTTTAATCGATTCTCATTTTTACGAACCGATATCGATTCTTAAATCCCAAGAATCGATTAGTCATCCTGTTTTCAGTTGATGAATGAATGTAACATTGTAGCGCGCGTACCCAGGGACGTGCACAGGAATTTTGAGGGGCAGTTGCTCTGACCTGAATAAAGGGCACCCCCCCCCCACCCCCCCAAAAAAAACCCGCTTAAATTTCGGGAAAAAATACAATCCTTTTTTAACCTTTTGGCTTCCCGTACATTCAGTTGTGCTTCTTGCTCGTATTCAGTTCTGATGGTACCGTATGGTAACAGGGCACCTACGCATGATTTGTAGTATGATTGCGTAAAGGGAACAGGAATTCCGGTAGGGAACAGAATCGACTGCTACACCAGTCACGTGCAGCGCTGCAGCCACGTAAACAGAGTTTGCCCTTCCCCTACTGACTTTTTCGGTGCCCGAATGGAAGTGAATGAGGATTTGAGATTTTTTATTTATTTATCTAGGCCTACGTGAAATTCTGCATCCATTGTATGATTTATTTATTTATTTTTATTTTTCCCTCGGAAGGGCAACGTGAGTTGAGAAGGGCATATGGGCAGTTGCCCGGGCAACCTGAGCAACCCCCCTGTGCACGTCCCACCGTCCAATAAATCGCAATAATCTTTGTGCTTTGTTACTATTGATATGAAACAAAGTCTCAGATTTCAAATTACGTCCATTTTCTTATGAAATTCAAAAACATAAATACCGTTTTGGCACTGTGGCGTGAGATCGTTCTGGCGCAGCTCAACTCAAGAGCAGCAGCAGCGCGGAGCGCACGTGATCTTCTCTTCCGCCTTAATACCAGTTACCGCGCAAAATAAACATGAATGAGCATCTGAAAGTGTGTTAAAAGCATAGGTTAAAAGGTAGAGTACAACTTATCGAAATCCGTATCATGTGACATGGAATCGCTCAATCAGTGTTTCAACCGTGGAAACGTCAGTAAATCAGCTTGTAAATGTCATGTAACGTCACATTTACCTCAGAAAAACCATATCTAGTGACCATAAACTCGTTAGTCAGCTAGAAAAATGAACTGTAGAGAGGAGCATTTTGCTAAATATATGCACCATATTACATATTCATTATAATTTTTAATATTCTTCCATTTTTAATGCATGTTTGAATAAATCTGGCAGGTTTTTATGACAGCCACCATTTAAATGTTTATATTTCATATAACTTTATTATTATAAAAATAAATAATAAAAAAGTGTAATTTAAGTGTTTGTATACAAATCAGTTAATTTTTACCTTCAATATTATAGGCTAATGAAGCCTAGTAGGCTACCACTGACTCCCTTAGTTTACAGCATTAGTTAAGAGATTTGTTTTCCTTGAGAAAATTTGCAATGTATTGTACCTGATATCCAAAATAGTCAATATTGAATCGAATCGAAATTGAATCGAATTGCAATTGTGAATCGAAATCGAATCGAATTGCAATTGTGAATCGAAATCGAATCGAATTGTGAAATTTGTGTCAATACCCAGCCCTAGATGGAGGCATGGATGGATGGATGGATGGATGGATGGATGGATGGATGGATGGATGGATAGAAGGGTTTACTGTAACTGCAATAGATCTACAGGAACATTTCATGAAATTTTATAGTAAAACACTTGTAAATGTACAATTTTTGGAAGAAAAAAAAATCATTTGAATAATTTACAATGACAAGGTGTTAACTTACATTCCCAGAATTCCATGTGACACTTCACATAATGATGGTTTTTCATTTTAATAATTGTTTTTTTTTCTTAGTTTTTGGTTATCAGTTATGTAAAGCTACTTGCGATGAACTTTAATTCATCATGTGTCTTTCTCTTTACCACCTGTGTTATTATGGAGCTTGTCTGTATATATTAAAGGTACAAAACAGATTTCCGTAGCAGTGTGGCCTTGCTAATTCGATAGATAGATAGATAGATAGATAGATAGATAGATAGATAGATAGATAGATAGATAGATAGATAGATAGATAGATAGATAGATAGAGTCTCCATTTGTCTGCATTTAATTTCATGCTGGCTACTTACAGACATCTACTTTTTTCTTTCCTGTGCTGTTACTAATTCATAGATATTTAGTAATTATCTGATTTAATTATGCATATTTGGTTTATACATGTACATATTTTGGTAAATATCATCTGTTAATTGCTTTGTGTGATAACAGCATAATTTGACTCTGTGCCATTTATCATATATTTTTATATTAGCACGCATATTTATGACATCATCGTGATAAAAGATTTGATAATGTCTTGTGCGCTTCGTGGATGTGTTTTCACATTCACCTCATCTCATTCTCAGCTCTCACTCTTACCAGCTTTAGCTGTTTGCTTTTTCCTGCAACACCGTGCGTTTCTCAAACATCTGTCAATCGTGAAAAACAAAGCTTTGACTAATAGGTGCCAAATTGTTTTTAAACATGCAAGAAAAAACTGCTAATCAACTTTCCAAATGTTTTATCAAACATATTTGGGCAGAGATGTGTAAATTATGTAAACTGGGTGTGTTGAACACAGAATAAAATGTGCAAATTGACAAAATACCACCCAGGCTTGTGTGTCTGTGTGTGTTTAGACTTAACACAATACTATTTCATCACCCTTTTTAAATGTTTGACTTTCTTCCATATTCCATATTGCAACACTGCCACTTGTATACTTGCAATATTTGTATTTTTATTTTATTGTAGTTATCATTCTTTGTGTGAAGTGGTCTGGTCAACATGTAAATTGACCAACCACAGTTACTTAAAGCCTTTATGTATAATGCATTATAAAAGTATTCATAATGTATGTTATAATGCATTAAATCTTTTCATAAATAATTGTAACCAAAGTTAAAATGCACTATAATATTTACAGATCCCTTGTTACATCTGAAATTGGTTGTTTGTCTTTTATTGTATTAAAGCTGTTAAATAATATTATAATTTATTATAACTGTTACAATTATCCATGAGACAATACCATGCATTAAAAGGTGCATTACAAGACATAAATAATGCATTAGAAATACTTTTATAGTGCATTATATATAAAGTGTTACCCATTTTGTTTACGTACATGCCATTTAGTGACAGATTTATCTGAAACTAGATAAAAAAAAACTAGGCTAATTCAGAAAACAGCAGAAATTAGTAGTTTATATCTCATGTAAAAATGTTGGTACAGTATTTGAATATGGTAATCATGGCATATTAATTTATGTACATGCAGTATCATGTTCCTCTTTGAAATACATTACCATCTAAATACCATGGTACATAAATATGGTAATAATTCCATACCATAAGAGCACCGTGGTATTACCATATACTGTCACTGTGCGCATGTGTAAAGCTCATATGACATTAAAATCCATTTTTCACGGTCTATTTTTATCTGCTTTATTAGTATGAATACTAACTTATAGTATGACATCTGCTTGTGTAAACATACAGCAGCTGAAAAGTCACACCAGATACCAGATCAAAGAAGAACAAATAATGGATAAAGAAGGTGCGAACATTGGTGCATGTGTATATATGTGTATGTTCTGCCTGTTCTGCCTGTTTAGCACTTCATTAAACATCTCCTTGAGAGAGACATGAAGACTCTGGGGAACATCTCTCTCTCTCTCTCTTTCAGTCTCTCTCTCTTTCAGTCTCTCTCTCTCTCTCTCTCTCTCTCTCTCTCTTTCAGTCTCTCTCTCTCTCTCTCTCTCTCTGCTGCAGCTGTAGTAATTAACCTCTCTCCCTCTTGGGTCTCATTAGTGGAAAGAAGCGCCTGTTAAAGCTGCATATGGCAGCAATTAAATCAGACATACACTGAATCAACATCTCTGTCTGTCTCTCTGCCTTATTCCCCCTTTGATGCCCATTGATCTGATTTGTGTTCCACATTTTTTTCCTTCAGTTTCATTAAAGGCCAGTCATGATTATGTCCCTTAAGCTTCAATAATGAGGAGATGAATATTTAGCCTTGCATGTCAGAAGCCAAGACATGCAATATCTGGTTACAGAACGTTTAACTCTTATTATCTAATTCCAAATTTCTGATGGGCTATTATTATACAGCAAATCTTAAAGTACTTTGTGGCCTTTGTTGTTGTCAGGACCTCAGTTGTTGTTAGATAAAACATACTTCAGTTACCTTACAAGAGGGTCAGAATTATTCCCAAAGCTCAGCACTGAGAAGGTTTGAAATCTTAGTAATGAAACAGGAACAAAAATTATGTTTAAGTTACATTTCAAGTATTTAGTCACATAAGTTATGCTTAAAATCTATGAATGACACTTAACAATATCAAACCAAGTGACATCTGCAATCAAATGCTGCTACACCTTTTCTTAGAACTTTTCTCACTAATACCGAGTTCACACTGGACGATTTTCAAAGTAGTCGGGTCACTTCTTTTCACACTGCGTGACTATCTGGGGTAACATTCAGTTGCTGGTGTGTTCACACTGAACGATGGATCGGCGACAGGAGGTTTCACGCTGCATGACTTTACAAAAGAAAGAATCGCCGACAACTGTCTGGTCCGCAAACTACGTTTCACAACCAAACACGCGAGAACTGATAAGGAAATATCGTGAGATCACGTGTGTGTGAGACTGAAATTATTATAAATGATATGCTGCAAGAAGCCTTGCGATCCAAATTGTCTGTGTGCTGATTTGCAGCGAAAAGGAGAAAAAGAAAAACAGCTTATGTTTTTCTGTGGACGAAATGGACGAGAGACAACGAGAGCAAGGATTGTGTGTTCTGCAAAGAGAGTTGGGGGTAAATAAATAATTTTGCAATGTGCTGCTGTTGCTGCTGGTCAAGCAAATGTGTATGCTTTGTTTCTGTTTGATATAATTGTAAATATATATCTATTAAAATACTGATATTCTGGTCTATAACTCCTCCCTGAACTCCCATCTGTCCTGTATCTTGCTCTCTCATTGGCTGTAGGTCATCGCGACGTAGTTTTCAGTCAGAATACATTCACACAGTAGGATTGTGAATCGCCGACAGGTCCAGATATTTAGCATGCCAAATATCTCACGGGCGTTGGCGACTCATCAGCGATTCTCTCACATCGCGTCTTTGATAATCCACACTGCGTGATTGTCACACGCGTGAACGAGCAGCGATTTGCCTATGATTTCGGGCATTTGTCGGCGATCTCCCAAAACCTGTCGGCGAGCGAAAATTAAGCCTAAAATCGTTCAGTGTGAACTCTGCATAAGCGAATTGTGTAACGGTGGTTTTTAGAGGACATTTAAAATCAGTTTTCCTCAAGTTCAGTGTAAACGAGAAATAGAATTATAGAAGACAAATAGTTGACTGAAAAATTGTTGACTGTATGAATGATTTGGAGACAAAATGGCTTGAATTAGTTAAAGGGACACTCCACCCATTTGCATTAAGCTTTGCATTGTTAGAAACCCAGTCATACTATTGAATGGTCGTGCAACACTCTCTCATTTTCCCCTGAGACGGGAGAAATCCGTTATTTACCTTTTACACTTCCTCCTACAATGACGCAAAAATCGTCATTTTGCGTCATTGTAGGAGGAAGTGTAAGAGGGGGGGATTTCTGTTGAGACTACAAGCACTAGTTCCTCATCTTTCCCAGGGGGCGGGACCCGCTCACGCTACAGACCTATTACAGATCAGTGGGTGGGACTTTACTCTCTGAAACTGAAAGCAATATCCTCCATCTTGTTTGAAGCTAAGCTAACAGGCGCTGTGGAGACAGATGTAAAGTAATGACAATAGCGGAGGAGAGTGCTCAATATGATATAGAAGAAGAGGATTTCGGAAGTCTGATGCTTGAATCAGGTGTTTGTGGCTACCTTTACAAGCGAAGCCGCATTATAGCGAAGAGCAGCCGAGGCAGAAGACCTGCCTGCCGCGGACGAGGAGCCCGGACTGGCTCGAGTTAGGGCGGACTGGTGGCGCCGGTGATCTCACTATGCAACTCATAGACTGTAAGATGCAACTACGAACACAGAGATAGAGTCCGTCTGCGGCAAAGAATTTCAACGATGACAATTTCTCCTGGACGAAATCTCTGAATCAGACGAGGACACGGACGTTTGTTTTGTGAACTATCCTAGTTTCGCACCGCATATGTTCTGACTGAACATCCAGGTACCATGCAATAATTCACCTTTTCTAAAGAAATACAAACGAGGAGTAATGCACTAATGAGTTCGCCAACTAACTAGACATTTTGTGTGAATGTGAAATGAATTTCAAGCTCTGGTGGTAGCTAGCCTTGTAGACGGAAGAGAGATTTCTCTTATAGGCAGATATGCGCTTTCTGGATTAGTGGGAGTGACTTGCGGAGCTGTGCAATGTGGTGCATTGTGGGAGTTGTTGTCTTTCATACAAATGCGTCCTGAAGTTATTTTTTGTCTTTCCTCGGTCACGAAGGCACCAAATTCAAAATGTATTTTACATTTCGACTACATATATGACCCACTTTAAATAAAAAACAATGTTCAAATGGGTGGAATGCCCCTTTAAATGAATAGTTCACCCAAAAATGAAAATTCTGTCATCATTTACTCACCCTCATGTTGTTCCAAACCTGTATGACTTTCTTTCTTCTGCTGAACACAAAAGAAGATATTTTGAAGAAAGTCGGTAACCAAACGACTGATGGACCCCATTGACTTCCATAGTAGGAAAAAAAATACTATGGATGTCAATGGGGACCAGCAACTGTTTAATTACCAACCATCTTTAAAATATCTTCTTTTGTGTTTAGCAGAAGAAAGAAAGTCATACAGGTTTGGAACAACTTGAGGGTGAGTAAATGATGACAGAATTTTCATATTTGGGTGAACTATCCCTTTAAGGTGCGATGTCTGAAAATGTTCACAAGGGCGAAAGATTTTCGCACGCAGACTTTGCAACGGGTTCAGTTTGGTCACTCGAATTTGCAGCGTCGACCAACAGAAAACTGCTTGGTTTGAAAGTGGCTTCTGTGTGAGCGGTGCTTCATACATCGCTATACACGCTATTGAAACAAGACCTCTTTTGGCTGCGTAATTTTGCTAATGTGACCTTGACACTAGTAACAGCAGCAACAATCATATATAATTAGTCTATCAAGAGAAGTCAAGTCTTGAAGTGGTTACAAATACTCAAAGGGGAGCAAATGATGTGCAAAGAAAACACTGGGAATTTGAATGATTTCCTTTCCCAGGTATTAAGCAATTAAATGTGGTTTTAAATACAGCTTTGATCCACAGAGAGGATTTCAAGTCCAAAACGGCGCTCTGAGACTCAGAAAACCCTTTAGACTAATGAGCTTGTTTTCACATGTGTATTCGGGTGCCTGGATACAAACAGCAACAAATCTAACAAACTCTGCTCAGCACAGCATCTAGAGGTACCTGTAAATGTTTTTATGATTAGAGTATCTCCAAGGAAATAGTCTTGATCTGTCTCGGCACTCATGGCTCTTTTTTTAAATAGTAGAACTAAACATACACATGCACAATGAAAGCACCATTAAACAAAATCTTGAATGATTATTTTATAATTAATGTATAAAATGAAAGCTGTTCTAAGCTATTTATACAATTTAGAAGGTAATTGGTTTGAAATAAATGCAACAATATAAATACATTATGCTTAATTTACTTTATATTACTGTACTTTGAATTGAATTGAGTTGACTTTTGAGTTGAATCCTGTGTTTTCTTCTCAGCTGTTATGACATGTAATAGGTGAGCTTCATTTATTGCGGGGCCATTTTTCATAGGTGAACTATATGCCTGAAACGTAGCAGTAAAATGGATAAACTCTGTCTCCCACTTAATCCAGCAAACTTTGTTTAATTTATGTCAGTCACCATATTTACAGTACAGTTTCAGGTCAGTAAGATTCTTTAATGTTTTTTTCAAGTTAAGTCAATTATGCTAACCAAGACTGCATTTATTTGATAACAGAATACAGTAAAATAAAAATTATATATATATATATACAGGTGCTGGTCATAAAATTAGAATATCATCAAAAAGTTGATTTATTTCAAGAATTCAACTTAACAGGTGAAACTAATATATTATATAGACTTATTACATGCAAAGTGAGATATTTCAAGCCTTTATTTGTTATAATTTTAATGATTATGGTTTACAGCTTATGAAACCCACGAAATCAAAATCCCAGAAAATTAGAATATTACATGAAATCACACAGTAATTACACAGTGATACCATGGTCATTGAACCAGGTTTTGGTTCTTTTGGCTGTGTGGGCAGGTGCAAATCCTGCTGGAAAATGAAGTCAGCATCTCCATAAAGCTTGTCTGCTGAAGGAAGCATGAAGTGCTCTGAACATGTCCTGGTAGACGGCTGCGTTGAGTGGACAGCACAGTGGACCAACACCAGCCGATGACATGGCTCCCCAAACCAACACAGACTGTGGAAACTTCACACTGGACTTCAAGCATCTTGGATTGTGTGCCTCTCCATTCTTCCTCCAGACTCTGGGACCTTGGTTTCCAAATGAGATGCAAAATTTGCTCTCATCAGAAAAGAGGACTTTGGTCCACTGTGCTTTATTAAATCCAGAGTCAACGCAGCCGTCTACCAGGACATGTTCAGAGCACTTCATGCTTCCTTCATTTTCCAGCAGGATTTACACCTGCCCACACTGCCAAAAGAACCAAAACCTGGTTCAATGACCATGGTATCACTGTGTAATTACTGTGTGATTTAATCATCCAACATAATCATCAAAATTATAACAAATAAAGGCTTGAAATATCTCACTTTGCATGTAATGAATCTATATAATATATTAGTTTCACCTGTTAAGTTGAATTCTTGAAATAAATCAACTTTTTGATGATATTCTAATTTTATGACCAGCACCTGTATATGAAGAGTTCAGATGCAAAAGCCTCTAAGTGCGATCAGAAATTTTCTTCTAGAATGATTTTTATCAAGCTTGTATATTTAAGGTCAGTAATTTCACTTAAATGACAAGATTACCTATTATTGTCATTTAAGTTAAATTACTGAACTTAAATATACGAGCTTGATAAAAAATTATCATTCTAGAAGAAAATGTCAGATGGCACTTAGAGGCTTTTGCATCTGAACTCTTCATATATATATAAATTATTTCTACAATTTAAAATAACCTTTTATTTGAATATATTTTTAAGTTACTCCAGTCTTCAGTGTCACATGATCTTTCAGAAATCATTCTAATATGCTGATTTGCTGCTCAGAAACATTTCTTATTATTCTCGATGTTTTTGCTGCTTAAAGGAGAACTCCGGTCAATTTTAACATTGAGCTCATTTTTTTGTAAATTTGGAGCTGTCAGTACAGAGAACAACGACAAAAATCGGTGTTGCCTACACCGTGTTATCCTCTTTTTAAAATTTGCACACTGTTGACTTAAATGGGGCAAGTTTTAAACCTGCTTTTAACCTCTTAACATCCTTGATGTGTCATTACAAGTGCACAGCCAATGTGAGTGATTCCTTCGAGTTCACGCGCGTGATCATAGGTAACTAACTAACTGCGCGAACTCGACAATCGACTACTGTGGACTTCAACCGAAAACAGGAAATAAATACAGGTATGTGCGCTGGCTGAATTATTATCATTTTTATTCATATCTTTCACATCTACTGCAGTCAGATTCACCGTGTTCACTCTGAAGGAATCACTCACATTAGCTGGGCACTTGTAATGACACATCAAGGATGTTAAGAGGCAAAAACAAAAAAATGAGCTCAATGTTAAAATTGACCGGAGTTCTCCTTTAATATATTTGTGGAAACCATTTGCATGTGATTGAGATCCACTTGAGTAAAAACAAAGAAAAACATCTTTGCATGTTACTGTAAATTTACGCCCATGCAGATATAAATAGAAATCATACATGTTGGTGAATTGAAAATATATAAAACCATGCACATTATTTAACATTAAGAAGCCATTATTAAATAAAGCCTCAAAAATATCACACAGTTGTTTGACTACAAAATATAAAGTCTAATATTCTGATTTGAGAAATGTATGTGAATAATGTTCAGCAAAATAAGTCTTTGAATGGAATTAAAATATATTTTAATCCATTTGTTCATATTTTTATTTGCTTGTATGTGATAAGCAAAGCTCTGTCGTTTTTTGTTTTGCATTTGTGTATGAGCTGTTTTCTGAGATTGTTCTCACAAAATCCCACTGGCAAACCTCTGACTCAAAGGCCCATGGGTAATAATGTTACCACACAGCTTCCATGGTAGCGGCACAGGGGTCACAGCAGAGTGTGATGTCTAGAGTTGATCTTATGGGGCGCAAGATCATTAGGAAAGACCATATTATCATCAGTGCTTTGTCTAAAACTGGTTCTCTGTTTTCAGATATTGATTTCACTGCTAAATAGACATTCATCACTGAAACAGTTGAGTGCAAACCATATACATTTTTTGAAAACTCCATCGGTAGGGCTGGGCAAAAAAAAAAAAGATTTTTCGATTAATCGTTTTTTAAAATGTGGTCGATTCAAAATCGATTCTCAAAGGCCACAAATCGATTTTTTCCCATATTTATTTATCTATCACCCAAAAGCCAATATTAGCTTTCCTACACTGTTCATAGGCTTGCAGCCTCCATGTTACAGCTAATGCTGTGAGATATTATTTTTGTTTTATCTTAAACATAAAATAACCGAATCCTGTTTGATCAAGTTATGTGAAAATCCTGTCTATTTGAAATATAGAGTTGGCTTCTGTTTTAATGTATACAAGTGTACCTAAAATAAAACGAGTTTAATATACAGGTTTGTGGCACTTAATTTCTTTTTATTAATTAACCACTTGTAAACTTATGTTCACTGTTCTTTTTTATAAATGTAGTATTTGTATTAAATCTATATTCATTGAGTCGAATTTAAATTTGAAATCGAATCGAATTGGAACATCTGAATCGATACCCAGCCCTAATCATCGGTCATATTAGATCTCCTTTTGTTTGGACTGGAGTTCTACAAACTGTTAAATCCTAGATTTCACTTTTTCTATGTATGCTTAGTGTTATATATTAGCATATAGGTTATGATCTTCTGCTGTTTCCATGTATAGTGTCCACTACATCTGAAACATATTCGTAAAAAATAAAAAAGTCAAATCTCTCATGCTTTAAAAAAAAAAAAAAAAGATAAATCATAAGTTGCAGGTTTCCAGTGCTGCTAATTTTGATTTCCATACTGCATAGTGGGGAGCCAAATAAAAATAAACACTGGCCAGAAAGAGAGAGAGCGAGAAATAGAGATGGATGTGTGGGGAAACCTCAGACTGAAATATCTCTGTCAGATTCATGCCAACCCAAATGAACCACTGATGGCTAATGCCAAAATGCTGATGGGATCCTTTAGCATGTCTGTTCTATTACTTGATGTGCTTTTACCCACGACTGGAAATTAGCAGATCATCCATTCTCACAGACCATGTAAAGCTGAGTTATTCTGGCAGTGCGGATATCTTCTGTAAATTTGTTCAAAGATGAGTTCATTCACAGTTGCACTGATGGGACTCTGGTATGGATATGAACCTTGGCATTCATTAATTAGGATAATTAATACCTAATAATTTAAATAATATAATAGGGTCTGCCTAATTTGCACTTGCACTGAGCTGGTCTCTACTTTTGCACTCTTTTTTAAAGAACATCATAATATTTTGCATAGGGTATATTTACATATTTGCACACTAACAGTAAAGTTCAATCTAACCTAAATATTTAGTACAGTAAGTGCCAATATAACACTGGGATTTTTCAGCGATTTATGTTTGACATTTCAGGCAGACCGACAATTTGTGCATTATAGTGGATATTATAGGATAGTTATGCGGTTGTTCATTCAACCAATTCATCCAAAAATAGTGATTCGTTCAGTAGCACTTCATATTTAACTTCATTTTTTTTAAATAAGCCGAGCAAAATTGTAAACAGCATGCAGAATGAACACTGTTTTAGCCAAGCATTTTACTTACAATATGCGAGTTGCATGCAACATTATTGCCAAAAAGATTCATGTAGTCAGTCCTTTGAGTCTTTTTTTCATACGTGTATAGCACAACTGAATCATTTCACGATTCAGTCTGAATCATTCACACACCCTGCGGTTTCTCGCTTGGCAAAACTATAATGCACTTTAGAACACAGAAAACAAAAAAACATTGCTGGATGAAGTGGATTTGTCCCTACAATTCAAATCTGCAAAAGCATCCTAAAAGTACCTTAAGTGAGTTTTTTTTTTTTTTATTGTGTGAGAATTGTTGACACTGTTTTGGCATATGTTGAGATATTGGATGTTGAGGTGGAACATGGGATCGCCTTGTTTGGTTATTGGCTTATAGAATTTTTTGAATTTAGTGGAAAGGGAAATTTTCATGCTATAGGCTAGACCATCTTATTAGATGGAGAATATTTCCCCCGCCACAGTATACAAAGATCTGGTTTTGGTTCATTGTCCCAGAAGAGAAAGACTGTACATTTATAATGTGCATATCTGCTAAAGGTTTATTTTGTCAACTTTTCAGAGAATCCTGCAGCAAAGGTGGCCTAAAAACCACAAAGCTGATTTCATTGAATCTTCAAGTAGCATCTTAATAGATAATGAAGTATGACTTGTGGTCGCCAAATATCTTCTGCAATGCTTATATTGGGATCACAGGCGCAACTAACCTTGGAACTCATTAAGCAATGTCTATACTCTAAAATAGAAGTGCATCTAAAATACACAGTTATGAGTATGTTTCTCTTTGTTGTCTCTCTCTCTCTCTCTCTCTCTCTCTCTCTCTGCTCATCTGTCAGTACCATTTCCTGCTGAGTTATTGGCTCAGCACCGCTCTGTGTGGCATATGTGCTTCAGTGCAGTCCACACACCTCCAATTAGCCTTGCATCCATAGACAAACACATTGATTTTACAATATTCTCCTTCACACACACACACACAGCTATACAAATAGCGGGTCTTTCAGTCTCTCCTCTGTAGGATAGTCAGATCCGCGTGTATCTGTTTCCTCGTGCCGATTGTTGTTTTTCTCAGTATACCCTTTGGCATGCTGCAAACATGCTGTAGCTAATTAAAAGAATTACACGGCAAAACAATTAACTAGTCACTCTTAAAGTGATCACTGCCTTTGTGAATAATACTTTTCATGGCATTAAATATCAGTATTGAGCAGATCAAAACTATAATAAATGAAAACCACATAGTTGAAATGATTGTTTTCATCAAAGAAAATACTTTGTTTTTCAAAAAAACAATTAAAACTATATTAAATTAAAACTATATAAAGTGTTTTAATTGAGATAATTTGTTGTTCCGTTGTAGTTAAATATGATGTACACAACTAAAACTATGAAATTACTTCCTATTAGTTTTTGAAAACTATTATACCTGTACTTAATTGAACTTTATACAGCTGTGTAATTGAAATGTTTGAAACATATTCAGAATTAATATAAAAACTTTTCAATATGTATATATTGTTTTAGAATATCAGTTGATCTTAAAATTGCATTAAATTAGAACTGTATGTAGGCATTGAATTTAAATCATTTAGAATTTTATTAAAATATTAGAATTCTAATAATGTACAGAACTAGGAAAAGATAATAATTAGTTTTTCATAATAGTTTGTTGTTGTTGTTGTTAATTATGACAATGACCATTGAAAAAAGTATGATTTTGCAGACTAATATTTTGTGTTTGTGCTGATGACATCACAAATTTGGGACACATCAGGATTGGTGGCCTGCTCCGCTCCCCTTCATTTCTCTTCATGACATCATATAGCCTGGAGCTTCGGGCTAGGTTAAGCCAGGCAATTACCTAGCGTTTGATTTTAAAGGCTCAGTCTCTCATTTCTCACACGCACGCTTGTCTCATTGACTTTAATGACCCTGGGGCTTTGCTAGTTCTCGTTTCAAATCAGTTCTCCCTTTCTTACTCTCACTTTCTCCCTCCCCCCATCTCCTCTACTCTTTAACCCCTCTCCCCCTTCTTTTGTGTTTCTCTCCCTTTCCCCTTCTCATTTTTATCATTAATTATTAGTCACTCTCTTTTCTCTGTGGTGCTGAGCTGATGACAGCTAATTAAGTGTTGGCTGGTGCCTCCCTCTCTCTTTCTCTCTCTCTCTCTCTCTCTCTCTCTCTCTCTCTCTCTCTCATTTCTTCCTTTTCTCTTATTTGTTTCTTTCTCTTTCCTCCATATTCTTTTTTTGCATCTCATTGTCTTTAGCTCTGCTCACTATCTTTATTTATAAATGAAATCTCTGTCCATCTGTCTTTTGCTTCTAGAGATGGGCAGTACAGCATCTCATGGTTAATTACATCTCCTAATATGCTCATTCACTGCTGCAGGCGTTGTCAGACAATCTCATATTAACTCTCACTGACAGTAGTGTGTGTTATGCTATCAAACCCATTTGTCATGCTAACATTATGTCGCCATATTACTGATGATGGTGCTGATGTTGTCATAGTTCTTCAAAGAGGTTGTAGATCCTTCAATTCAGCGTGGCTGTGTTACACAAATGTCATTGCAATGCTTTCATTATAGTTTATTTTTAAAAATGACTAGTTGATGTGCAAGTTTAAAGCTGTTTTAGCAGTGTCTTGTGCTAAACTGTATCTATAACCCATTTTAAAGTTAATATAATCATTTTAAGCGCTTTAAAATCGATTAATCGCATCTAACATAAAAGTTTTTGTTTATATATATATATATATATATATATATATATATTAGGGCTGTGAAAAGATTAATCGCGATTAATCGCATCCAAAATAAAAGTTTGTGTTTAAATAATATATGTGTGTGTACTGTGTATAATTAAATTTGTATATATAAATACACACACATGCATGTATATGTTTAAGAAAAACTGTGTTATTTATATATAAAAAAATTATACTTATATATAATATAAATTATATATAAATATATACAGTATATGTATGCAAATATTTCTTAAATATATACATGCATGTGTGTGTATTTATATATACAAAATAATTATGCCAAGTACAAACACATATATTATGTAAACACAAACTTTTATTTTGGATGCGATTAATCGTGATTAATCTTTTCACAGCCCTAATATATATATATATATATATATATATATATATATATATGTAATGTATATCGTGTGTGTATATATTTATATATGCATACATATGGGCGTGTACACACACACACACACACATATATATATATATATATATATATATATATATATATATATATATATACACACAAACATATATTATATAAACAAAAAACTGTACGTACTGTATGTATGAGTGTTTTTTTATTTTTTTATATAAATGCTAAAAATATTTTTTTATTTCATGAATACAAGACTGGGACTGTTTTGTTGAGAATAATTGGAAATGAGACTGGAAAACCGCTTAAATAAATGAAAATAACAGTGTGTCACATTAAGAGCCAACCAAGCATATGTACGTCAAAGCCAGCTGGACAAACATAGCTGGAGCACAAAACTGGTTTTGGTTAGTTTGGTTTCTGATGGGAGGTAAAAAATTCCAAAGGTTGAAAAAAATACAGTCAAATCTGGACCGTTGGCGGGGGAAAAGAACGGCTTTAAAGTTAAAATGGAGACGACACATATCAAAAGCTGATTAAATTAAGGGCTGAATAGATGCAACACAAGCTCAAATTTGGTTTCCTCTGACCATTTGTCTTTAATTCATATACAAAGGAGATCCAATAATAATAGGAGAGTGCATTATGCTTCTTTACTTTTGTTAAACCAGTTCCTTTGCTGAGCACAAACTGAGAGGAACTTAATGATCAGTAAATGCAGCTTTGTGTACTGGAGTGCATTAGTTATGTGTATTACAAAGAAAAAAGTTACTTTCATGAAAAGGCTCGCACTGTATGCAATGTTTTGGATGGTACTAATTGCACGTTCTGCAATTTGTACTCTCATACTTGTATGTGTGTTTGCAAGTTGTTGTTTTTTTCTTTTTTACCGGATCACTTTACCGAGTCCACACTGCAAATTAACACAATCTGCAGTAATATTTACGCCTTTGGATGTTCATTAAATGTGAGACAAAAAGAAAGAAGCCGAAGCAGAAGTGTGGTTGATAAACTCTTTGTTTGCCGGATTGTTCTCTGTTGCTTCATATATATATTTTTCCTCTTTTACAGTTCTGCTTGTTCTGTTTTTACTGGAATCTCTAATCCTGCAGTGCTGGCCTTGAAACAATTATGGAAATTTGCATTATTTATGGATTAAACTAGAAGCCAAATGAAGCATGCTGACATTATGTCTCCAAAATAGCAAGTTCCACTATAATTATGTTTTAATTCTGTCATTTTTCTGCGGTAAAACATAAACACTGCTGAATTTCTTGATCTAAATGGCTAAAAGTGAATCAGATTTGGATGCCTGTTTTTACAATCCATCCTCCCTGTGTTTCAGTGGCTCGGGTCATTCTTGTCACTACATTTAAAAAAACACAAATACTTGTTTGTCATTTAATATCATTTTTTAAATCATTTTGATTTTCTTTAAACAAACATTTAACATTTCACAGATTTTTTTTTTCTTCTGTTATTTTATCAAACAGGAAAAGATCATATTAATTGGCTTGCATTTGCGTAATGCGACAAAACTTGTTAATGTTTGTGCTTTTGGTTTCCCACCAAAAAGATGTCACTTCCTGCAGGATAATGTCATTAAGAAATAGGCTTTTGCTGGAAAAAGTTTCTTTGAATAGAAATTGGGTAACACTTTACAAGAAGGTTTCATTAGTTTCACTACTTTAGTTAACAAGAACTAAGAACAATAATTCTACAGCATTAGATCTATAATACTTCTACAGCATGTTGTTAATCTTAGTTCATATTAATTTCAAATCATCATTAAAATCAAAAGTTGTATCTGTTATTGTTAGTTAATGCACTGTGAACTAACATGAACAAACAATGAACGACTGTATTTTGATTAAATGACATTAGCAAAGATGAATAAATACTGTAATAAATGTATTGCTCAATGTTAACAAATGAAACCTTATTGTAAAGTGTTGTCAAAAACTGGATTAGAGAAAGAAAAAATGAAAACGCCTGTAAATATTTCTTAATAAATTGCCAAATTTTCATGTTAGAAGTTAAAATAGCTACATGAATTGAAACAAAAATAGTGAAATTATTTAAAATTCACTCCTTGACTTCACTGTGATGGTAGAAAACTAACTATCATGATTTCCATTTTATAAAATGTGACTTTAATATTTGATCCAGTGTATTAAGACGTATGTGATGTAGAAATGTATAAATTGAAAAAGAGGCGTTTAATATCCTGTATAGAAGACATATATGTATAAATGTATAAATTGTTTATAATTATTTATCTAAAAGATGTTTAATATATTATCCAGTATATAAAGACAATATGTGATGTAGAAATGTAGGCTTCTGCATAACAGGAATAATGACCACACGTTGTGTTCACTGACCACAAGATGGCATGAACCTCTCTGCTCTGAAGCTCCGGGTGAGTGTGTGTCGCTGTGACCGTGTGCGGGAGCTTTTTCAACGCCCACTGGTGTCCAGATGCTGCTGTCAGCACGCCCTTACAGCATGTTACCCACCACGCACTTTCTCTCAATGTACTCCACACACACATTCACGCACTCGGAGACAATGGGAGGGGTGTGGACCGCGTGAACCGTGACTCCCCCATAATTACTATCCGCCCAGTCTCAAGCTGCTCCCACTCTGAGAGAGAGAGAGAGGGGGGGGTGAGGGGCAGAGGACGAGAGTCTGACCATTGGCTGCTTCACCCTTTGTGTGTGAGTTTATGTGTTCATCTGACTCACGTCTCGCCGTATCTCTGGTCTCTGTTAGAGCATGTTAAACATGCCCGGAGGCAATCTATTCCCCTTTAGCCCTCACACACACGTGCGCACACACACACACACACACACGAGTCAAGCTGATACGCAGCCTTTAAGCTGCCTTTAATAACCTGAGGTGTTGAATCACTGATCAGGAATTGTATACAATAAACTATATCTTTATATCTCCTTTACTGAACAACAGTGATTTTGTGTGTGTGTGTGTGTGTGGGTTTGGCATTTGTGTGCTTGCTGTTTTGAGGTTCACTTTGAATATATTTAATTTTATTAGTGGGTCTTGCTGCTACAGGGATGTTCACGCTGACAGCGTTTTACAGAAGTGACCTTAAGTAATTCATATTTTAATTTGAGTTGTCCAGCAACATGAGAGTGTTATTATGGTTTAAATGTTTGATTAATTTTTTATTTCTTTCTCATTTATTTTTGTCTGTTTTCAGTATATTATAATTATTTAGTTTTTATTTTAGTTTCAGTTTTAATATGTTCAGTCCACCAGTGTTTACTGGTATAATTTAAAAATGATTAACATCTTACATTTTCCCAGCATCATCTAGTGTTATTTCTGTCTAGTGACATTTTGATGTTTAATGCTGCATTCACACCATGTAGTAATTACTGAAGATGACAACACGAAACGTTTGTATGACAAGACAACACTATCAATGGCAAAATTAATCTGAAGTGGTCGGGTGGTACAGCGGCTCTCAGAAAATTCCCAGTTTACAAGTTGTAATTATGAGTTCTATAAATGTATTTTACTGTAGTTTTCCCCTTCATGTTTATTAAGTGTTACTGTAACACTTTATTTTGATGGTCCCTTTTGAACATTCTGTTGACTATAAGTAACTTTGCAACTAACTGTCATCTAACTCTCATTAGAGTATTAGTAGACTTTCTGCTTTAATATCTGCTAACTCGTTATTATGATAGTCTCCCAACAGACATTATACTGACTATAAGTAACTTTGCAAGTACATGCCAATGTATTCTAACCCTACCACTCTACTAATACTATACTAACACTCTAATGAGAGTTAGTAGACATGTAGGTGCAACATTACTTAGTCAACAGAGTGTTAAAGGGACCTTTAAAATAAATTGAAACTGCAGCATCGCTCGTTTCCTTTATAAAATGTAAAAATCTATTTCATTTTTTAAGACTTTATACATAAATTGTATAACTAATTCATCCGCCATTTCATATTAGTGCATATGAAAGATTTTCATTCCTTGCCCAGAGAAGGAAACCCAGTAAAGATGTTAAAATCTGATTTAGAAGTGATTTGCGGTAAATTTACAGTAAAGTACTGCAAACTGCATTTAAACACGAGCGAGTGTAATGCGTTCATGTTCAATTACAGTATTTGTTGGCTCATTGATTGCCTGAGCACAAGACGTCTGGTTTTATGATGAGAGGCTTTCATCTGGGCCGATTATGGTAAGAAAAGGAGTTAAGTGTGTCAATTTGCCCAAGAAAAACTCGGCACCCAAATGGGGTCAAGCCCTGAGTTGTGAGACGTTTCCCTCCACTCTACGCATAATTGAAAAATCTATTTTACCGAAATGAAGGGGAAGTGGTGGAGGCGAGGGGGAGGAAAAGAAAGAAAGGATGAGACCTCAGTGGAGGTTTCTCAAGGGGGATGGGCCGAAGGATGCCAAGAAAAAGATGAGGGTGGGGTTATGTTGTTGTTGTTGTTGTTGTTATCATAATCAATATAATAGCCATAAATATAATAGCCAGTTATTGCTTTTAGGGGATTTCTTAAGAAACCTCCTAATTGTAATGAGAGCATGTAAGAAAAGGAGAGCGAGCGAGAAAGGGAGGCACAGGGGGTTAAATACACCTGATCTCCAGTGGTCCCCAGGAAGCCAACCTCATTTGTGTCTTGAGTTATAGAAGCACAACCAATCCATTTATTAGAGCGATACAAATTATTTAAATAAACGTCTCTACCAAGAGTCTGTTCTCTCTTCCTCTAGTGCTGTTATCACCTTTATCTTCAGGATTTATGATGTGTTTTACATTAAAATAATGAGATGTTGAATCATTTTACAATTGGTACGGTACGGTTAGGCAGCATCAACAATCAGAAGTAATTCAATAAAAATGTCAAGCACTAATGATTTCATGAAGAAAAGCACAAAAATACTGAATTGCAGCACAAATATTCCTTTTTTTAACATTTTTTTACTGTTTCTTTTTCGGTGAGGGAACGAGGGGGAGGCGCAGGTCGCACCCTGGGCAGTGGAGATTAGTTAACACCTAATCACCGCTTTAACATGACTGGAGAGAGTGGAATAAGGAGGGTGGCTGGAGGAAATTATAGTGTCATTGTCTACTGATTCTAAGCAGATTTCAGAATGCTTTTAAATGATTTACTTGCGTTTGATTTAATCCCTGTTTTACTCAGTTTTTAATCTGATTTATCTTGCAGTTCCATTTAAAAAATTCTTACATCTTACAATTTACATTATTTATAGATCATACTGTTAATGTTTTGCATTTTATTACATTTATTTATTTTGTAAATAATATTTTATGAACAACCCTGACATTTTAAGTAATATAGTGTTTATATTTACATAGCAAATTACAATATAACACCATGTTAGAAAAGCACAGCTGTTAGAAAAGCACCACCTACCTCTGTGTAAATACTACCACTGTTGCGTAAATAATAATTAGTTGCGGAGCTACAATTAAGTAGGTGGAAACGTTTAAACCTTTGTATAACCTTTGTATTTCAATAAATAACTACATATTGTTGCTGTCGGGCAGGAACCTCTCCATTTTTCGTCGTTTTTATTTTGTTTACTTTTTTTTGTATATATCTAACCAATGAAAAGTATTAAAAAGAAGAGCTTATGACTAAACCTTGCAGCTCCATTGGATCCTCAAACTGTCAGTCAAACCTCATAACTCCACCCTGATCAGTTGACTTATCTTTAAAAAAGTGAGGAAACCCGTTGCCTTACAAATAAGTAAATAAATGTAATGCGTAATTGAAAAAATTAAAGGAGAACTCCGGTCAATTTTAACATTGAGCTCATTTTTTTGTAAATTTGGAGTGCTGTCAGTACAGAGAACAATGACAAAAATCGGTGTTGCCTACATTGTGTTATCCTCTTTTTAAAATTTGCACCCTGTTGACTTCAATGGGGCAAGTTTTAAACCTGCTTTTAGCCTCTTAACATCCTTGATGTGTCATTACAAGTGCCCAGCCAATGTGAGTGATTCCTTCGGAGTGAACGCGGTGAATCTGACTGCAGTAGATGTGAAAGATGTGAATAAAAGTGATGTTATTTCAGCCAGCGCTCATACCTGTATTTACATCCTGTTTTCGGCTGAAGTCCACAGTAGTCGATTGTCGAGTTCACGCGCATAGGTTTAGTACGTACGATCATGCGCCCGAACTCGACAATCGACTACTGTGGACTTCAACCGAAAACAGGATGTAAATACAGGTATGTGCGCTGGCTGAATAAACATCATTTTTATTCACATCTTTCACATCTACTGCAGTCAGATTCACCGCGTTCACTCCGAAGGAATCACTCACATTGGCTGTGCACTTGTAATGACACATCAAGGATGTTAAGAGGCTAAAAGCAGGTTTAAAACTTGCCCCATTGAAGTCAACAGGGTGCAAATTTTAAAAAGAGGATAACTCGGTGTAGGCAACACCGATTTTTGTCGTTGTTCTCTGTACTGACAGCACTCCAAATTTACAAAAAAATGAGCTCAATGTTAAAATTGACCGGAGTTCTCCTTTAAGTTATAAAGGAACATTCACATAACTTAATTTTTTCAATTACGCATTAAGTTTATTACTTAATCATTTTAAGGCAACAGGTTTTTTAAGTTAAGTCAGCTGATCACTTTTTACTGTGTATCGTGAATGAAGTGCTGCGTGCATCTTGGACTGTCTCTGCTTGTTTGCAATACAAGGGTAAATAAAGAACTGAGTGTTTTCTTTACTCAAGAAACACTATATAAAGGCTAATGTGTTATGTATTTGAGGAGCGGAGAAGAGTGTCTTAGTCTAGCTTTTGTTATCGAGTCATAGCCAGTGTTGTCTCAAATAGCCTGTGCGTAGCACTTCATCTTTAATAACATGGGATTTTGGCCAAATGCCCACACAGCTACAGTAAACTTTATAACTTGTAAATTTATGAAAACATAATGCGATGCACTTACTGCCTCAGATGCAACCATTCTAATGACGGACGAAACACGTACGTATGAAATTCTCTGAAATTCAAAAACCTCCTAACTCCAGTTGAGTTTGATTATGGTAAAATGTTAATAATAATGACTCATGCAAGTGTCTGACCACATATATATAGATCCACAATATCAACTTTTACAATGTGGTGTTTAATTTTTTTTTAAATAGTGGGTTTTTTTCATTTCCTGAAATGTAGCTATAATCATTTCATTGGTGTAACTTAATATGTTCAGGTTGATTCAGTCATATTAAAATATTTTTTTCACTTGCATAAAATCTGCTAATTTAGATTTTACAACATGAAGCTTATTTTTAGGTGACCTGACAAAACATTTTTACACTGTATCTCTGAAAATCTCTTATTTCCGTTTCATCACCTAATCTTTATATTACACTGATTGACCTACCAAGACATTGTGAATTAACTAATTAATGTTAATTGAATACAAGCAATATAGACTAATTTGATTGCTTAATTAAATTCTTCCTTCATGTTTTCTTTGATTTTAAGTAGGGCTGGGCGATATATCGATATAAAAAATATATCGATATATTTTTGAAATGCGATATGGAATTAGACCATATCGCATCGATATAGTTCAAATTTGCGCTGTGATCCTTGCTCCCCGCGCCCCCTCCCCTCCTTTTCCACTCTGCGTGTGTTTAGAGCATGCTATGTTATGAGAGGCGAATCATGACTTCTTCAGAAAACCCAGCACAATAGGAACTACCAGGCAGTGACATAAGTGTACGCTGAAATAAAGTTTTTCACCTCAGAAAAACGGACTGTCTTGTCCTGTCAGTCGTTATCCTGTGCTCGTAGCGCACACTCTTCAATTGCACGCGCAAATGCGGCGGCGCGCGCTGTATCGCCTCACTGATCAAGTGCAAAAGAAACTACGAGCATGCAACGCCGTTACGTTGTAAATTACACGCAATAAAAGTAATGCAGGTATGTAGAGCAGTTTCCATGTTTCATTAACATTTAGCCTATCGTTAATATTGTGTATTCACCATGGTAACTGTCGTTTCCATATTAACCCCAAAATGCCATATATATATATATATATGTATATATGTATATATGTGTGTGTGTGTGTGTGTGTGTGTGTATGTATATAGGCAAATTATAACATGTTTACACAAAATTTGTTTATATATATTCAATGTAAACTTTGATAATCATAATTAATAAATCACAATTACAATTTGAAGGGAATAATCGGCAATTATGATTTTTGTCATAATCGTGCAGCCCTAACTTAGGTGAAGAAACCTGTTTATTATTTATTCATTTGATTTTGCAACTGTTCACTGAAATAGCTGGTTTCAATAAAACTACTTGTGACATGCCATATTTGACTTTGACTGAACATTTGCTCTCACTCTGTGGAAAAAATATTGGGATATATATCGTATATCGATATTCAGCCTAACTATATCGGGATATGACTTTTGGTCCATATCGCCGAGCCCTAATTTTAAGTAATTTTAAAGAAAGAATGCCAGAAACAGTAAGTTGTAGCCTGTGGTTAAGTAGATAGATAAAAATGTACAGTTCACCTGTGTTATTAACAAAAAGGGATAAGCAAAGGTAAATGAAGAATTGTTTTTATGTTTGCCACAGGCAGATTGATTAGTGAGAGACACAGATTTAGAAAACCAGGGAAATCAAATGATTAAAAAAACTAATATTGTTTCCTCTCATATGAGAGGTGATAAAACTTTAATAGAGAAGGGTCTCAGTGCCAGTTTAGTAATGGATGATATTAAATTACACCTTGAATGTAATATCTCAATGTGAGGTAAAGGGCAGCATTGGATAGTTAGTCATATATGATACAACCATTTGCAGTACCAGGGGCGTAGCCATCTTTTCAAAAGTGAGGGGGACAGAATGTCAAGCGTTATACCAGTTTTTTTTGCAGACCTTTGTTGACAGGTTTTTGCTTAATTGGCTTAATATGCTATTTATGTTTAAAGCAATAAGAAAGAAAGAAAGAAAGAAATACAGATGTTCTGTACTTTATATTGCACATAGTATTGTATATTGAACAATTTTTACATTTACATTTAGTCATTTAGCAGACGCTTTTATCCAAAGCGACTTACAAATAGGACTAAATTAAGCGAGTCATCGTGAAGAGGCAAAAACAACGCAAGAAGTCCTCAAAATACGAAGTTCAGGCATTATTCAGAGTAGCATAAGCCCGATAAGTGAGGTTTTAAAGGGAAAGGGAAGGTTTTTTTTTTTTTATGAGGTTAAGTGCTCACGGAAGAGATGGGTTTTCAGCTGTCTTTTGAATGTTGTCAGGGATTCTGCGTTCCGGATGAGGGTGGGGAGAGCGTTCCACCAGCATGGAACTGTGAATGAGAATGTTCTGGAAAGTGATTTTGTGGCTCTCTGTGATGGAACCACGAGTCGTCGCTCGTTGACCGATCGTAGGCTTCTGGTAGGGATGTAGACTCGTAGGAGTGAGTGAAAGTAGGAGGGAGCTGAGCCTGTGATAGATCTGTAAGCAAGCGTCAATGCCTTGAACTTGATGCGAGCAGCGAGAGGTAGCCAGTGCAGAGAGATGACCAGAGGAGTGACGTGGGCCCTCTTGGGCTCGTTGAAGACAAGACGAGCTGCAGCGTTCTGAATCATTTGTATCTGTGAAGGTCAGCTGGTCATCAAACGTTACTCCAAGGTTTCTGACAGACCTTGATGGGGTGATTGATGCTGAATCTAGCTGGATAGTGAAGTCGTGCTGTAGAGACGGATTGGCAGGGAGGACGAGAAGCTCAGTCTTTGCCAGGTTAAGTTGCAGGTGATGTTCCTTCATCCATGTCGAGATGTCCGCCAGACAGCTTGAGATCTGTGCAGCTACTGTGGGATCATCTGGTTGAAATGAGAGGAAGAGCTGTGTGTCATCAGCATAGCAGTGGTAGGAGAAACCGTGTGCCTGTATGATGTGTCCCAGTGATGTGGTGTAGATGGAGAAGAGGAGGGGACCAAGAACTGAACCCTGGGGAACCCCTGTGATCAGTTGATGTGCTCTGGATACCTCGCCTCTCCATGCGACCCTGAAGAACCTACCTGTGAGATAGGACTCAAACCAGTGGAGTGAAGTTCCTGTGATTCCCAGTGATGAGAGGCTGGACACAAGGATCTGATGATTCACAGTGTCGAAGGCAGCAGACAGATCCAGGAGAATGAGGACTGAAGATTTGGAAGCAGCTTTTGCGATCCGTAGGGCTTCTGTGACCGACAGTAATGCAATCTCAGTTGAATGCCCTTTCTTGAAGCCAGATTGGTTGACATCCAGCTGGTTGTTTAGAGACAAGAAGGATGTTACTTGGTTGAAAACGGCTCTTTCAAGTGTTTTCGCAATGAATGGTAGGAGAGAGATAGGTCTGTAATTCTCTACAAATGATGTGTTTAGTGTAGGTTTTTTAAGCAGTGGAGTAACCCGAGCCTGCTTGAATGCTATAGGGAAAGTGCCAGTATGTAGGGATGAGTTGATGATGTGTGTGAGTGCTGGTAGAAGTGTGGGAGAGATGGCTTGTAGAAGGTGTGAGGGGATGGGGTCTAGAGGACATGGGGTCTAAACAAACTATATTGTTTACATATTTCAAATTGTTTTTTGTGTAGGCTACGTCAAACTTCAAGTTTTTAAAACTACTTCAAACTTTCTGGTTAGGCTTTTTCAAGACAACTTAAAGTTTGTCTACAAATTTTTTATCTAATTGTAAAGTGTTACCGAATTATATATGGTAAACATCATGTAGGCTACACATGTTACAACGCTGCATGATTTAAGCAGATATATAGTGGCTATTAATGCATGAAAATCCAAATTCAGCAACAATCACCATCTATTCTAATTTGAAGGGCTTTGATAACATATCTGTGAAAATAAAAGACATTACGAATGAAAAAAAGACTGAAAATAAGTGCACGTTTGTGCGGGTAGTGAATATTTTCAATTTCCAACAAAACTTTATTCAACTCGAGAAATAGGCATCATTGTGCAACACAATTCGGATACCACATGACAACTTACAGTGCTTAAGAGTTTTTTGCCGTTTTGAGCTCATTGCGACCTCTATGAAAACGATGGATACAGCGCGGGTGCGAGCATGGGTGTGTCGTGATGCACGAGTGACTGAATACCATGGAAACGTGAAAGTCACGTATAGACTATCTTGACTCTTTGAATATTAAATCTGGATGTATACACATTGGCCCGCGAAAACCTCAACTTGTCGTGAACTTATCACTTGCCCTACGAAAAAAAAAGTGCGGGGGACGAATTTACATTTTATAAAAAGTGTGTGTGTGTGTGGGGGGGGGGGTGACGTCCCCCGCGTAATCTACGCCCATGTGCAGTACAGACAGATGTAATTGATGTAACATGTAAATAATGTAATCTAATATGTGCATTAGAGTGAATTAATACATTGTCAGGTTTTGTGCTGCTGTCATGAGAAATTTGTTATTTTAGACTTAAGATTGTGAAGAAGTAGTTCCTTAAGGTATCAACTGCACATTTTCACACTTTTTAAGTGTAATTATTACCACTATTAAAGCTGTCAAGTATTTAGATTTACAAATGATATGTCTGCCAGCAGCCACTTGTGGGCAAACGCAGTGGTGTCTGCTGACAATAATGTGCCTTAAGTAAACAACAGTTGTGTGTGAACCAGATTTGACCTCATTTGCCAAATCAATGGTTTTACCAGACACTAGTGCAGTGCATGATCAAGATGACTCAGGTCAATTACCACAGGTTTCAAAAGAACAAGGAGTGTGTGTGTGTGTGTGTGTGTGTGTGTGTGTGTGTGTGTGTGTGTGTGTGTGTGTGTGTGTGTGTGTGTGTGTGTGTGTGTGTTTTGAGTGGCGCAGGGAGGTGTTGTTAGACTCCTGTAGAGAGTTTACAGCCCACAATGAGAAAAACACACTGAATGCTTTAGTGAGAAACACACACAGTCACATTGAAACCAATTTACAACCAAACAAGCATATGCTAATGCATCTGATTATATTGGACATCAAATCTGATTTTACTGAATGAAATGATGTGTGTGTGTTAATTTACTGTTTGTGAGCTTGAAATTATTGCATGTGCACCAAACCAAATTTCCATTATATTTATTATATAAGCTGCTCATTTCAGTTGCACTCTTCACCTGGTACAATATTGCATATCCTAAATTTCTGAATTAATGTACTCTTGTTGAAACAATAACATAAAATATTTTTGTCTTGAACAAAAATTTAGATGTTGCCACATAAAGTACATTTTTAGGCTACCTGACAAAACCATGCAAACATATGTTGAAAGGTTTGCTTGCACTAATGCACTTTTTTTCAGTTGAATTAAACAATTCTGAAAAAAAATTGCTTGTTATATCATACAACCCTTGGAAAAGTGTCAACATATTCAGATTTGACAGACCCTTATGTTTATGTCCCACAATTCTGACGTTTTTCTCAGAATAATGAGATATAAACTTGCAATTGTGAGTTATAAAGTCTGAATTGTGAGAGATAAAAACACATTTCTGACTTTTATCTCACAATTCTTAGAAAAAAGTCAGAATTGTGAGATAAAAAGTCACAACTTTTGGGGACATTTAATATTCAACAATATTATTGATCTGCCTTACTTAGGGTGGACGATGACGCAATTTTCTTCTAGAAACAAACTTTGTTGTATTATTTTCATGTTATCAGTGTGAAGCTGCTTTGATAAAATCTGTATTGTAAAAAGCGCTATATAAATAAAGGTGACTTGACTTGACTTGACAACTAGCTTTTTAATCTTATTTATTCTGTGGCAGAAACAAGCCTCCATAGAAACTGGTTAAACATCACCAATTAGAAGAATTTGAATGCAGTTAAAATTAGTAGTGAGCTCACGTCTGTTGAGTTGTGATAATATAAAACACACCTTATAATAGTATTACATTAAAGCTCTAGGCTATGTGTTTCTGTATTTTTTTTTTTCATGTCTGTGTGCTTGCAAAAAAAAGTGCTAAAGTTCAGAAAATGAAGGAGAGCTCCACTCCTGTTTTTCCCCCTTCGTTTATTCAGTGAATAGAGGAAAAGAGAGAGTGATTGATTAGTCAGAGCTGTCAGACTATCAGTCGAGTGGAACTCGCAAATCTCCGGTCGCTGTGTGTGTGTGTGTGTGTGTCTGAGTACAATTTTTTTTCTTTTTGTTTGTGTGTGCGCATTTCACTGCGTTTGATCGTGTAATCCATGAAGAATCGTCCCTTCCTCTTCCTCTAATGATCAAAGCACAAGCTGTCACCCTTCAAACACCTTCTGACCCCCTAAACACCCTGCATAGAAACTGTTTTCTCCATTTCTCCCATACATTTACATAGCAAATGATTAAGACAACTTTTCCTGTGAACCAAATACAGATACAGTGAACAATACTGTAAGATTTTTCTACAGTGATTAGGTTACTATTGATTTATTGATTCATTCAAGCAACATTAAAGGCCACAGACACGAATATTGCATGCCGTTGTTACAAAAGATTTCTATTCTAAATAAATGCTGTTCTTTTGAACTTTAAATTGTCAAGAAATCCTAAAACAAAACAAAAAAAAGTGGGTTTTTTTATATATATTTTTTGTTTTACCTGATCTGACCTAATGTACTCTTGTTGAAACAATATTATAAAAAAAAATATTCTTGAACAAAACTACCTAATTTAGACCATTTTTAGCCTACCTGACAAAACCATGCAAAAATGTGTTGAAAGGTTTGCTTGCACTAATGCACACTTTTTTTCAATTGAATTAAACATAAGGGTCTGTCAAATCTGAATATGTTGACACTTTTCCAAGGGTTTTATGATAATATAACATGCTCTTCCCAAACAGCACACGCTGACCTTTAAATCTAATTAAACCAGAGCGTTATTTAGAGGCAGGGGTTGAGTTTTTATGCATATAAATGATTCTTTAACCTGTGCGTACATCCAAAGAAATCCACTCTCTGCATCATAACAGGGTTGACCATGCAGCTAAAGTGGTCTAATATGTTACTTATTGGAGTCCCTCTCGTTTTGTGGCTGTGAAATGAAATGTCTTAATGGATGTTTTGTGGGGAGGGGGAGCTTTTAAAAGAGGGTCGTTTGCATTCATATACACACTGAAAAGCCATTACAGTAGGAACACACTCACACAGGTTGGCATCCTCTCTGCTGGGGCAGTTTTAATGGTGTAAAGCATTCAATTAGGCTCATTTACCTTGGCGAAAGAGTGTTCAACTAGAACCCCAGTTAAAAGGATAGTTCACCCAAAAATGAAAATTCTCTCATCACTTACTCACCCTCATGTTTTTCCAAACCCATTTGACTTTTATCCATCAGTGGAACACAAAAAGACGTATTTTGAAGAATGTTCATGCTGCTCTAACTACTTAAGTTTGAAACAAGATGACTTTTTTTTTAATCTGTTCTGGTAACTTTTTACAATAAGGTCTCATCTGTTAACATCAATGTAGCTAACAAACTAACAAAGACCAGTAATATTAGTTTTACATCTTTTATGCATGCAAGTTTTATTAAAAAAATTATTTGTTATAGATTTTTCAGTAACACTTTACAATAAGGTTCCATTTGTTAACATTAGCTAACATGATCTAACATTTATTAATCTTAGATTAAACATTTACTAATACATTATAAAGATAAAAAGTATATGTTAATATTATTTTATGGATTTGAGCCAACATAAACAATGAGCAGTTGTATTTTTTTTTAACTAATGTTTACAAAGATTAATAAACACTGTAATAAAATGTATAAGCTCATTGTTAGTTAATGAATTAACTAGCATATGAATGTGACCTTATTGTAAACCTTTCCCTTTTTTTTCTTAAAAATGCATTGTCTTTGGGTTTTAAAAATGAATTGGACTATTACATTATTAAATGTTGAACTTCATATGAATAAATGCTGCAGAAGTATTCTTCATTGTTAGTTCATGTTAACTAATGTCCTTAAATTTAACAAATAAAACTTGCCCTATTCTTTTGTTTGATGATGATGTTGATGATTATGATGATAATGGTCAAAGCTTCTTTTGTTTGAAGGAAAGGTCTTGAGCATGTGTTTATTTTAAGTTTTTTCTTAGTTTCATGCATGACAAAAGAGGCTTTGAGTTTTCAGAGGACCACCTGAAGTATCTTTCTGCTTTTTGCTCTCTCTCTCTCTCACTCTTCCGCATAGGTGAAAATGTATTATCCAGTGGAGGTATAATTTATTTGACATCTCTGGCCCCGTGGTCCCGTCCTCCTCTTTTCCTCTTCCGACTGATCCGTCTCTCAGGTTCATCCCTCGCTCATGTTACCCTGTCCAAAAACAATTAGTGTTTTAAGCTGAGGGGGTTACAGCTTCGGGTCTTTGCGGTTGTGTGAGTTTGTGTGCATGCGTGCACGGTTGACGGGATGAGAGACGCTGCAGTCTTCATTCCCACCCGGGTCGCTTCCGTCCAGAGATCTGACCGTTTGACCTTTCAATGGCATGACAGGGTGAGGAGTCAAAAAGTCATGAAAAATATCCGGTCACCAAGGCATTTGTCTGTATGTGTGTACATGAAGATCTAACATCTGGATTTGTCCTTTGATTTTTTTTGTCCTGGATTTGCACATTAACAAAGAATGTAGTACACTGAAAAAGTTTATAAAACAAAGATTATTGGTGTGTGTTAGTGTGTTATACACTTTCAGTCTGTCTACTTAAAAAAAAAAAACATTTAATTAAATCTATTACTTGACATTTCTTTGTGAAATTTACTAGAAATTTGTGAACATTTATGAAAATTTAACAATGTTTTAGACTTTTACCATGACAGTTTCATGGTATTCTAGGAAATATCCATAATATATAATGGTATATTAATTTAAATACCATAATATACAACAAAATACCTTGATTTTACCACCCTTACAAGCATCATGGTACAGTGATGGTATCAGGTTGTAATACTGGTACTTTTAAAGTATACTGAAATTCACATGGTATATTCTCAAAGCACCATAATAGTACCATGTCCAGAAAACTATGGTAGTACAAAGTACTTTTTGTTACTTATCTGTAAATGTGTGCTCGAAAAACTATTTTGTAAAAGGTGCCATGGAAATACAATAGTATTTGGACATGGTTATACCTTGGTATTCTTTGAAGTACATTGGACTAACCATGGAAATGTATGTGAGCATGGCATTTAAACAGTAAATTCAACATTGACTTTGTTCCTGCTTACTTACAAAGTACCAAAGTAATACCATGGTATTCTCTAAACCTTGGAATGCCATAATTACCATAACATAATATAGTAATCAAAAAGTACTATAGTTTATATCAAAGCACCATAATATTACCATCTGATACCATCATTGTACTGTTTTGTAAGGTCAGATGTACAGGATATCAGGATTTGGTGATAAAATCACTCTTAATTCTCGCAGCTCGCAAATTATCATCATCATCATCAGGACATCTTACATCTTTTACCTTCATTAAGACTCAAGAGTTTGCATCATTACCCATGCTCAAAGAACCAGCTGTACAGTAGCTATCGCAAAGACACTGCAGGTGTGTTCAGAGCTAAAAATATATGTATGCCTGCATAGTTATCAATTATCATTCACTTTATGTAGATTCATGTTAACATTTAATTAGATCCGTACTGTACGACGGACCTATCTGAGAAAAGGCTTTTGAGGAGCTGTTCCACCTAATGTCACATTGACATTGATTGTAATATATATTATTAAGATATCATCAAACTAAATCACCAGTCCAAATGAATACCTCACCTAAAGACGCAATCACACATGCTGCGAGCGCAATCCTCACCTCGCTGAGATAATGCCATCTCAGAACGTGAGACAAGTGTACGAAATTTCAATTAGAAAAATGCAATTAAAATGACGGAATTAAACCCTGCTAATTACTCCTCCCTCCCTTTAACGAAGAGCTCTGATTAATTATGCTCTTTTAATTTGCATTCCATGTGGAACTAATTGACATGAATTGGTTTTAATTATTTGAGAGGGTGTTTTTTCAGTGGCAGCAGTTTGAAAATGTATCTGTCACGCTCACCGTGGCAGTTAGCTCGTCTTCTCGGCGCAACATATATAGCGTAAGGAAGCCATACTTCTTGCATGCGTATATGCGAGGGATGCTTTCGTGCGCGTGGGTATTAGACAACAACCTCATCGCCTATATTTCTTTTCAAATTTGATTAACGGTACATACGGTATAGATTTTCATTCATGGTGCATGAGTTTCAGTGTGCAAATGTTGAAAGTGTCTGTGTGATTTAATTGTCACCTTTTCTCTGCACATATTCATATTTGCCCAGATTACTTGAACAGGGTTACATCAGTTACAGTTATCACAGTCTACAGTCTTTATTTTCTACTGATAGGCTTCGTCCATGTAATGCGCAGCATAAACTCAGACGGGCACCTCTGCTAATCTTGTTAAGAGTGTAAAGGGCCAAGCTCTCTTTGTCAAAGTTCATAGGTCATATAAATAGTTGCTCTCTCTTGTTTGAAAAGAAAAGGTTCCCATGAGCCTTATCAAGTGCGAGAAGAAGAGAGTGTGGGTAAGACGGTGCGAGAATGCATGAAGGAGACGGAAACCGAACACATTCACAGAGGTTCAATTAGTACATTAGGTGAAATCCGGAAGAGACAGAGAGACACTGCATAAAGCAAGTGAGAAAGTGACATTTTCAGTTGAACTTTTTAATAGCAGTCTAAGTTCAGTCTGGAAACCTCTTCATTGTGGGCTTTTGACATCATGGATGTATGGTTCTTTGTAGATTAATAAAGTTATTGATATTACATTAATGGTTCGTGCAGGGCCCCAGACTGCCACTAAAATGCTATCCGCTGTTTGTGCTAATCTGAAAAAATATATGCGGTTTGATTAGAGGAGGTGGCATTAAGGCTGATATTGTATACTTCAAGCGAAAGCGAAGAACAAACTGATGTGATGTCATTTGGAAAAAAAATCAGTCCAAGTTTTGGAAGTTTGAAACAGTCCATGGCTATTATGTATCTGAGGCTCCACCTTCTTTGACTTGATAAAATTCTCAGATTAATTTTTTTCTGTTCAATCTGTCGAGGTCAAAAGTCTGTGAGAAAAAACATTGAAGGGGGTGGATTGGAATTCACTGCTGCTTTAATGTATATGTAATGAGTGATTATAATCAAGGTATTAATCAATATTTTTCCTTCTAAATATCACATGAGTTGAATGACTTCTCTAGGCTTATGAGATTTTACTTTGTTATAGAAGTTACCAGTGTGATTACTGAAATGTTCTTTTCATGTATTCTCTAATGTCTGTATTTGATAACTGAATGCAGTAACAGTGCTTGCTCATTTAGACCGGCTTCCAGAAATGAAATATGGAAATATGTTTTGCTTGTGTTACATGTGTTAAAACATATATCTGTTCTTCTAGCTCACCATGATGACTATAGGTCACAAGGGCCATTGGAGCCAATAGTTTAAGTGACCATTTCTTAGCTTTACTTTAAGTCTTTACTTTACTGCGTTAGACTAAAGTGTCCTCACCTTGAGAGAAAGAACGTATTATCTTGATGTTTTGAGACGACTCTCCTGTTTGTCGTTAGAGCCTGGCCAAATCCAACCTTGGAAAAGCTGTGTGTCGGTATGTGTTAGTCTTCTTGGTTACAGGTTAAGGAACCACTGGCGTTATTGGAGATTGACTGAGATTGTTGTTCGGGACATGCTGGCGTCCAGCAACCCAAATCTGCGACCTGGAAGGTCACGATGTGCCTAACTTCAGGGTCCGAGTGTCAGCTGCATAATCGATGGAGATATGCTTCAGTCTATCTGTATATGTGTGGAAAATTGCTATGTTTATCTATTTCTTAGCCAATGAGAATCATGCAACCTGAAGCAATGAGGTAGCTTAGACCTTGGTGAAGGGTATAACTGCGGTGATCTTTGTAACTGTAAGTGGGTAACTGTAACTGTAAGAACTGACTTCTGCTGATGAAACTGCAAACTATCTTTAAACTTTTCTTTCATTTATTATAATTCTGACTCCGGGTCTTCATTCATCATATCTGGTTCTGGTTCAATGCACGCATTGGAGAGATGCTTTATCAAATGCTTTCTTAACTGTTTTCTCACTGCTGTCATTTTTGTTGTGTTTTATTTTGTTATTAAGATTAAAGCACACATCACATATTTACACAATCATCTTATCTTCACTCCCAGCAGTGTCGGGATGTGTTTGCTAACAGAATTAGGTATTTCACATTTATTTTACCCCTGTAAGCGAAGAACGTAAAAGAACTTCGCTGCGAGTATATCGAGGCCTTTAGTTATCTGCATGCAACAACAAACATGTCACGAGCCATGATGTCCTTATCATGAACAAATGACTCTTTACGAACCGGTTTGTTTTAATGAATCAGTCACGAGATTCACGAAGCATGTATACTCTCGGTTCATGAGACTTAAAGGGATAGTTCACCAAAAAATTACAATTCTATCATCATTTACCAAGCATTTATTTTTTCTCTTGTTTTGATTTTATTTATTTATTAACTCTTTTTATAAAGAATCGTAAGGTTTTCTAAAGAACCAAGGTTCTGCTTTGTGACATTAGGCTGTAAAATCTGTCTGGTTCTGGTTCTAGAAAGATTTTTAGAAAGCATCTGTGCTGAGTTATTACATGTTTTACTTTCATTGACTGTAAATTTAAGTTGTTTGTTTGGTCCTATAAACAATCTACTGTCTTCTGATGTGGCAGTATGCTGATAGGAAACGTCCTGTAGTTGACATGGCTGGCTAATGTGTGTGATTTAAGAGTGTACATTAAATGCTAATTCATTTCTCACAACATCTTATGCCGACTTCAGCAAATGATCCAGTAGTTGTTGCTCACTCACACACAGATGGCAGGTTGTAAAAAACGATTCCCCTTTGTACTGCCGTCATAATAGATCCTGTTAAATAGATAATTATAATACCATATGAGAAAACTCTGTAACACCCAGCTCATGATATACAGTAAGTGTGAGCATATGAATCCATGAAGACATGAATAAGTGAAGCTATAAATCCAGTCGGATGGTTGGGGAGAGGGGAAACTTATCATTATGCCATAATTCCTGGTCCACTGGGAATGGCACTTCCGATGTTTGAACCTCCAACACACTCTCCTTTTCTTCCACCTTAGTTACTCATTCACTCGTTTTAATTGCTTGCATCAGCCCCTCATTGACATATAAGACCCTCATAGTTTGTAAAACAAGAGATGTGTTTACATTTACTGGGATTAAATAATCTCTTATGCTCACCCAGACTGCATTTATTTGTATTTTAATAAATTGTAATTTTTCAGCATCATTACTCCAGTGTTCAGTGTCACATGATCCTTCAGAAATCATTCTAATATGTTGATTTGATGCTCAAGAAACATTTATTGTTGAAAAGTTGTGCTGCTTAATATATTTGTGGAAACCTTGATACTTTTTTCAGGATTGTTTGATGTATAGAAAGTTCGAAAGAACAGCATTTATTTAAATTCTAATTTAAAGTCTTTACTGTCACTTTTTATCAATTCTTGCTATTCTAATTAAATAAAAGTATTAAAGATCACAAACCTTAAAGGGATAGTTCACTCAATAATGAAGATTCTGTCATCATTTACTCACCCTCATGTCGTTCCTAACCCATAAGACTTTCGTTCATCTTCGGAACACAAATGAAGATCTTTTTGATGAAATCTGAGAGCTTTCTGTCCCTCCATTGACTGCTACGCAACTACCACTTTGACGCTTCAAAAAGATCATAAAGAGATCGTAAAACTAATCCATATGAATTGAGCGGTTTAGTCCAAATTTTCTGAAGAGACTTAATCGCTTTATATGATAGACAGACTGAATTTAGACTTTTATTCACATATAAACATTGACCAGCAAACATAAACAGAAGCTCAACCGAACCTGCTTGACATACGAGAACCTCATTGGTTCTTGCGGAAGCTCAAACGTGCTGCGTAACACGAGAATGAACCTCATTGGTTCTCGCAAGTCAAGTGAACATGCTTGAGCTTCCGTTTACCACAGCTGATGTGTGAGTTGATGAATGTTTATATGTGAATAAAAGCCTAAATTCAATCTATTCATCATATAAAGTGATCTTGTCTCTTCAGAAAATTTGGACTAAACCACTCAATTCTTATGGATTAGTTTTATGATCTATAGAAAGCTCTCATATTTCATTAAGAATATCTTTATTTGTGTTCCGAAGATAAGCGAAAGTAGTACGATTTGGAACGACATGAGTGTGAGTAATTAATGTCATAATTTTCATTTTTGGATGAACTATCCCTTTAATGGTTGTCTTTGTTTGGTCGATTGTTTTGAGCATGCTTTAGTATGATCTCATGAGTATTTGCGTGTCTATATGAGAGATTATCGGTGTATGTGTTCATGAACATGCCACTGCACTTTAAAGCCCAGCCAAGTTCCACCATATGGGGAGAAAAATTAATTAGACAGCTTAAACTTCTGATAATGCAGATATGTGTGTGTATTTATGCCTGAGCGTGTGTGCATCCATGCGGCTGTTTGTTAGTTTTCTCTGACCTCCACTTCAGGATTAATATTTAATTAGTTTGCTCAGGCTTGGGAGAGGCACTTATTAACCCAATATGTCAATCTGACAGAGGCAGTGAGGGAGCGAGAGAGAGAGAGAGGGAGAGAGAGAGAGAGAGAGGAGAATGAGAAAGAGGCTGGAATATCACAAGGTGTAGTTGTTTACATGATCCATAAACACCTCACAAATATTTAATCTTTCCACAAAGTGGAAGTATGTTTTCAAACAGGTTCCACATGAAGACTGTACTGTTTTGACAGGCAGATTCTGGTGCAGTCTGATAAGAAGTCTAAATAGTATTGTGTTCAGTGAAGGTTACTGTATCTTAAAGCCCCTTTTACACAGAGATTCCGGAAAATACACGGATAATGTGTCCCGGGATCGTTTGATTTTGGTTCATTCACACTGCCAGTGATTTTCCGGAATCTGTGAGTGTGTTCACACACATCCCGTAAAGACACGTGACGTCAGGATGTCTAATCGAACACAAACTTATTTTGTGTTATTAACGAACACAAACTTTCTTCCAAGAGCAACAAAATACCCTTTTACGGCATTGGTCCTGGCTTTTGTTCACACAGGACGCGTTCCGGGACTGATCCCGGCAATGTTAGGTCCCCATCCCGGCATCGATCGGACGTGTTTGCATTCACACAGAAGGCACTCTAGCAATTTTTCGGCAATTTTCCGGGATCAACGCTCTGTGTGAAAGGGGCTTAACTGTAATGGCTTTGAAATAATCTTGTTTTGTTATGCTTACAGATTCATTAGATGTGATTTGTGAAAGAATGTGTGATGTGAAAGATGTGAAAAAAACCTTACCTGGTGAAAATATTATCGCTCCGAAGTCCCTCTTTTTGTAATTTTTGTCTAATAAACAATGTTAATTGTTGACTTTCAGTAAAGTAAATCGGATCATTTGTTCAGTTGGATCATCGGATCAACTATTGAATCAACAATCGGATAATAGTTCATTTTGACATCTCTGATTTTTGATTGCAGACTTTGGTATCTTGGCAATTCTGACCGTTTGAGATAATTATTGATACTAAATAATAATTATAAATTCTTCTTTAAAAATTCTGAAATTTTTGGGCTCTATTGTCAGAAGAATTATTTGAAAACAACAGATTTAAACCAAAGTCTCCATTTGGTTCTATTTCTGTGTGCTTTAAAATAAATAATACAACCCATTATGTTTCTATTTCAAAACATAATTACAGTCATAATTTATATATAATTCTGAAACAAAGTCAAATTCTGCATTTTTATCATATCCATAATTTCTTTGTGTATCTGATTTTCGAATGAATCCACAATATTTCTTTTAAAAAATTGCTTTGTTGACATTTAGTAGTCGTTTCTACAAATACGTAAGCACAGCATTACCCGCAGTGGCCACATATCACTCTCAGATACACAGATAGAGGTGTTTTATAGATCCCTGAGGGGAAATTCAGAAGGATCCTATCTGACATTCAGGAGTATCTGGTATCATAGTAAAACCACATAGCCTATGTCTTTGTTCATGTGTTCATATTTATGAGTGTGTGTGGAGGCTTACAATGGACTAAACAGATATGTCTACATTAAAGCAGTGCAGTGTACACTTGTATATCCAGACCTGTGTTTTGACATTGACATAATCTGACTCCTCATAATCTCTAACCTCCATCACGCTATTAGCAGATTTATTTTCTTTCACCATCTGCAGACATGCGTGCTAGTGTGCCGCTACCGTGTCTAGGGTATAATTTAAGGATGTCACTCTCCTATCATATTTGACAGTATAAGATGTGTAAATTTTTGACATCTGTAGTGAGATTTACATGCAAAATTCAGTCCCTGTGTGATCCTCGCTTTGCAAAAAATAGCACTTTAAGAAACATCCATCTCGAATGCTTAGAATATTACACTCTTTACCACCATATCTGTGACAAAGCTATTTAAAAGTTTATTTAAAACATTTATCTTAAAGGCAGTTGTGCTAAAAAAAATGACTATTTCTGAAATGATTTTGTAATTATCTCCAAGCTCACACCATTCGTTGATATATATATATCTTAATGCTAGTCTTGCATTATAAGTACATTTTGTTTAATAATGTGTGAAAGCCTTATTGGAGCTCCAATGAACAGTCAGTTTTACAAAGAGAACAAGCTACAGTCTTATAATTGTAATTCATTAGTGGTGATTGCAATGGCTTTGATTAGACTGACAATTTTTATTGCCTGGTGGAGAATACAATTTTTTTTTTTTTAAGTCAGTAAGTAACCACCCAAATCATCCTAGCAAGCTCCTAGCATATTTTCTTCAAAAATGTAAATATACAATTTATACATGTTTTATTCCTTATAAAATGCAATAATAGAATGTTAATGGATATTTAAATAACTTATTAAATATGTATGGCATATTTTGATGCAAGTGCATGTGTAGGGATGCTTAAGTGTGTGTGTGAGTACACATCTGATAGCATTAGCTAATGATTACTCTCCGATGTTATGAGATTGATGACTGTTAATTATACACACAATTAGTCTCCTAATTAAACATTTATCACACAGTTCAGAGCGAGAGGGAGAGAGAGAGCTTGAGTTTATGATGGCTTTCATGCCATATTTATCGTGTGTGCGTGCGTGCGTGTGTGTGTATGTGTACACTTGTGCAACTATCTTTGTGAGGACCAGTTTGAGACCCCTTTAAAGGCCTGTTTGAATTTGGTCAAGACTTGGTTTTAGGGTTAAAGTTATAATTAGGTCTAGAAACTAGAGATTGCATTGTGTCAATAAATGTCCTCACAAAGATAGATGTACAAGTGTGTGTGTGTGTGTCTGAGGTTAAATTACTGCTCTATCCCCCCTGGTTGGGTTTCTTTTTTCCTTCCTGCAGGTTTCCAGTTTTGCTTTTCTTCTGTGATGTTTTTGTTTTTCAGGGATGAAACGACCCATCGGATGAATGCATGTCAGAAAAGTGTGACCCTCTCTCTTTCTCTCTCCTCTCCCCCTTTTTCTTTTTTCTCACTCTCACTCGGTATCCGGAGTTTGCAGGCCTTTCTTTGTGATCCGTGGTGGATAATGGTCATTCCTGCTGCTCCGGCAAACAGTGGATCAGGAGAGCATTTCCAGGTGACCAGAAAGAGACCATGGGACAGAGGGAGGGCTAAATTGTACACAGTAAATATTAAAATATCAGTTGTGCTGATTAACAACTAATTGTTATTTAACAGGCGCACTACATAAATTATTTTCTGCATTTTTGCTATTTATACATTGCTTGCAAGACATTTGATTTCGTCAGAATACACTGATAATACACAAATCACAGTGCCCTGTAAACCCTGATTTTAAGTTTTCCATTTATGTTTCTGTCATTTATGTTATGTTTCTCTGCCTATTTTCCTGAACTATTGATAGAAACGTATCGCAGTATCACACAGAAAAAAAGTTTTTATTTAACAATGCCAATGTACTTTTTGCAGGCATATTTGTCGGCAGTTATTAAGTTATTCTGCAACAAAAGTGTCTAATAATTGGGGTGCTGATTAGTATTAAGCTGGTCATGTGATCTCAGCATGTGGGTAGTACCTTCTTAAATCAAGGCCAATGAAATTACTGAATCGGCTTATCTCATTTGAGCATACATTATTTCAAACATATTTTGTTCATTATTTATCATCATATTTGCTTATTTCTTTTGGTAACTTTTAATGTTGAACAATTACTTAGTGCAACATCGAGAAATCAAATTTGACCCTTTTTATTTCTTTAATGCATGTTACTGGTCTTATTGTGAAATCAGTACGTTGTTTTATAATTATTATTTTATTTTTTGTGTGTGTGTAAGACTTTATAGTACAGTGTCCTTGTTACACGTTACATAAATCTACAGTAATAACAGTAATTTACGTATAATTTCTTAAAACTCATCTTTGATCACCAAAATGACATATTTAAATGTTTTTTTTCCCTTAAAATAGCTTTAATGTAACTACACCCTTGCTTCATTTAATATACGCTAATCCATGAATATGCAAATTAGCCCCGCCTCCACTCACACAGCTGTACAAGGCGATGTATCAGAATGGGAATGCATTTTATGTATCGCTCTCTACAACGTCGGACACGTAACAGTAATTAATATGAATAGCCTTTTGCTTGACTACGTTATCAAACAGCTAATAATGTGTTGCTTATGTTACACAAACCATGTTCCTGCTCTCCATCTCAGAGTCAGAAAGCTGCTTTCTAAAAATCGAAATCCTTAGAAACGTTTTTGAACAACTTAGAATGTCAGTGGAGAAAAACATATAACATAAAATCGTAATGTACATCATAAACATAAATCACCCACCCTCTGTATTGCTAAATGAACCTGATTTTTCATATCAACAGAAAAATATACCGGGATAACCTGGCTTCTCTTGAGACTCCCCTGCTTTGCATCAGTTAATTATATGCTAAAGCCCGCCGGCACGTTGACATGATTGGTTACAAGTTAGTTTGTGATGTAGGAAACACCAGCGATTTCAAACCGAGTTTTTGACTTTTGACTTGAGAAAATACTCTAATTTTAAGTTAACCACATTCTGCCTTCACTGTAGTATACAACGCTTACTTTTCACAACCCAATCAACAGCCGATGGATAAAGTCAAGTCCCACCCTATGTTTTTTCTCGTTCGATAGTGGTTTCGTATTTTCAGTCACAGCTTCCGTTTCATGCTGACTTTTGGTCAGAGTTACTAAGTCTGATTAATTCATCTGCAGGTCTGTTGAATCATTTTCAGCCACCAGCTGTTTGCAGAGACGGCACAGTTCGGGTCTCTAAGGAAATTTAGGTAGGTACTACTTTTTCCTGTTCCCACAAAAAGACAGTGGTATCATGTACCCTTCGGTGGTGTACAAAATATATCTTCGGTCTCTCCTGCAGACCTCCTCCTGCACCACCTGACAGATTTAAAGAGTGAGAACAGAGATAGCCTTACAAAAAAAGTACTTTAGGATTACCATGGTACAGGGTATCAGATGCAGATGGTAATACCATTGTACTTTGATAGTTCTACCATGTTGCTGAAAGATTACCATATTCATGTGCTGTTTCGTGTAGCATTCCAAGGTCCTTCAAAAAATACCATGGTGTGTTAGCATGGAAAATGACATAAAAACCAAAGTATGACCATGGTATATATCAATCATATTACTATGGTATCATGTCATTAACATCACAGAAAGGATGTATCAGACATTTGTGGAGTAAAAAAGAAATGTTGCGATATTAAGCAGCTTTTCTCTGAAGCTTTTATTCTTTTCTGCTTGTCTTCAACTGTTGTTTTTATGAAAGTCGTGAAAGGAAAAGTGTGTTTACACCAGGAAAAGAGAGGGGGAATGTGTATGTGGTGTGTGTGTTCATATCACTGACAGCCGAGCGAGGTTATGAAAACAGTCATTCTTCCCGTCATCGCTTCATAGCCGGTGATTTAGCGGCGAGCCGCCCCGGTGCAGCAGTAAAACGGCAGGCAGAGATTTACAGTGCACTCTGGGATATCACTCAGCCCAGGGGCCACCTTGCCACATCGTCCCAGCTCACCTGCTACTGTGTTTTACCAGCCAAGCCTGAACACCCCCTACACCCCCCAGACCTCACACACCCCAGACCCACTGGACCTCATTCAGAGAGTTAAGCTTCTGATTGATCAATAGAAACATCAATCAGACCTGGCTGATAATAACTTGTTGAATGTGAATAGAGACTTCAAGGATTTTCTGGGAAATGAACTGTACAGAACACAATACAGATGTCATTATTAATATCATACTCTCTCTCTCTCTCTCTCTCTCTCTCTCTCTCTCTCTCTCTCTCTCTCTCTCTCTCCCTATATATATATATATATATATATATATATATATATATATATATATATATATATATATATATGTATATATACACACACACTCTATATAAACACAAGCCAGTTGAAAAAACACCAGCAAACTAAGAAATCATCTTCATCAGTTTGACAACATACTGTATGTGCTACAAATACTCACAGTGCAACCAAATACAGAAATGTGCTGGAATTGAAAATACTTTATAGAACTCCAATAACATCAAAACTAGTCAAATAGATAGCTATAGAACCGGGTATCTGTAATCTGAATTATATTTAACAAAATTGCTGAAACTACAAGATCAGCTTTTCAATATGGGATGTTTAGTTGTAAAAAGGTTATTGTGGTCCATATTAATGTTATCACTGATATTTCAACAATGCATAATCAGTGTAATTTATCTCTTGAAAATGACCAATTTTATTTCAGATTGTTTAATCTGTCAAATTGTAATATGGACATTCCCGCTCACTGCTGTCATGAACTGCTTATGTAAGTTGCATACCGTGACTAAAGAATCACTGCAAATGTGTCATGCATGACAAATATCTTTCCTCATGATCTTTTTTATATCTGCTATTTCTATGCTAACAATAATTGATTATGTCATGCCTCAATGCATTGTCTGTCACATTTTCTTCAGGGGCAGCGTAATTGGTTTGCCATGCTCTCTCCTCTTGGGCTGAATGCTTGCTAGATGACATTAGCCTACTGGTGTTACTTTATCCACTGGTATCTCTGAATGTATTCTTTTAAGGCGGCATCTGCTATTTTATGTGTTCTATGACAGGGTCCCATAAAGATAACAGCATGCATGGCACAAAATGCATCTATATTTGTAGATCCACAGTCCAAATTGTAGCAGATTTGAGATCAGAAATTCTGCTGTATATGAAAAATGCTTTTTTATTAACTTATTATAGATATTCAAGCATGATTATTTATATTATTCTGTAATTCACATTCATTTGATGGACACTTTTATCTAAAGCGTGAGGTTTTAGATGCACATAAAATATTATTTTCAGTACATACAAATTCAGGTTTCGTATGGGCAAATAGCACAAAGTGTTTGTTTGAAGTATTTAAAAACAGATATTAATAGCATTTATTAAAAAAAAGAAAAAATTGTTATGCAGAGTTTTAGGAGTGATGACCCTATTTACGTGCTGGAGTATCAAAATTTGTGGATGAGTCAAGGCATACTGTACCTGCACTCTGAAAAATAAAAGGTTATTTGGTTCAATAAAGAGCCTTTGACATCCATGGAACCTTTCAAATGTACAAAAGCTTTTTTATATTGGAAAAGAGTTCTTTGGATCAAAGAACTGTTCACTGAAAGGTTGTTTAGGGAACCAAAACTGGTTCTTCTATGGCATTGCTGTGAAACCCCCTTTTTGGAAACTTTATTTTTAAGTGTGTGCGATTGAGTCAACATCAAACTTAAAAATAAATACATTTAGTGTTGAAATCCTCATTCTAGTGCTCTGTTTAATTTGTGATTCTGACGGCAATGGGAGTGGTGGTTTTCCATGCTGTCCTGCTCTGACTGGTTAATGTTGTTTTGTTGTCGTCCATGTGACTAATGGAGAGAGCATGTGTTTACTTTCGTCACCATGTGTTTACCTCAAACTACAGGGCCTGTCGTAAATGTCGGCATGAAGCCTGGCAGTGTGTGTTTGTGTGTGTGTGATCCTCACCAGGACGGTGTGAACAGGAGCGGAGACATAACCCTTGATAACACCTGTTTCCTGTTTTCAGGTGATCAGTGCTAGATTTGTTGGACAGGGCCGAAGATCAATTGGTCACAGAAACCCCCATCTTCCCCCAGTGTAGAGCGTGGGAAAGTCTGATTGGGTGAGTGTGCATTGAATTATTAACAGAGTGACTGTGTACAGTATATTATTCAGGATTAACTCTGGAAAAAAAAGTGTATCTGTTTGTGCACCAATAGTCTACATACAGTATATAATGTATGTAGTATTTCATTGTATGATATATAAAATATAATAATAAAGGCCCATTAAATGAATATATATATATATATATATATACGCACACACACACATTCTTTCACTGTGTGGTTATAGTAAAATTAGTTTTGATCACCTTTGATCTGTGTCTGTTTATAGTTCTATAGTTAGTTGTCTTAACCTATAAAAAGAAGGTGATATGTATTTTCTTTATGCTGTTCACAGGTCAAAAATTTCTTGTCTTGTCCGTGACACTTTTTTTTCTTCCTTCCTAATATCTCTATAATGTGACCTGTTGCTACAAACCACATTTTTCTGATAAAAGAACTAATTTATTCTCTTTGTAGTTTTGTAAAGAGACAATTATTCTGTAAAATTTGGGATGTGTGCTCCTCATTCAAAGATGTTGTACCAATATGAAGATGTTAATGGAAAAATGATGTCATGTATTTTAACCTGTAGAACATGTCCAGACCTGTTCATTTTGTCTTTTCTTCTCCCATAATAACCTTTGGTTAAACTCAATTTCAAACCGAACACTCAATTTACTGAAGCCAAGTTCTTTAATTTTGAGGAATACATGCAGCACTTCAAGAATGAAGTGCATTTCTAAGAATTTCGATATCTTAGCTTTGATTATATTGAAAATGTTCAAAGGCTCATCAATTGAACAGAATGAATGGATGGATGAATGGACGGATCAATGGACAGATAAGTGGGTGTATAAATGGATAAACGCCACTGGCAGTACTATGGTACAGAGATGCTAATACCATGGTGCTTTTGTACTGTGAATGGCTACCATATTTAGGTACAACAAAAATAAAGCTTTAATTAAAGCCATAAAAAGCTGGTATTCCATGGCACATGTCCAAAATTCATGATTAATAGAGATATTATATTGGAGTACTACACACAAGTAGAAAGACATTTTGAGAATGAGATCTTTAATAAATTACATTACTGAAAAGACTATATGTCAGTTTGGCAGATGAGATTTAGTCCAAGTAGAGTGAATTGTCAGTATTTTGAGATGAATTTCTCATATTCCACACCAAACACACACACACACACAAACACACACACACACTCAGCAGGGTGATCGTTCCTCCCAGGTCAGGAGGTACATGGGAATTATCACTTTTGGAGACTCTCACCTGTTTTCTTTGTGACCATACAAATCTCTGTGTCCCACGTCCAACATGTGAAACTGCTGTGTATGCGTGGACTCAAACATATGTCTTTCAGATGGTGTCTGTCACAGTGATTTAATGTTCAGGAGTGTGTGAATCCACACGAATATATCAGATTGCAATTGATATTGGAATTTTATTTGTTGTTGGGCAGTTTCAGTATAATGTTTCTAAAGGTCCTTATCAATAAATTCTTTCTAATGTCTTATATGGTACAGCTTTATAAAACTTGAGTAGCAACCTTGTAACTGCCTCATAGATTTCCATTAATTTAGTCATCGCTAAAATCAAAATTTTCAAATGCAAATTTATATCAATTCAAATTCTGCCATAATTTGCTTATAAAGTCAACATATAATTATGTTGGCAGTGGGTTCACAACATGCTCTCTCACCTCACACCTTTTCCTAACATACTGTGATGCGACAGATGGGAAGTTATCACTAGAGAGCATTCATTTCTTTTGCGTTATCCTCAATAATTATGTGTGTCAAAGAAAACAGTGCAAACCCATTCAGCAACTACATACACAGGAAGCACTCAGTTCAGCATGGGATTACTGTATATCTGAAGGGGTTTCTTTTCTGAAGGGCATCATCTGTCCAATGAATTTTTGTTTAATTTTTCCTCCTGCCAAATCACTTCATTTGTTATGAAATTAGGCCTTCTGTACCATCCTTCCTTAAATTGGCTATATGTAAGAATTTTCATGTATGAATTTTGCCTGGAAAATCAAAAGGATTAGGTAACAATTATGCGCCTTTCCCGAGAGCCTCTCTTTTGTACTATGAAACGAATGCTTCAGTACGTTCAGGATAATGCCGAAAGAGCTATTCTGTACTGTAATGTCAATGTGTTATGCAAAGAAAAGGGATTAAAAGTCAAACTATAGTATCACATAGCCAGATCTAGGCTATGTAGTCTAGTCTCAAATATATTTTTATAATCAAAGTATCCTAATTTTATTTTATTTACCTCATCTGTCAACATGAATCGCAGGCCTTGTGCAAACATATCCACATCACTATGCTTTCTGCTGCTTTCTCACCGCTGTCATTTTTTGTTGTTTCAAGGCCTACTTTATTATAAAGAGGAAAGCACATATTTACATATTTATCTAAACCTCATTCTCAGAAGCTTGGATGGCATCTGGATGTTCTTTAACAGTATCTCTGCAAAGGTATATCCAACTTCTTTTGAATTGTATGTGAAAAATGATAAACAACTTCGCTCTGAGTAAATCATGACATTGAATCACGTTCAGTCTCTTGAATGTTGTGTGAGCACGAGCAATAAGTTGCTGGCTGCAGTTCACTTAAAGGTGGGTAGGCAATTTTGGAGGCTAGCAATAGCGAGCTAGCTTTGAAAGCATAAGATCCCACCCTCCCTTCAGAGCGTTTCCAAAGCCATGCCTCCAAAACACATGAAGCGTCACGAGACGAGGCGTTTAATTACCTCATGTCTCAAAGCACAAAACATTACAATAGTAATGACTAAACAAATTACAGAGCTCTTACTTGTACCACCTGACTGCTGCAGATTCATTTCGGCATTAATAGTGTTGACAGAAACTCAAAAATCTGAGTCTGAGGACGTGAACAGCTCCGGGTAGAACGTCACGGGTTGCCATCTCGTAATTACAGTTAAGACAAGCGTGAGACTTCCACAGAAGATATATGTACATGTTTATATATTTAGACTACTTCTATTGTTGATTGCTATCAGAATGCGAAGAGAGTTTTAAATTAGCATTACAAAAATTGTTTTAAAAAAAAGTGCCTCCCCAAGCTTGAACTGCCTCCGATGTCGCCAATAACAAAGGTTTCTGAATTCTACATATGATATATAGCGCCTTTATGTGATTGTTATTTTTGAATTGAGGGTTTCCTGAATCTTTTGAAACAGGGGTTTGATGTTTATGTTGCTCTTTATTTTTACAAAATGATTTGGGCATTTAGATCTCGTTTATTAACAAAGGCCTGGTATTATCGCTTATTGAATATTAGCTTCAGAATGAGAAACTAATGAAGTTATTCATGGTTAAGAATCACAAATCACAGAAGTGGGGATCAATTAATTGCGGAGAGTAATTGCAACAGAGTTGCTAAAAGAATTATACAAATCAGGGAATGACGCAAATATAGCCTCAAAATTGTAATCTGCACTAGGGGTGGGCGATATAGCCTCAAAATTATATCACGATATTTCAAGAATATTTGCGATAATGATATTTATGACGATATAAAAAAAAAAATTTGACAATTTTTTTTATTACATTTATCTCACCTAAATGTTTGCTCACTCATTGTGTTTTTACAATTGGGTAATTTTGTATTTCAGAGTTTACACAACACAAGGAAGCTTGATTTCAATCTTTGAATTAAATTGAAAAAAGTAGCAAAACATATATACAAAATAATAAAGATACAAATAAAGAGAAACGTTTTTGGGTAGGTCTAACTTCAGAAATACTACATAAACTGAATAAGGTAATCAAATGTAAAATAACACTAGTCCTGACTAAATTAAATTAAAGGCTATTAATTCTGATTCCTTACAATGAAAGCTATCTTTTGTTGTTTTGACGACAACATTAATGACAGACACATATGGCTGCTGTCACTTTTAGAGCTAGTGCCCGGATCCATTACTGTTATACTGTCTGTCACACTGTCACGCACGTTTTATGGTTATTTCAGACATAACTGACTGTTTACGAATATACTAACCATGACCGGAATTTTTACACAAGTTTGCGTGTTTTTTCCCCCGTTAAAGCAATATAATCCGCGAAATAGAACTTTTGTTACTCGCGAGCTGTTTGTGAGGCGGCTTTACTGTATGCACGCAGAGTAAACATCTCTCAGAGAGCGCGCGAGAGTACTGAATAGTTTAAAATCGCAAATGTTTAAACTGATAAGACTTAAAAAGAAGTGAAAATGATAAACTTTAGTTACGATGCAAGTGACAAAAGACAATTCCGTCATGTCCTGACTGCTAAACACAAGAGTGTGGTATCGACGCTTGACTTGTGCAACCCATTTTGAAAGCGAGAGAGAGAGAAGACGCGGCACCGCTGAAGACTCACGCGGTTAGTAAAATCAATATTTGCGGGAGAATTTCCCGCATTATAAGTGGTACTGGTAGACCTGCGGGAATTATTAAAATACTATTGAAGTAGCTCCTTTTTAGGTACTAAATCGTCATTGGAGGCTGACTTGCTGCTCTCGCGCTCAGACAGGTGTTGTTATTGTGCGTGCTAAGGAACGTAATGCGCCATACGTCATTGCGTCGCTATATCAGTGATATCGCGATATGACACTTTTTTATCATGTAAAAATTTATACCGGTATTATCGTGGACGGTATGATATGGCACACCCCTAATCTGCACAGCGCAATTCAGTTCGGTGCGCTTCCGTTCCATGGAAAGCAGGTTGTAAAACCATAACGTTAATCTATGATGACCCCGATTTGCATAAAAAGGAGGGCGTATATTTGCACATTTAGCGCCTGGTTAAACTGGATTGGGTGGTTAGTGAATAAGAACGGTTTCGGCGCTGAAATACAGCATGCAACTGTTCACTGAATTCCCCACTGTGTGTCTTGCCATCCCTTTTTTATCTCTTTATTTACTCACCCTCTCTTTTTTATATAAATGTCAGTTGTACATTGCGCGAGTGATGATCTAAAAGCTTATAGAGAGAGAAAGGTCAGTCGTGATGGTTAATTGATTTTATAGTGACATTGGAGGAGAGTGGAAGGAAATTGCTGTCTCTTATGAGTCCCATTTTACCCAGGGCTAACATGACACTGTGACAGTATTATTTGGCTCAGCAGTCTGGGAAAGGCGGCTATCATATTGCTATTATATCACCCATCCACAATCATTTAGATTACACACACAATTCTCTCACATCAATTACGTTATTATACCCAAAGACATTCGCAGGCAAACTGAGAACTGCAATGCAAAGCCTATAGCGGGAGCGACGCACATTCACGCTAACACATCCACTGTTTAGGGGGAGATTGGGGTTTTATTGGCCGAGCCGGTGGAGCGGGACTGCAGGATAATGGGTAGTTATCCTGCCCGCCGTTACGGCTTGCCAGAGCACAGAGTCTTCACGAATAAAACGCAAGAATCGCTGTAATCGGAAGCTAAACAGGAATTTTTCCGAGGGCGCAGGGATGTTTAGCCCCCTGCTGATTGGCCTGGATACCAGGGGCCCGAGCAATCTCATTCCACTTTACAGAGAGAGAGCCTTGTCAAGGTCAGCGGAATGTAAAGTCAGATTGAAAGGGAGATAGGAGGGAGATGCTGTTAGATTCACTATATCTTTCTGTTCTCTTTCCATTACAGTGACTCATATTCAGTCTGACACTAGACTTTAAACCCGGGGATGGTGGATAACACGGGAACAGAGAGAGCTCACAGCTGTCATTCATGATGATTGATTGGCAGGGGCTTGTATGATGGTTCACTAGAGCTCATTTGATCTGAAGAGTCCCAGTTGTGTTTATGAGTGTGTGCTTATGCATAAATTAATACATACTTTAGACAAGGTTTTTAAAGAGCAATAGTAAGTTAATGTCAGTAGATTATTGAGTAAAGTAAAAGTTGATATACTGTATTTATGTTTATACATTAATAAATATTATTTAATGCCATCGAGCAGGGATTTTCAATCTTTTAGATGCCATGGAGTCCCAAATATGATCATCCTCGTGTGAGGGATGCCATAAACACACAATTTATACACTAAAAAAATTATATTATAAATATAAACTTTATATTAAGTTAAAGTATTTTTTTTTTCTACTCACTATAGTATGTAATGTACTATAATGTACTGTTACATGTATAATTTATTTGTTTAATTAATTTTTTAATAAAAATATATATATATATTATTTAATAAAAATCTATCTATTTAATATATTAATAACTAACTTTTTATTTTAATCACATTTTATATATATATATATATATATATATTTATTTATTATTATTATTTATTTTTTTATTTTTTTACAGTTTTTCTCTATACTTTTCCACAGACCCCAACCACCCCCCGGGGGGTCCCAGGATACAGTTTGAAAATAGAGGTTCTTTAGATTAATAAAAGCGTGTGAACATTTCAATGTATGTTACAACATCAGTCCATGCTTTAAGCTAGAAGCCATTGTAATATCTGCAGTATTGTCATATCTGATCTTAAATGTTTTATGATAGAGATCTCAATGAGTTCACATTCTGTGCTCTGAAATCAATAGCTGTCACTGTCTATCAGTAGAAGACATATGAGCTACTCAAAGACACACACACACACACATTTAATCACATGCATTGTCATTTCAGATTTAAAGGTCCCGTTCTTCGTGATCCCATGTTTCAAACTTTAGTTAGTGTGTAATGTTGTTGTTAGAGTATAAATAATATCTGTAAAATTATAAAGCTCAAAGTTCAATGCCAAGCGAGATATTTTATTTAACAGAAGTCGCCTACAGCGAACGGCCGGTTTGGACTACATCCCTCTACTTCCTTCTTTAATGACGTCACTAGAACAGTTTTTTGACTAACCTCCACCCACAGGAATACACAAAAAAAGGGGGCACTCCCACGGAGAAGAGGAAGAGTTGCGTTTGTAGAGTGTGTTTGTCGCCATGTCGTCGAGACGCTGTTATTTTCATCCCGGAGTCCAATCACCTTTGTTTGGCCTTCCCAGGGACGCTGTACTTAGAGATCAATGGTTACAATTTATGCGCATGCGCATGCATCTCCACGTTATGGTAAGAGGCGTGACCTTTCCGGGCAACGTGCGCTAAGCTGCTGTCGAATCACAACACAGGAACCGCTGGCACAATCAGAACTCGTTACGTATTTCTGAAGGAGGGACTTCATAGAACAAGGAAGTCATCAGCCCGTTCTTAGGACAGTGAAAACAGCGGTATACAGATAAGTAAATTGTGTGAAAAATACTGTGTTTTTTTACACGCGAAACATGAACACATGTTATATTGCACCTTGTAAACACAATCAAAGCTTCAAAAACACGAAAAACGGGACCTTTAAAAAGCAAAATGACAATTATTTATTTATTAAATGATATATAAAGATCCTTTTTGATTGATAGTAGACTTCAAACTGCAGCATGATTAGTGTATATTCACACAAGCCTGTGTTAAAAATAGTTATATAATAATTTAATATAATAATAGTTGTTATAATCCACAGACTAATATAATTATAATTACACTAATATGTATTGGCTGCTGAAGAGGAATAAATTACATTTCAAAATATATTACAATAGAAAACACAGGCTGTTTTAAATTAATAATATTTAACAATATAATGGTTTTTACTGTATTTTTGATCAAATACATGCAGCCTTGAAGAGCATAAGAGGTTTATTTGAAAAACATTAGGAGAATATTACCGACCTCAAGCTTTTGAACAGTCATGTTGAAAAACATTAAAAATTAAGTTTGTGTTGATGTGCTCAGATCATGCATGCGTTAAATTACGCTAATGATTTTTCTAAAATTTCTTAGTTCAGTTGACTCTTTTCACTGTTGAAAGCAATGATTAACAAAGATGCATGTTTTAATGCCATCACGTCATCACTGACAACTCGGGTATACGTTATGCATCAAGATATACCAAATGATAATTCCAATACCTCAAATGGCAGTAAATTTGAGACATTTGCATTTTAAACACCATTAGTGTACTCAATTTGTTCTGTAAGAGATATGTGGTCTTTTATGTAAATGAATTTAGCATCATTGCAACTGTATATAATTGAGCTAATATGTGTATTAGGGATATGTTTAATTTATTAGATTCAGGCCCATCAGAGGACTTTGGATCGAATCAAAGCAGCATTTAATCATTTTGAGTAGACTATACCAAACAATAACTGTTTTCAATGCACTTAGGCATCGTTTAAGTCATATGGCAAAAAATGTCCAATTTATCCCACAATGCAGGAATGAATGACTATAACGATCCAACCTGAATTCAGCAAATTAAGGCTGCAACAATCCTTATCTAAACCTTTGTTCTTCATTTCTGACCAATGCCAATTTAGCTGGTCTAGGCTGTTTTTCCCCAGCAGTTTGCTTTTGGATTTCGCATTCAGCAGGCAAATTAAAGCTTTTTCGAAAGCCAAGTACCTACTTTGATTCTGAGGGAATTACCAAATGTGTTTCATAAATGAAACGGAGGATTAATTGATTCATTGATAAACGTAATGACGTTCTTTTCACATGCGACATCTCCGTGGTAGAGCCTGCGTAGTCTATTCATCTACTGGGATACGAGAAGTCGAGAACTGACAGTAATTACTGCAGATGAGGCGACTGACAAGCTTATCAAACGGGATTCAAAAACCAGCAGCAACATCAAAGAAGTGCAATTTATACACATCAAAAAACAGCTTTAGCCCTCGGTGCTTCACTTACACACTTACAGCGCATCAAACAACTTAAGTGCCCGTGCTTCACTCCAACAATACATCTGTCTCTCTCTCATGGCGATCACTCGAAGTACCAAAAACATCTTGTGGGACTTATCAAATAGTTGTTTTTAGGAAAAATCAAGAGTGTCAAACCATAACGTGAACAAAGCTGAAATGTCTGCAATGCTTCATATTCATCGTTTATAATATTGTGGGAGGTGATAATATTTAACTTTGGCAACATATTTAGAATTTTAGTAAATCATTGATCTGTCAAATGTGTCAGATTTTGTTACCATCCAGCATCCAGCTAATACTAAGATGATCACAAGCAATCAGAATATAAATTACATATATATATATGTTCAAAGGTTTTAGAGATGGGCGGATTGGACAATAAATTAATCTTTGACTTAATTAATATTTTTAATGAGGAAAATTCAGCTTTGAATATAAGTGCCCCATTGAAGGGTTTTGTTGAAGGACTCACTTTGTTCACAATGAACAAGACAGAGAATTGTCCATTTGAGAATTGATTGGATCATTGGGTGCTTTGTTATTGGATGATCTCATGTGAGTGACAGGTTGCCCCGCCCTCACGCCAGTGAACACATCATCAGAGAAGAGATGTCACTGCAAGAGAGAGGGAAAGTTCTTTTGATTTAACATTGAGGGCACATATAAAAAATAATAATAATGTGCACGGATAAATCATTTATAATAAATACTCCTATATTCCATTGAAAAATTATAACTGTCAATTTTGATTTCACGGTGACTTTAACATAACACATTCTAACCAGCAGTTTCACCTGCTGTTTGCAGTGGAGTTAAGAGCAGGTTTAGAGTAATCTACTCTGGCAGTCTGTTTCAATGGACACTAACAAATGAGTGTGAAAGAAAGGCAGCTCTAATGTCTCAATCATTTACTGCTCATTGGTTTCTACCTGAGCTATTCACGGGCCCACTGCTTAACAGAGGAAATGCATGAGTGTAACCATCCGGATCAACTCATTCATACATTTGAGCATGCACACGTGTGCGCGTACATGATTAACACTGTATTTCTTTTTTTCATTTTACGCCAAGCCGATTTCCTTTGCGCTACCCAGAATCCATATATACATGCCGAATATCTTTGAGAGACTAGTTGCGTCCCAATTTGCATACTGTCAAACCATGTGCAAGATGAGAATTGGTGCATCCCAAATCATACGAAAATCAAATACGTTTAAAATAGTATGCCTGTAAAAGTCCCATGACCTACTATTTCTGATGGATTTTCAAACTGTGTATTCATGCATGCAAAAAAAGGGGTTTGTGAAGGTTCTTTTGCAACTCTTTGAGTGAGAAATGGCAAGGAATGAAACCTCAGTCTGCTACACAGTGTTTTTTTTTTTATGGATGAACTTGTAAGGTAATGAATTTAGCTTTTGAGCTAAAACAAACAGCATTTGACAAAGGGTTCTGTGAAATCACAATGCAATTTTATGACATAATATTGGCCCACTGAAATGGCTTTTATTCCTTAACTTTATTACTTAACTTTAAAGGGATGGTTCACCAAAAAAAAATTTCTGTCATTAATTACTCACCCTCATAAAAGTATTAAAGATCACAAACCTTAAAGGGATAGTTCACTCAATAATGAAAATTCTGTCATCATTTACTCATCCTTATGTCATTCCAAACCCGTAAGACTTTTGTTCATCCTCGGAGCACAAATGAAGATCTTTTTGATGAAATCTAAGAACTTTCTGTCCCTTTATTGACAGCTACGCAACTACCACTTTCAATCCCCAGAAAGGTAGTGCATTGGAGATTTAATATTTTGTAAATAGAGTAAATTATGTTTTTTGCGCAAACAAAGCACTCGCGTTGCTTCATAAAATTGAGGTTAAACCATTGGAGTCACATGAATTACTCTAATGATGTCTTTACTACCTTTCTGAGGATTGAAAGTGGTATTTGCGTAGCTATCAATGGAGGGACAGAAAGCTCTCAGATTTCATCAAAAATATCTTCATCTGTGTTCCGAAGATGAACGAAAGTCTTGCGTGTTTGGAATGAAATGAGGGTGAGTTATTAATGACAAAATTTTCATTTTGGGTGAACCAACCCTTTAAGATAAACATGCTTTTGCAACCCATTTTACTTCCATAAACTTCCATAGCCTTATTTATGAGTGCAACTGTAAGAAGGAGGGCAAGAGTTTATTTGTTCTTCATCAGACAATTAATTATATATAATTATAATTAATTTTATATATATATATATATATAGGAATAATATGCACTGATTAATTTTATTCTAATAAAAGGTAATTTTGTCAACTACTTTAAACCAAAGGAGATTCATTTGAAAGCCTGCCAGTGATTGTAATTTCAGGGAGAATAGCATGAATTAAATTTTGTATAGGTCACATTCAAATCCAGTTTCAATGTAATCCAGTTTCAGAAAGTGACCAACTACAAGGAAACACAGAGAGTACTTCTTTTCAGCCCCCCTTTCTGTGTGTGTTTGTGTCTGTCTCACCCTTTTCACTCTCTGATAGCTGTTAGGTGGTAGATAAAGAGATTGGAGTGTTTTATTGATCTGAGCGTCCGGACTACAGCAAGACCAATGACCTCCAATCAACACCTGCCAAGACAGTTTAGAGCTCACGTTCTGAGAACGCTCACGAGAACACACACCTATAGATAAACACCCCCATCGCTTTCCTTACACATCGACAAGCGCTCAATCAGCTAATCAGGGTTAACGAGGAAGTGTGTACATTCAGAAATCAAGCTCAAGCGGAGATTGAAATTGAATAAAGAGTTACCACTGGTTGCACTACTGAAACATGGTGTCCTACATTACGTTCATCTCAGTTCCATCCCCTCCTCCCTCTTTACACATTAGTTAGCCAATTACTGAGTGGGACTGGGGAAGGGGTCATATTCTCCAGAGGAGAGGGAAGTGTCAGACACCGCTAGACTTATATGCGTGCACACACACACACATAAGACAAACTAATAATTCCAGAGAGATCATACTGTATGTGCCTGCCTATATGCATATTTGTTTTTGTAGTAAATTTATTTATTACATTTATATTTTTAGACATCTTTATACTCAAACTTACAATAAGGTAAGGCAGAAATGTCAATAACCAGAGTAGCTAATATAATATAATAGCTACCTAACCTGATAATTGCATTATATTATATTATATTATATTATATTATATTATATTATATTATATTATATTATATTATATTATATTATATTATATCAATCATATTATATGATATTGCTGCATGCTAAATAGGCTCCAAAAATCACACAATTTATAAATAATTTAATTATCAACTGACTGTATTATCTTGCTTATTGTCATTTATATTTATTTAATTTATAAATAGTATACATTTTATTTTATTACATTTACATTTTTAGACACTTTCTTACTCAAACAATTTACAAATAAGGTAAAAACATTAATGTTAATTAAGTTGCTAATATAATATATCAGCTACATACCCTGATAATTGCCTTTTATATTATATTATATTATATTGATATGCTAAATGGGCTTGTACTGTACAATTAACTTGTCTGTTGATTTTGTTATAATTATCAACTGGACTGTATCTTGCTTATTGGAAGGCTAACAAATACATAAACAATGGACATGAAATATAGATCTGAGTCTATTATTTTATAATGTGAGAAGAGTGAGGCTGTGGATTGATATGAAACTATACCAAATATATTTGAAGGCGTATATTTGCTCAGATTGACCAATCAGAATCAAGCATTCCAGAAAGGCGTGTAATAAATGTAACTAATAAATAATCAGTAAATAGCTTAGTCATGTAGGTATATACAGTGTACATGTTGTTTTTAAAAGTGCCTTATTCAACTATAAATGAATAAAAAAAATATATATATTTTTTACACTTTTTTGAAACTTTTTTTTCTTTCTGTTTTACAATGCTGTTTCTGCTCTGTTCCAAAAATGCTAATTGTTCCATCAGGCCAGAAGAGTTGGTCTTTCTGTGTGTGTGTGTGTGTGTGTGTGTGTGTGTGTGTGTGTGTGTGTGTGTGTGTGTGTGTGTGTGTGTGTGTGTGTGTGTGTTATTATTAGACAATCAGTTTCACCGCCTTGCCAGTCCACTACCCACAATTCCAGTGCTGCACTGGGACTTTCCTGATGAAAGAATGTGAGTATGTGGTTGTCTATTAAGATATGTAAATTTCTAATCTCTCAAAGCCCGCTTTCACACCATCCTCTCCCTCTTTCTCTCTCCCACACTCTTCCCTCGCTTATTTTTCGCTGCCTCTCATGTCAACAGCAGTATTATAGTGATTTGTGTAGTGTATTTCAGAACTGTCTTTTGAGAGCACAGCTCATTGCTAATTAGAATCATAGAGGATGAACAAAGCTGGATGTCAGGCTTTAATTAGTACAGCACAAATGTATATTTCAGCACACACACTCTAGGCAGGTATTCACAAACACTTATGCACATCAACACTTAAAATGCAATTATACTTCTGCCAATCACAGTCGTCACCGTCTACAGCAGCTGCACTGGTGACACTGTAATACCTCAAATCTTCTGCTGAATGTTCCTGGTGTCCTGCTGGACACCACAAAATCTATGAGCGCGGAACATTCCCAACAGGCACATCTGACCGTTCTGGGGAAAAATTAAACAAGAGCCAGGGAAAGACAAATGAGATTGGAAGGACACAGATAGGTGTGGACAGCATAGGACATGCATCATCAGGAATCAATGACGCGTATGAAGTAAAGCCGAATATGGACGTTTACCATAGGTTATACTGTCAGAAAACGATGCAAATTGATTAATGTGGATGATGCATTGTAAGGGTGCAAATGAGAAACACTATTATTCGTGAAAGTGTTGTTCTGGTTGTATTGTGACCATCCTTTATGAATGAATATACCATTCAAAATTTTGGAGTCGGTAATGTTTGTGTCTCTTATGCTCACCAAGGATACTTTTTTAACCAAAAAAAAAAACGTTTTTATTTCAATACATTTTAAAATGTAATTAATTCCTGTGATGGCAAGGCTGTATTTTCAGGATCATTCCTCCATTCTCCAGTGTCACATGATCCTTCAGAAATCATTCTAATATGATGATTTGCTGCTCAAGAAACATTTCTTATTATTATCAATGTTGAAAACAGTTGCTTAATATCTATAAACATTCATGTTTTTTCCAGGATTCTTTAATGAACAAAGTTCAAAAGAACAGCATTTATTTGGAATAGAAATCTTTTGTAACATTATAAATGTCATCACTGTCACTTTTTATCTATTTAAATGCATCTTTGCCTAATTAAAATATTAATTTCTTTACGAGAACAATCGTACTGACCCCAAACCTTTGAGCCGTATATATATAAGTTGTTTGTTGAAAGATTTTGAAATATCTGGCAATTAAAAACCTTGATAGATAGATATATCGGTCTAATAAGAGATGACAAAGTTCTACTATTATAATGCAACACTCAGACAATAAAAGATAATGAAGCTAATAAAACTGGGGAGAGGAAAATGCAACTCAGTGTGTGGAGCATGTTAGGGAGTTTGGTCCAATATACTGATAATGTACAAGCAGCTCAGGGAGACTTTCATGAGGTTTTTTCATTTTTTGTTGTTGTTGTAAAAGTCCATTATAAATTCCATATATTTTTTGATTTAGTTGTAAAAAGGCAAGCACAATAAAAACACACTGGCTTTATTTCAGACTATATAATGAAGGTAAATTTTAGTTAACTTAAGGATGTCAAGTATAGGGGGTAAATTGAAATTTTTTAGTAAGTTTTATATAATTTGTTTAAAATGTTTGAAAACATAACTTTATAACATTTATTTTTATAGGCTGCTCATTTCATTTCAAATAATTATATAAAAATGTAATTTTTTTAATCAAAATGAACAAAATTGATGTAATGATTCAATACATCATCAATCCTTCTTCCAAAACGTGTTTTTGTCTTACCGTGATTCACTATGGTAAGCCAGTTATAAGTGTTTTTATATTTTAGACCTGATGGGATGGTTTCCACAGGAATTTGCATACATAAGTCACTCGCTCTTGTGTCTCGTCATATCTGTAAATGGAGAAAATTTGCTCCAGATACTTTGACGAGTGTTTGGTGCGGGAGTCGAATAGGTTAGTTGTCACAATGAGCAAGAAAGTTTGACATTGAGCAGCTAAATCACCCGTTTAAAAAAAAAAAACGCAGAACAGAGGAGAGTCTGCTGGCATAAAGAGAATGTGACAGAGCTCGTAATAAAACCAGAATCAACATTGGTTTGGGTTTTCAGAGATGGAGAGAACTGAGGGATCTGAATTGTAAAAGTAGGAGAAGATGGTGTTTTATTACTCAACAGGTGAGTAAGGTGTTTAACTGAACAGATAAATTGCCATATGCCGCTCTCTAACAGAGAGTGCTTTCATTGTCTGTTGTGAAGGGTCATTTCATTATGGTTGTTGTAGTGCTGTGCTGGAATTTATTTTCAAGCAAGTACCGTATTAATGGGTAAAGCTACAGTAACATATTCAGCTGGTCAGCTTGAGATCTTTTCCATCTAAACTGGTTATATCTCTCAAGCCTAGTAGTGAATGTTTAATGATAATTCATCCAAGCACAACCAAAACAATGTTCTTCTGCAAAATGCATGCAGTTAACAAATTAACATTTCTATTGCCCAAAACATTTAATATTTCTTTTATTTTTACATTTTTGCGAATTATTTTGTTTCATAGTTGTTTTATTGTTTAAATACTGCTGAACTGGATGTTTAATGGTATATTCCTCTGTGACAACTTACCCTATATATGTTCCACTATTGGAAGCATGTCATCTTTTTGTGGTTGGTAACAGTGGAAATGTCCTATAGGTTTTTTTTGTTGTTTTTTTGTAGCTAAGGCTGTGTCTGTACAGAAAATTACTTTCAAAAATAAATCCACCCTGAGGAATATTCACTGGAGTGAAAAGTGAAACAACTAGCACAAGTTTCCCTTATAGCCCTATATGTAAAAAAAAAAAGTATTATTACTAAATTAATGTATGTGACTATATTACAGAAACACTTTTATAGGCTATATATTTTCATAAATATATTTTTTATACATTTATCTCATTAACCATTAACATTTTATTGCAATTTTGAAGCCATATCAAATCTCCATTTCTTTTCCATTTTTTCACTCTCTCTCGCTCTGCCTCGGGTCTTATAGGTGCTAGACGGGGAGACATTTAATCGGCCGAATCGAGCTTTCATATCTATTACAAAAATCAAATAATGCACCATGATTTACTCCCCCTAGCAACCAAGGCGCAGAGCCATAGCAACTGGCATAGCCCAAGGTGCTAGGTTTAATCAGGTTGAAAATATTTCAATTATTGTGTTGGTTTTGAGTGTGTGTGTGTGTGTATGTGTGACCTAACTCGGGATCATTTTGATTTTAACAGGTAGGAGAAATAGTGTGGTAAGAGGAAATGGAATCACTGGCGTTTTACCTTTGTGTTGAAGTGTGTGTGTGTGTGTGTGTGTTGGATCGGTGACATTTGATTCTTGACTTTCCTGACAGAATCTGTGGACAAAACATCAAATCTTATCCAGCTGATTTTAAATGAGTCTCTCTCTGTCTTTGTCTCTCTGTCTCTCACTCTCTCTGTTGTTTAGTGTTAAATATTCACGCAGCTCGTTCACAGTCCCAGGAAGGCGCATCAGCTCCCATTTAGCACTTGGTGTTTAGGGAAATACCACCCGAAACCTGGAAACCTTCAGGGGATAAACACAACTCGCAAGGATAACGCATATAAAATGTGTGAGTACACGTGCCTGTATGTGTGTTGGTGTAAGTGTGTGTTCTAGTTTGATGTCCTTGGTAGGTTGCACACTAAATGAGCTATGGCTGTTATTACTGTGTCTGCTCACCCTAGCGGCCTGGGCAGAGTTCAACCTGAAATTAGTCACGCCTAATACTGCGAACCGCTGGAGTGCTTTGCCTAGAAGGCCAATAGTAGCCTACTGCTGTTTCATATTAGCAATAGCATACAGGATTGGTGATTAATTAAAGGTAAAACAAATAATAAATCTTTAGCCGTTAAAATGACATGGACCTGGTTTCACAGATAGGGCTTAGATTAAGCAGGATTAGGCCTTCACTTAGAACATTTAAAGTCCCCCTGTGGTGAAAATCAAGCTTTTAATGTTGTTTATATGTCTATGTGGTCTTTTTAATATGCTTTAAGAAAAAACATGTACAAATGCATAAGTCAACAACACCATTACTGAGTATTTTCTTTTGTGAACCAAAGACAGTCTTAAAAACTCGGTTTGAAATCGCGGGTGTTTCTGACGTCACAAACAACCTTGTAACCAATCAGGTCAACGTGTGATCATCAACGAGTGGATCTCTGAGGTGGGGCACGTTCAAGTTCAAAACGGTGCGCAACGTTTTGCTACGGTTTCCGGGTTGAACGTCATGTTTCCTGGAAACGGCGTGCACCGGTGTGCAACGGGGTTTGAGATACGTTTTCTCTTGTTTGGTGGGTGTGTCAGAACTGCAGTCCAATCAGCAGCAACATGTATATAAAGCACGCGGTATTAAAGTGAACTCGCACAATGGGTTCAAGGAAAGTAGTTTACAAATGTGTTCGATGCAGCTCGGTATATGCAACAGAATATTAGAAGACATGTTTGTCGTAAGTTTTATTGTAAAAATATAGGATATCAACATAATGATGTAGTTGTTTATATTTTTAGCTTCATTGCAAGTGTATGACATTTGGTATAGAAATAAACAATGGTAATTAAGTGCTTTTCCTAAAAATGAGAAAGAAAATACAGGGTATTAAAACAGTATGAACTACAAATAAAGTCAGTATGTGAGGCTAAATAGATGTGTTTTAGTCTGAATTAGGTAAGATCAGTGGCGTTTTCTTGCGGAGGCCAAGGGAAGCCAGGCTTCCTCACTTTTTCAGAATATAATCGTCATTTAATAAACACTTTTGTTCTCACAGTTTACGTAATCCTTCTGTCATCTCCTCATCGTCTCTCTTCATTCATTACTGAGCGTTTTATGATGTGTAAAACAGCGCCCCTATAAAAGTGACATGGTGAATGAGCGTTGAAAACATGGTACTGCACCCTGTGTCTGTGAGGAGGCCAGGCTGAGTTGGCATCCCTTGATAGAAAAAAAAAAGAATGATTAACCAATCAGGTGACGCTATTGTCACGACACTGCTCCCCTGTGATTGGTCAGGACAGTGTCAAGGGAAGCCATGAACTTGTTGGCATCAGGCCAATCACATCACGTTATCATCGTCAATGAATGAATGAATGAAATAGCGGAAGATTTGTGGATTTGTGTTGACATCTTGTTTAGCTAGTTAGCTAAAATTATTAATTGTAATTATGGAGGGTGGAGATTTGGAGTATTTGGTAAAAAAATCTTTTACTAAACTGCCTCTACAGCAGCAACTCAGTTTAAGAGGACTGACTGTGTGTGTGTGTGTGTGTGTGTGTGTGTGTGAGAGAGAGCGCGTCTGGTCTGAACTGCCCATTTAGCGATGTGTTATTTTTTTAATGTGATTATAGTTCGTTTCTTGCGTGCTTTGATTAAGCAGCATGTGAGTGCACTTTGTTGTTTATTGTTGTGATTGTTTGTGAATAACCACTATTGTATATCCTTACATGAGCGTCACACCGATTTAAGGGTGTATTAAATGAAAAAGGTTATCTTCTTGTTGCTTACCGTTGGCGTTTCCTATCTGCGAATGTTTTAATAAAAAACACCATGAAAGATGTTTAAGAGGACTGACTGTGTGTGTGTGTGTGTGTGTGTGTGTGTGTGTGTGTGTGTGTGTGTGTGTGTGTGTGTGTGTGTGTGAGAGAGAGAGAGAGAGAGAGAGAGAGAGAGAGAGAGAGAGAGAGAGAGAGTCCGTGCTCGAGTGTAACAAGCGTAAGTCCCGGTAAGATGATGCTGGGCGCTCTAATAGTTCATCCAAATAGCAACATATAAATGGTAACGTATGATTTTCTGCCCCCACCCCTTAAAACACACAGCTTAGAGGTTGTGTCTTAATTGGCCTCCTCAGAAATTTTCCCCACGCCACGCCACTGGGTAAGATGTGTGCTTCCATTTCAGTTTCCACAAATCCCTTCACTCGATTGGGATGTTCTCTTTTTCCTGGCGGCAAGTGCAGTAACTGTAACATCGGGCATATTTTGTAGTATTAAAAACATATTTATACCGACTTCATCAGGCTCCGAAAATTCTTCACAAATAACACAAAGAATGGCCTTCTCAGCTGCCATAGTTACAACTCTTGCGTCATCAGAACAGTGTGTTCAACGCATCACCGTTTCTGTTTAAAAAACGTTGTGCAACGTTTTGTCGGGGCTGAAAGCAGCCCTGGTGTGAGTGAGTGGAGGCGGGGCTAATTTGCATTTTCCCGTATACTAAATGAGGCAAGGGTGTTGAGTTACATTCAAGCTATTTTAAGGCATGAAGAATTTATTTTCAAGGAAAAAACGTGTAGGCTAAATATGTCATTTTGGTGATCAAACATGAGTTTTAAGGGATACAATTATTGACTACAGGGGGACTTTAAATGGCTTTTATAAATGTGCACCTAGAAAAAAACATTACTGATGTGCATCTTGAGTCTGTCACGAAACACACACGGAAAAAGGTAGATCCAATAGCAGTAGTTTATTAAATGTAATCCAATCTCGTAGTCATCCAAGCAGGGGGTCAAAATCCATGTAATCTAATCCAATCCAAACACGAGAAATAATACAAGAACAGGCCAAGGAAAACAGACTTCAAAAGTGCAGTGACATTCAACAAGGACTCCGTAACAAATACTGAGACAGACAGGGTATAAATACACACAGAACTAACAATCATGATGGGGAACAGCTGGGCACAATTAATAGTGATGAGTGCAGACAAGGAATTGTGGGGAATGCAGTTCAATATGTGGATGACACCGTGGGGAAGAGGACCTCTAGTGGAGACCAGGAATACACAAACCAGACACTGTGACATAACCCCCACTCTACGGAGCGGCTACCAGACGCTCCAAGACAAAAAAAATAAAATAAAACAAGAGTCCAGGCGGGAGGTGGACCGGTGGAGGATCAGGGGGAGGGATGGGGGGCCAGGTCCATGGAGGGAAACGGGAACAGGGAGTGACAGTTCATCTGGCGGCCAGGGCGAAGACGACAGTTCATCTGGCGGCCAGGGCGAAGACGACAGTTCATCTGGCGGCCAGGGCGAAGACTTTGCCTCGGGCGGCCAGGGCGGAGACTCTCCCTCGGGCGGCCAGGGCGGAGACTGTCCCTCGGGCGGCCAGGGCGGAGACTGTCCCTCGGGCGGCCACGGCGGTGAAGACCCCTCGGGCGGCCAGGGCGGAGACTCTCCCTCGGGCGGCCAGGGCGGAGACTGTCCCTCGGGCGGCCAGGGCGGAGACTGTCCCTCGGGCGGCCAGGGCGGAGACTGTCCCTCGGGCGGCCAGGGCGGAGACTCTCCCTCGGGCGGCCAGGGCGGAGACTCTCCCTCGGGCGGCCAGAGCGGAGACTGTCCCTCGGGCGGCCACGGCGGTGAAGACCCCTCGGGCGGCCAGGTTGGTGAAGACCCCTCGGTCGGCCACGGCGCAGGAACTGGAACAGACACCAATGGCTCAGGAACTGGAACTGGCACCAACGGCTCAGGCACTGGAACTGGCACTGGAACTGGCACCAACGGCTCAGGCACTGGAACTGGCACTGGAACTGGCACCACCGGCTCAGGCACTGGAACTACTGGAACTGGCACCACCGGCTCAGGCACTGGAACTACTGGAACTGGCACCACCGGCTCAGGCACTGGAACTACTGGAACTGGCACCACCGGCTCAGGCACTGGAACTACTGGAACTGGCACCACCGGCTCAGGCACTGGAACTACTGGAACTGGCACCACCGGCTCAGGCACTGGAACTGGCACCACCGGCTCAGGCACTGGAACTGGCACCACCGGCTCAGGCACTGGAACTGGCACCACCGGCTCAGGTTCAGACACAGACACAAACACAGACACAGACACAGACACAGACACAGACACAGACACAGGCTCAGGAACAGGCTCAGGAACAGGCTCAGGCACAGACACAGACCAAGACACAGACCAAGACACAGACACAGACCAAGACACAGACACAGACACAGACACAGACACAGACACAGACACAGACACAGACACAGACACAGACACAGGCTCAGGCTCAGGAACGGACACAGGCTCAGGAACAGACACAGGCTCAGGAACAGACACAGGAACAGACACAGGCTCAGGAACAGACACAGGAACAATCACTGGCTCCAGCTCAGGAACAGGCTCCGGCTCAGGAACAGGCTCCGGCTCAGGAACAGACACCAGCTCAGGAACAGACACCAGCTCAGGAACAGACACCAGCTCAGGAACTGGCTCCGGCTCAGGAACAGACACTGGCTCCGGCTCAGGAACAGACACTGGCTCCGGCTCAGGAACAGACACTGGCTCCGGCTCAGGAACAGACACTGGCTCCGGCTCAGGAACAGACACTGGCTCCGGCTCAGGAACAGACACTGGCTCCGGCTCAGGAACAGACACTGGCTCCGGCTCAGGAACAGACACTGGCTCCGGCTCAGGAACAGACACTGGCTCCGGCTCAGGAACAGACACTGGCTCCGGCTCAGGAACAGACACTGGCTCCGGCTCAGGAACAGACACTGGCTCCGGCTCAGGAACAGACACTGGCTCCGGCTCAGGAACAGACACTGGCTCCGGCTCAGGAACAGACACTGGCTCCGGCTCAGGAACAGACACTGGCTCCGGCTCAGGAACAGACACTGGCTCCGGCTCAGGAACAGACACTGGCTCCGGCTCAGGAACAGACACTGGCTCCGGCTCAGGAACAGACACTGGCTCCGGCTCAGGAACAGACACTGGCTCCGGCTCAGGAACAGACACTGGCTCCGGCTCAGGAACAGACACTGGCTCCGGCTCAGGAACAGACACTGGCTCCGGCTCAGGAACAGACACTGGCTCCGGCTCAGGAACAGACACTGGCTCCGGCTCAGGAACAGACACTGGCTCCGGCTCAGGAACAGACACTGGCTCCGGCTCAGGAACAGACACTGGCTCCGGCTCAGGAACAGACACTGGCTCCGGCTCAGGAACAGACACTGGCTCCGGCTCAGGAACAGACACTGGCTCCGGCTCAGGAACAGACAACACTGGCTCCGGCTCAGGAACAGACACCACTGGCTCCGGCTCAGGAACAGGAACAGACACCACCGGCTCAGGAACAGACACCACCGGCTCAGGAACAGACACCACCGGCTCAGGAACAGACACCGGCTCGACAGCGGCCATCTTGTCAGGGGACACAGGCTCGGCAAACGTGACCTGAACACTCTCGGCGGCGGCCCTCTTGTCCGAAGACACAGGCTCAGCAGGCGTGACGTGAACAGGCTCGGTGGTGGCCATCTTGTCCGAAGACACAGGCTCGGCAGGTGTGACGTGAACAGGCTCGGCGACGGCCATCTTGTCCGAAGACACAGGCTCGGCAGGCGTGACGTGAACAGGCTCGGCGGCGGCCATCTTGTCCGAAGACACAGGCTCGGCAGGCGTGACGTGAACAGGCTCGGCGGCGGCCATCTTGTCCGAAGACATAGGCTCGTGAACAGTCTCTGGCTGGGCAGACGTGACGTGAGCTGTCTCTGGCTGGGCAGACGTGATGTGAACAGTCTCTGGCTGGGCCGACGTGATCTGAACAGGTTCGGCTGCGGCCATCTTGTCCGGAGACACAGGCTCGGCAGACGTGACGTGAACAGTCTCTGGATCGGCAGACGTGCCGTGAATAGTCTCTGGATCGGCAGACGTGTGTTTCTTCCCCCTTCTCCGTCCGTGACGGCGAGATGGTGGCTCAGATCTGCCTCTCACCTGCTCAGGATCGAAGGGGGGCCATGGTGAAGAGTGGTGTTGGACTTCCACTCGCCCACCTCCTCTGCGACCTCCCCGGGTCCCACGAAAGATGACTAGGCGGGTTCCTTCAAACATATCTCTCCTCTCCCGCTCGGGGGCTGGGGAGGAGAAGTTGGAACACATACCGCTGGATCTAGGTGTGACGGAGTCCTTCTGTCACGAAACACACACGGAAAAAGGTAGATCCAATAGCAGTAGTTTATTAAATGTAATCCAATCTCGTAGTCATCCAAGCAGGGGGTCAAAATCCATGTAATCTAATCCAATCCAAACACGAGAAATAATACAAGAACAGGCCAAGGAAAACAGACTTCAAAAGTGCAGTGACATTCAACAAGGACTCCGTAACAAATACTGAGACAGACAGGGTATAAATACACACAGAACTAACAATCATGATGGGGAACAGCTGGGCACAATTAATAGTGATGAGTGCAGACAAGGAATTGTGGGGAATGCAGTTCAATATGTGGATGACACCGTGGGGAAGAGGACCTCTAGTGGAGACCAGGAATACACAAACCAGACACTGTGACAGAGACAAAACAATGGCTCTGATATATTTTAAGATATGTCAGTGCAAGTTGCTTTCAGTTAAAACAGCTCAAACATGCATTTTATTCTGGCTTAAGCCTCGTCTGTGAAACCAGGGAAGAAGTCATCATTAGGTGTATTGTCTGCTGAATACTCTTGTTTGCATTTTCTATATGCTCAAATTAAAGGGGACCTACAAATTCTTGATTTTGTTTTTTGGGGTCTACTAGAATAGACTTTCATTCTTCAATGTTAAAAAAACCCATTATTTTTCACATAAACCGCTGTTCCACCATCGGGCCGAACCGTTCTCTTTGCTCAACCATTCTATTTCGTGCCAATTCGGCCCAGCCGATATGGATATGGTTTCATTTTTCACTGTGGGGCTGATAACAGATCTCTTTGGAATGTAATACAAATGCGTCAGTCGTTATAAATTTGTGTTTACGTCGCTCAAATAGCGTGCTTAACCAGATACAGGGAAACTGCTAGCCAGGCAACCGACAAGTGACCAATCCTGAGTAGTGATGCCACTACACGGCTCAAGTGGAAATACAACTGGAACCGTTCCTTATTCTTAGATCCGTTCGGCCCAACAGTAGAAAAGCGGTTACACAGTATTTTCTCTATGAAGCCCCTCCTTCTGCAATGTGCAAAGTGCAGTGTGCTCTGATTGGTCGGCTGGACCAGTGTGTTGTGATTGGTTAGCTGCTTCAAGTGCATTTTGGTAATGTTTTTGCATATGCCTTGGACGGGAATTATTTAAATTATGGTTATTTAATGTGTACATTCCTCAAGACAAGGAGTTTCAGGGAGTTCAGAAACAGAGCGCACTGATATAGAGAATAACTCCCTTTGAACTGGACTTAGTGCTTTGTAACAGCTTAATGCTTTTTTAATGCTTAAACAGCTGATCAGTGTGTCCATTACAGCAGATGACCAATAACTGTGACACAACATTGTCTCAAATGCTGTATTTCAAGGGCTATTGTGTTTTAAAGTGCCCCCATTATGCTATTTTAAAGGTTCTTAATTTTGTTTTGGAAGTCTCCTACTATGGGTCTACATGCATCCAAGGTCCAAAAAAACGCGTTCATTTTCTCATAATACACATTGCAGCATCAACTCTTTTCTCGCAGTGTCTGAAACGTTTTGAGATCAGAGATCTGGTCTCTCTATTGATACTTTGCACGTGACGTCAGTTGTACTGGCTGGCGGGCAAGAACGTCATTCTCTAGCAACGAAAACCAGTAAACTAATCAAGGATCTTGCCAGAACATTGCCAGTTTTAATATACAAAAGTTGGTGTTTTGAGGTGTACACGACATGCCAGATAGTTGTTGTGCGATTGGATGCACTAACCGCGTTTGTTGCCCGCCAGATATCACGTGACTGCAAAGTATCAATACCACTCTGTTACGTGAGCCTACTCTGCTCTGATTGGTCAGATGGCTCAGTCTTCTGTGATTGGTCTACCGCTTACAGCATGTGTCGGAAACGAAACGCCAACTACCATATCTGAATTTTAGCTCCAGAAGCTTTCTCAGCACTTGATACCGAAGACTTTAATTATACAAAGATGGTGCACTTAGATTACCTGTGAATAAGAGAAAGTGAAACATCCAATATGGCGGAACAAGTCCCACCTTCTAAATAAGAGAGTCAGTCGCAGATTGGTAAAGTCATTGTGTCACTGCAGCTTCCATTATAATCTCTGGTTTCTTTAGAAACAGACACACTTAGGACTGAGCATGCGCATTGGCTGGTCCAGCCAGAAAACTATTTGAGCATTAAAAAAACAACATTTATCAGATTCATATTCATATCGGGACGGTTCATATCAGTTTTTTTTTTGCTGATTTGAAATATTTTAATTAAATGTAATTTCGGCTAGCAGTTTTTGAGATTACAGAATTTCCCCATTCAAGTAGTTATGACTTGGTATTGGACTTTGCTTGATACACAGTGATATGAACAGTAAAACAGTAATTCTAACCCGAGTCCTCGTCCTTTGGATTGGCTTTGGTAGCAACACGACAACATGTCGACAACACGAACCAAACTCTGCCAAGCCTCTGCTACAACTACAGTGTTTGCGGGTCAAAGTAGACATTGTCCATGGGCAGCCAATGAAGACCATTGGCGGGCTTTATGCAAATTTGTTACAAACCCACGTAGGTTCATTTCAGGCAGTTGAGAATCGATTCTTTCTTTTAGGAGACAATAACTCCATTTATCATGCAGTTTGATCTTTGAAACTTTGCAGACATTTACATTCACAAACAGCTGTATTACACACTACATGAAAGGTAATATCTGAAGGCATCATAGGTGAACTTAAAAATTTGACATCCACTATTTACAGAAAGTTTATTAACCATAAAATTGTAAGTACTTTTTTAATGATGTTTTATTAACAAAGTTCGGGAGGAGCACGTTCAAATAATCAAGCAATCAATCAATCAATTAATCAACTCATCAAACAATTACCATGTCTACCCAATCAGCATGAGAGGAAGCATATATATATTCACTCTGTCAACTTACCTAACTTCCTTGACAGTTTCAGCATCCCTCCATTACCCCGACTCCTCACTCTTGGCTTGTTCTTTCACAGCCAGAAATACGGGGGAAGTACTCTGGGTTCGGGCCAAATACCGAGCCCGGAGCCCTTTCCTCGGACAGCACGCCAAATACGCATTTATTCTATCTGACTTATTTGTCAGTGTGAACTCGTGAATTTAGAATTAAAATAGTCAAACCTGTTTCGGCTTTTCCTTTTTTAAGCATCAAAATTGTGTCAGTAAAAAAAGAGTGAGCAAAATAGTTTCATCATTATTATTTTAACTGTGTGAGTGCGTAATGAGTAATTTACATATTCTACGTTTATTATGTAGTTTGATTATGGGTTAATTATTTTTGCTTAGCTGATTAATAGCAATGACTTAATTATATTAGTATTCAGTATTTCCTACAGTAGATAGTTAATGGTTTGAGCAGCAGTTGGTGAACTCAACTTATTTATTTACTTGTAATTTTCTTTTTCTAGAATACAGAAAAAATATTTTTCCTCTTAATGCATTTAACAGTTTTATAATGGTTATTGACATTTACTCAGACATGCTATTTTTGGCAGATGCACACAGCTGTATATCAAAGGTACAGTTCATCATGACTCCACATCTTGTAAACAGTGTAATTGAAATAGAGCTCAACTGTCTTTCTCTTGTTCTTTGACTCTTTTAGCTAAAGGTTTACGAGAGAGAATGAGGGTTAAAAGAGAATGAGAGAACACTCACACAAACCCTTTTTAATTGCAGGAAGACTATGCCCACTGGGCCGCACCAAAGCAAATGGAAACTGAAATAAGATTTGTCAAATGAAACATTGGAAACAATGGACACTATTTAATTTAGCATATGAGTTATGCCAGCTTAAAACCCATTATATCTCATGGACTTGAGCCAGAGAGAGAGAGAGAGAGAGAGAGTGTGTGTGTGTGTGTGTGTGTGTGTGTGTGTGTGTGTGTGTGTGTGTGTGTGTGTGTGTGTGTGTGTGTGTGTGTGTGTGTGTGTGTGTGTGTGTGTGTGTGTGTGTGTGTGTGTGTGTGTGTGTGTGTGTGTGTGTGTGTGTGTGTGTGTGTGTGTGTGTGTGTGTGTGTGTGTGTGTGTGTGTGTTTACGAATGCAATACCAGTGGATGTTTGCTTCATTTTCCCCTTCAAGATAATTTTATATTAATGGGAACTTCCGATCATTTCCTTGTGAAAATTTCTGCACTCTTCTCTCCGTCTCGTTCACTCGGATGTACGTCATTGCGAGTGCCCACTACTGGCGGAAACTGCAATGGGCTGAACTGGAACGTCCTAAGCCCTTGATCACTTGGAATCAGCTATGTAGTTGATTTATTATTTACAACCCCAAATCAGAAAAAGTTGGGACACTGTACAAATTGTGAATAAAAACAGAATGCAATGATGTGGAAGTTTCAAATTTCAATATTTTATTCAAAATACAATATAGATGAGATATCATATGTTTAAACTGAGAAAATGTATCATTTTAAGGGAAAAATAAGTTGATTTTAAATTCCATGGCATCAACACATCTCAAAAAAGTTGGGACAAGGCCATGTTTATCACTGTGTGGCATCCCCTCTTCTTTTTTATAACAGTCTGCAAATGTCTGGGGACTGAGGAGACAAGTTGCTCAAGTTTAGGAATAGGAATGTTGTCCCATTCTTGTCTAATACAGGCTTCTAGTTGCTCAACTGTCTTAGGTCTTCTTTGTTGCATCTTCCTCTTTATGATGCACCAAATGTTTTCTATGGGTGAAAGATCTGGACTGCAGGCTGGCCATTTCAGTACCCGGATCCTTCTTCTACGCAGTATATGGTCTGGCATTGTCATGTTGGAAAATGCGAGGTCTTCCCTGAAAGAGACGATGTCTGGATGGGAGCATATGTTGTTCTAGAACTTGGATATACCTTTCAGCATTGATGGTGCCTTTCCAGATGTGTAAGCTGCCCATGCCACACGCACTCATGCAACCCCATACCATCAGAGATGCAGGCTTCTGAACTGAAGCTGATAACAACTTGGGTTGTCCTTGTCCTCTTTAGTCTGGATGACATGGCGTCCCAGTTTTCCAAAAAGAACTTCAAATTTTGATTCGTCTGACCACAGAACAGTTTTCCACTTTGCCACAGTCCATTTTTAATGAGCCTTGGCCCAGAGAAAACGCCTGCGCTTCTAGATCCTGTTTAGATATGGCTTCTTTTTTGACCCATAGAGTTTTAGCCGGCAACAGCGAATGGCACGGTGGATTGTGTTCACCGACAATGTTTTCTGGAAGTATTCCTGAGCCCATGTTGTGATTTCCATTACAGTAGCATTCCTGTAGATCACGGGCATCCGGTATGGTTTTCCGGCCTTGACCCTTACGCACAGAGATTGTTCCAGATTCTCTGAATCTTTGTATGATATTATGCACTGTAGATGATGATAACTTCAAACTCTTTACAATTTTTCTCTGAGAAACTCCTTTCTGATATTGCTCCACTATTTTTCGCCGCAGCATTGGGGGAATTGGTGATCCTCTGCCCATCTTGACTTCTGAGAGACACTGCCACTCTGAGAGGCTCTTTTTATGTTGAAAATTGGTCCTCCAGCTGTTCCTTATATGTACATTTAACTTTTCCGGCCTCTTATTGCTACCTGTCCCAACTTTTTTGGAATGTGTAGCTCTCATGAAATCCAAAATGAGCCAATATTTGGCATGACATTTCAAAATGTCTCACTTTCAACATTTGATATGTTATCTATATTCTATTGTGAATAAAATATAAGTTTATGAGATTTGTAAATTAATCCATTCCTTTTTTACTCACAATTTGTACAGTGTCCCAACTTTTTCTGATTTGGGGTTGTACTAAAAATCTGCGAAAACGACTAAAAACGCTGTATTATGCATGCCAGGCCAGTAGTTGGCGATGTCACTTTGTAAAGAAAAACTATATGGCTATAGACTGAACACGTAATACACATGCATGGCATCACCATTTTCACAAAATCATGTTTTTGTCGTTTACACAGAGATGATAACGGTATCGTTTTCACAAACTTGCACTTTGAACCCCGTTTACAAAGGTTTGCGTTTTCAGGCCCCCAATACGCTATTGTCGTGTAAATAAATGGACAAAAAGCATAAAAAGTTTTCAATTTTAGTTGAAAACGGTATCGTGTTTTTTATCCTCTTCCAATCACACACACCTGTGGGTCTGGCAGACTGAATCTTCTCTCTCTCTCTGTCTCTCAGCAGATGCTTGACTGGCCTCTCCCTGCTGGTCCTGGCAGGCTCTGGTGTGGCCAGGGGGTCAGTGCAGTCCAACCCAAAGTAAATAATTAGTGACACTGGCTGGAGCTCTTTGTCTATGTGCATGTGTGTGTATGTGTGAGCGTGTGTGTCTTAATTTGGCTAAAGCTCGCGGCCGTGAAGAGAGATGTCATTATTTACGCCAGATTATGGTTGCCGGGTGCCACCAAGGGAGTCTGTTGCCCATTCCACCGGAAAGCTGGCTTAAGCTGTTTATTTACCATTCCTTGCGAGTGTATGTGTGTGCGAGCGGAGGTTGGCGTTTTTTAATTCGCCTCATCCTCCATTTAACAAGCACTTCAGTGCATTTAGAATGAAATTAAAACTAATTAATTGGGTCTAATGTGATTTTTTTTTTTTTTAATCATTGTTGTTTTTGCTGTATTGGGATTTCCCATTTAACAAGCAGACCTGCCAGTGCTAATTAAAAAATTCTATAATCAAATTGATAACACCTTTAATATGTTATACACTGTGATGTTATATAATCCACCTTGTTTTACTACTTTTTTACTTTGCTGTTTTCCTAAAGTTCTTTCCGACATAAGGTGTTTTTTCCTGCATAACTGATACAGAATATAGATGATGAAGTACTAATTTCACCCTATTTCTAACATTTGGACCATCAGTGAAACATCTTTTGGTGATAAAGTAGTTTCATTACATCTTGGTAATGTTATCAAGCCCCTCTAAATTTCATGCTGTCAGTTTTAAGAGAGAATTTACTGACATTGTGTTGTTTTTTAATGGTGCTTCAATAGGTCGTTCTTATGAAAACTGGAATAGACATAAAGCCATTACACATCTGTCCTACATTTGAGGTTACATTGTAGTTTTTATTCAAACTTTATTTAAGATACACATAAAAATAAATGTTATAGCATTTCCACCAAGGGTGGCATTGTAAACATGTCTTTTAATTATTCATCTTTTTAACAACAACAAAAATACTATTATTACAAATAATTGTATTATTATTAATACATTATTACAATTTAAAATAACTTTTCTATTTTAATATCCTGTGATGGAAGAGCTGTATTTTCAACATAATTACTCAAGTCTTCAGTGTCACATAATCCTTCAGAAATCATTCTAATATGCAGAAATCGTTCTAATTTAAACTGATAAAATAATTGCAGCCTTGGTAAGCAAAAAAGTATTTAAATAAAACATTTTTTTTTATAAGGGCAAAGAAAAGGACCCTTTCTTTGTCCTTTTCTATTCTTGGTATTTTCTCTTTCTCTTGACCCCTTTCCTTGCATTGACTTCCCCAACTTCATCCCCAAGTCAGAAGATCACAGATAATGCCAGGCGAGGGGTGTAGTGGGCATGTGTGTAAGACTGGGCCCAACTGCTCTGCTCTGCCCTGCCCTGGCACTTCCCTGGCACAAATTAAAGATAGCCCAGCCTCGGTGTGTGCCAATCTGCTGCTTCTCCCCATGCCTTCTGTGCCAACACCTCAACGAGTTTACAGATGACTGGTTCGGTATCTTCCTTGACACTTTTAAATCCATGTTTTGGATTCCAATGGTCCCTTTGTATGCAGATTAAATTTATTTAAGGGAGGGAAAGAGTGGTACACACAGGGTTAACCGTGTGTGACCATCACTCAGTGTGTAATTCTTAAATTGGAGAAGCCTTTAATGAAACACATTTGGTCAGGTGATAATAACAGAATAAGGCTGGAGAATCATAATCGCGGGTGTGAGATCGTTACCAACACCAACATGCCCTGCACAAAGGCAGGGGGTCCATTTAAAGAAGTAGGCCTATATCTCATAGTCTTAATGACTTTCTTTTTTAAAACATTTTTAAAATTAATATAAACTGATTTGATAAAAGTTATCGAATGGGATTAATTTAAGAGGAAAGGAAAATTGGTGTAATGGGGTGCAAAAAGAGGCTGATGATTTATATAGGGTGAATGAAGGGTGATAGGGACAATGTTTCTTGCCATAAATTAAAAACAACAGCCCAACACATGATACACTTCTGTAATAGGCCCTACTGGAGATTTTACCTATCCATTTGATGAGGAAACAATGTTATATTAGGCTGTAATGAAAGGATGCGTGACATACTGTTTTATGTAAACTGAGCCAAAACCTTTTTTTTTTTTTATTCATCTGTAAACATTTTGTGTGATTGGGACAGCACATATTTTCATTTATTTAGGCTAGAGTAAGCATATTTATTGAACAAGTTAGTTCATCCATTCATATGCAAGATTTCCTTTTTCTGTTTATCATTTTTAACAGTTTATAAATCCATCCTCAATTCATTCAACACTTAATTTAGTGTTGCAAATACAAGCTAGTTCATGAACATTTGTTTTGCTGATTAGGGGTTGCACAAATGAAGAAGTTGGAAACCACCAATTTAGAATATATAGAGCATTTTCTTAATTAGCAAAGCCTTTAAGCACTGTCCCAATCATCCAAAATCATGCTATCCCATCCATCTGAATTTTGTTTGTGTGGATAGGACGAAATAAAAACAACCTAATTCTGAAAACAACATGATATTAACACATTTTTTACTGATTTTGTTGCAGTAGTGCATCGTTTTCACGTTTCAATCAATGGTTTCTGCAATACAGCTATGACAAATGTATGACCTTATTATGAAAACTACAGAGACCCCATAATCAAAATTGAACGCCATCAGTAAAAACAAAAAAGTTTTTATTTTCACTCAGTAGGCAAGAAAATAATCGCTGTACATTTATACTGTCCCATTTGATACTTATTACCCTTAATTCACCCCTAAGATTTGTACAAGACATGGAATTGAAGCAAAATCAGACCATGTCAGCCAAACATTTTAATTCATGCAAACTTTTAATAATGTTTGTCATGCATCACATTCGGAACCTTAATTTCATTTTTACGATTTAACAGTTAGGCCGATGCCTTTTCCATTAGCCTGATGTTCGACACACAATAGGCTATTTCTTCCCTGGCATTTATTGAATAAATAAATGAGCATAATAGTCCAGGCGTTTTAAGCCAAAATGGGGGTCAACTGTGAACAAATTGCAACAGAATCAAACTCAACTGATTTTGTATCCTCCATATGTCCTGAGTAAGGAAAAAAAAAAGCCCCGAAGAATCCCATTAGGGGAAAGTTCCGAAAAAGACCCAAATATATCATATTCATACGCCTATTCATTCTTTTTCTCACATGAACAGGGTAAAAATTTTAACCTTTAGATATCACCATGAAAATTACTGAGTTGATTACTTACATCAAGACAAACAAAAAATGTATTACTAGTTTTTTTATATTGTTTGTTAACATGGACAAACGGTGCATAATCTAATTACAGATGTGCTAATTTGCATACCACAACAGATCTAAACATTGGGTATAGCCAGGTGAAAATGTCTTGTTGAATCTTGTTGACATATAACAGTAAAATACTTAATATTAAGGTCTGAATGGAACCCATTTAGGCTACCCATGAGCATTAATACATAGAGGCAGGAAGAAGTACTTTAAACCAGCCTTTATTAATTATTATTGCAGAGATGGGGTTTGGGGCTGGGTCCGTGGGACTGTTTCTGGGGATTCACTTTTTATTTTGCCTACCTTTTGTCTTCTGCATTCTCCTTACCATTGTCTCCTGTTCTTCCCTCAGACTCGTCCCCCAGAAACGGTCCCACGGACCCAGCCCCAAACCCAATCTCTTAAAAATGAATAAAGGCTGGTTTCTAAAGTACTTCTTCCTGCCTCTATGTATTAATGCTCATGGGTAGCCTAAATGGGTTCCATTCAGACCTTAATATTAAGTATTTTACTGTTATATGTCAACAAGATTCAACAAGACATTTTCACCTGGCTATACCCAATGTTTAGATCTGTTGTGGTATGCAAATTAGCACATCTGTAATGCACCGTTTGTCCATGTTAACAAACAATTAAAAAAAACTTGATGTAAGTAATCAACTCAGTAATTTTCATGGTGATATCTAAAGGTCAAAATTTTTACCCTATTCACGTGAGAAAAAGAATGAATAGGCGTATGAATAGGATATATTTGGGTCTTTTTCGGAACTTTCCCCTAATGGGATTCTTCGGGGCTTTTTTTTCCTTACTCAGGACATATGGAGGATATAAAATCAGTTGAGTTTGATTCTGTTGCAATTTGTTCACCCTTTTTTCCTAAAACGCCTGGACTATAATATGGAAATATTATATAGACACAGGTATTTGACAGCAGGTGAAGAACCAGGTGAAATAATTGCATATAGATATAGTCTTAGCTATATTTCCACTCTGTGCTTTACTGGAGACATGCTTATTTTTTATTTTATATATTCTTTTTTACTTTTTTTCTTGAACAGACAAAAATTAGATTCTCTGACGCACCTCTCCTATACTCCCAATGTTAATTTATATTAGTCAACCAGATAGAAGGGCATGTTAAAAGCCTAGGCCTTTAGGCTAACTCAAAATATTAAGTGAAACGTTCTTCAGTTGCTGCATTGAGTGGAAAGCTATAGATGGATTGTGACAATTTAATATGATAGCCTACCTGTGCTTTAGGTCCAATTAAACAATGAGGACCCATCCGTGCTCAAATGTATGTGTGCAGGCCTATGTATTTGCACGGTGATGCTGAATCGATTTGACACCTCGGAATGAAGGAGATCTTATTTTTCACGCTCGTTTCGGGCTGTTGAAATAATCTGGTCTCATTAGTCGGCCGCCGAACTGGTCTGATTTATCCAGACTGTCAGTGACCCTGTAGTACCGCGGGTCCCGAATCAATCACCGAGCTTGAACGGCTAAACCTGAGACCAAAACGTGCTTGATTTATCTACCAAATTACAGAGGCCTAAAGACACGACCGAGGAAATTGTGCGCTACTCCCTCAAGCAGTGTAACATCTCAGGCCCACCCCCACTCAAAGGATCTCTAAACAAATTGTTGGGGGTCTTACAAACCACATTAAACGGGTTATTTCTATATTACATTAAGAAACTTTCAGTTGCATTTTAGGTCACCCAAAAACATTTCAATTTCACCTGCTGCTAAACAGAACAAATTGCGTTAGCATGACGACAACAGTAGGCTACATTGCTCGAGCACTTTCAGAAATGATCAGTATCGAACGGTATATCGGTGTAGCTACTGACATTATTTATCAATTTATTATAAAGGCTATTCCTATACCAGTTATTTCAGGGAGAAAAAAATGAAACAAAAACGATAGAGACGACAAAAGACATTACGGATTGCACTGACAAGAACCAGTTGATTTGGACCAACGCTATCTCACGACCATTCGTACGAGTGAGTAGGCTACGATGTGGTTATAATTCGTACGATTTGTCTAAACCCCAGTGATGGGTAGGTTTAAAGGTGGGGTCAGGGGTAAGTCATTCGTACGATTTCATACGAATTGGGCAACTGTAAAATATGTACGATTTAACAAAAATCGTACAAATTCGTACAAATTGCAGTGAGATTACACTGCAAACAAAAATGTTCAGAAAATTTAGTCGCATAGAAACGAAGAGTGAATTTAGCAAAAGTTTGCAGTGCATGACATGTTATGACTGTAACAAGGCGATGTTAAATATGAAAATAAACGCATTTATCGCCATTGAACTTCGAGAAGGTGAACCCAAATGCATCTAAAAGTACATGGTCAGGGTGTAGCAGGTTTTGTGATGGCACAGTAGATGGCACAGTAGGCTATGTCCACTTTGAGCCATATATAGGCCTAAATTCGACTCTGTTGCAGATTGTCTTCTGTAAATGGAATACAGCATTAGGCTACTTAAAATTTGTAGGCCTAGTTGTTGTTGTTTTTTTTTTTTTTTTTTAAGTTTCGCCTTTTTATTTAGAATTTCAGATTTTCATTTATCGTTTCAAGTTTCTATATTTAGCTACAATTTAATGTTTCAAATATTACATTTCATAACATTATTTCTGTAATTATCATGTTGTCTATGATAAATGAGTGTATCATGTGTATCATTATACAATCTGTGTATATGCACTTTTTAATGGGAATTGACATTAAATTATTTAGGAAGTTGATATCCTGAAAAAAAAAGTTAGGCTATACAGGACTATGAATAAACCTAAAAACACCTATAGCCTATATAATCACCTAAAATATACTCATTCAACATTCACATAAATATCAACGAAAAATATCTTGTTTATTTAGAGAAAAGGCCATGTGTCAATCCATATGCTTCTTTGCCGCCACTGCATATTCTTCCCACAGAAATGAAGCGAGAGTGCATGAGAATTGACGTTTTGTATTAGAATTGTGCAATGGTTTTCTTTTTAAATAAAAAATGTGACATGCAATTAAATGAAAAAGCTCAACCAGCATTAATGAAACCTTATATCCTAATTCCAAAACACAATGTTTTGGGCCATCATCCACGTTAAGGTTTTTATGGGTGGGGATTTCAAAAAGAAAGACAACCCCGTTGTCCGTTGTCTGTGCATGCGGCTCTAGGGTGGCAATCTCTCCCGGGAGAAAAGAGGAAATGAGATACGGAGATAGAAGGCTACGGGAGGTGGTAAATTAGCTGCCTGATCCGCACTCATTGGCGCATACACTTCCCCCATTAACCACACTCTCTCCACCCGGCTCCCTCTCCCTCTCTCTCTCTCTCTCTCTCTCTCTCTCTCTCTCTCTATCTCTCTCTATCTCTCTCGCTGCTGTTTCTCCACTCAATACCCGGGGCATGGCGGCCTTGTAGATTTATCATGCGGAGAAATGAATGTATGATGATCAGTTAAATTGAAAATCAGCAGCCGGCTGTCGATGAGAAGCAACACCTTCGTAATTAGCAAGAGAAATTGGGGCTTATGGACAGATAATAGCGTAAAAACAATTTACACTCCTCCCTTCTCCGTTTATAATGAGTCTCAGGGCTCAAAGTGAAAACTTTTTACTCCCTGAATCTATAAACCGAGTTCATAACGTGTACAAGACTAGATTACAGCACTGGGGGCCTGACCAGACGTGAGGAGAGCCTGTAGTATCATCAATTCATTTAGTATAAATCAATTCATTGTTAGTCTTAATAAATTATTATGCTTAGCCCACTCGTGCTTGGAGGATCCCGAGTGCGTGGATGTGTCAGACCTTCACAATCAACTCATATAAAATATGCCACTGTAAAATATAGCCTTTCTTGCACTCATTTCGTACACTCATAACTACACTAAAACATTTATATTTCTCCTCGCTGAAGTAGCACATCCCCCCAGAGAAGATCCCTTCTCTCATTATTTTTCCTATAAGCTAGGTCTCATGCAGTGCAAATAGCAGTAACCCGAAATAAGAAATTATGTAAATGTTATTAAGGCTAGAAGATGTCATTCATAGGGTAAAGCTCAGTCCCTCCGTTTACTTTTAATTTATTTGCAAATACAGGGGCTCAGTGAAGATGACCGGAGGCTGGCAGTTTTACGTTTGTATAATACTGCCCACTTCTACAGAATCTAAACTGTGTGTTGAGAAAATCTTTTAAGAAACGTAATAATTAAAGGTTTGCTTTAAGAATCCAAAATCCATCACAGACCCATGCTGGGACCGTCTTTCCTTCTTGACACAGACATCCCTGATCATACTGATCACCATAGCCTAATTCACTTATGTCCGCTACTATTTCAGTGCAGATGCTGTAACGTGCCATCATGAGTTGACCCTATGTAACATTATTATAGTAAACTGGTCTCGGTCTCTCGGTCTCTCTCTCTCTCTGTGTGTGTGTGTGGCCTGGTAAACCCATTATTGGGGGGGAAAAACGTCCCCACAAAAATGGCAATATCTGGAATCTTTGTCCTTGTGGGGACATTTTTTGGTCCCCATGAGGAAAACAGCTTATAAATCATACTAAGTGATGTTTTTTGAAAATGTAAAAATGCATAAAGTTTTCTGTAATGGATAGGTTTAGGGGTAGGGCTACAGTTTGTACAGTATAAAAAATCATTATGTCTATGAAAAGTTCCCATAAAACATGAAAACACAACGTGTGTGTGTGTGTGTGTGTGTGTGAGAGAGAGAGAGAGAGAGAGAGAGAGAGAGAGAGAGGGGAAGAAAGAGAGGGGGCTGTTCTTATAGAGCGACAAATGATCAATAGGCCGATAAGGCAGGAACATCAATGTACGCGACAGAACAATGAGGGATATCATCGAACATCTATCTTAATATTGCCGCCTACGCGTGCCCTGACAGGCCCGCGCGCCTCATGAAAATTCCACCCCGCGAATCACCCAGGCTTGCGCGCGCACGCACACACACATCCTCACACGTACGCTCGCAGCTGCCTGGGCTATTATTTCCCCATTTCAATCTGACTCGCCAGCCTTTCATGCTAATTCTATTATTGTTGGAAGTTTATGTGATTTCATATCGCTGGAATCGGTAATGCATAATAACCCTTCAGGCTAACAGAAAAAAAAAACGTATCCTCCCAGCCGCCACCGGGAAAATAATTACTTTCATATCAAAACTCCACAGGAGCTGACCGAGTCCTACCGCCCGCGGCGTGAGACCTCATTTTAACTGGAGGTTTTGAATGAATGAATTTGTTAAAGCAATAAACACGAGCCTGCTGTACAGCAGCCTCTCAAAACGATAAACAAAACAGACAGGATAACCGTAAGCACTGAGGTGGCAATACAAGGTGTTTTCTTTGACAATATTTTATTATTCTTATTCTTATTACTTATCAAAATGTTACATATATAAATATTTCCGATACTTTATCATTTATACAACGTTTGAAGATATGTTGTTCTCGTAAGCTAACTTGTTCCTTAAAGTTAGACGAGTCGCTGAATTGGAACAGATATTTTACGCCGAAACAGATAGTTCACCTGAATAAAGAATATCCGTTTCTGAACAGTATAAAAAAATGAATCAAAACAGTCTTGTATAGAAAAACGTGTCGTTATCAGCTTTGGGATTATGATAAGTCACTTGGCGCCACTGGATATTTCAGTCCATGTCAACGTCTTCTCCATCTTTGTTTGTGTCAGCACATTCAGACTGACACTGGTTAGGAGAGATGCTTTCTTTCTGGCTTGAGTTTGTGACAATGGACTCAGAGTCGTTTTCAAACGAATTTGATTCTGCAAAACATTTCTCTGAGCTTGTGTTTGAAGGCTGAATGGAAGAAGAGTTCTTGCTTTCTCTTTGCAGCTCGGTGTCTTTGCACAAGTGATTGATGTTTTTCTGGTTTGAGGTTGAGATGTCTGTTGAGGAACAGTTGTGACCCGAGTGTCCTGAATCCTGACTCGGTTTCGTCGCTGTCTGTGGCACAATGAAACCCAGCGGCTGGGTAATGGGATATAAAAGAAAATGGCCTTTACCAACCAGTGGTCGCTGCGGCGGTAACTGAGAAAAATCCAGGATAGTTTTTCTCCTGGGACTTGATTCGGCAAGTAAACTCTCCACACTGAATGGGTTGAGTTTCTGGAGCGTGGGGGCGCGTGTGATGCCGTTCGCGGGGTCCATGGGCTCCGCTGCCTCGTTGACTGTACTGGCTCTTTGGTGGCGTGGATGTTGGTCACAGATACGTTCTGTATGCTGTCGGTGAGTGCTAGGCTGAGGCCCGGTGTGTGGAGTGGACTCGCTATCGGTGCTCTGCGATACTCCACTGTCGCTGTCAGATCCAGGCGTGTGGAAGAGATCACCAGCTAACAGCTTGTTCTGGGATTTCAGCAGTTTGCGCTCCTGTTTTCGCTTCTTCTTTTCCATGCGCTCCAATTCCCGTCGTGCGATCTCCTCCGGGTCCATTGGTTCGCCGCTGCAGGTGGTGGGGTGAGAGTTGTGGGCCGGTCGACCGGGCCCTTTCTTCGTGTTCTCCTTTTTGCGCCATTTAGCTCGCCGGTTTTGGAACCACACCTAGAAAGCAAAGGTTGAGATTTTTGGTTTGTTTCAAAATATGGTAGAATCAATTAATATAAATGAACCTCGAATTATTGTTAGACAAATTGCTTGAATAAATCTGACAAGCTCCTGAAATCTACAAATATTTCGTTTCTTTATCGCAATATTATCCTGTAATTACAAATCACAGAATTGTGTCTTTTTATTTATTTAATTGTATTAATGTATTAAATTAAATAAAACGGCAATATTGATTAAAAAAAGCAGCTAAAGGTTCAATAGCAGTCATTTTCTAAAAAAAAAAAAAAAAAAAAAAAAAAAAAAATGCTCGATTTCTGAAAACTCTTGTTTTTCTATTTGACATCCAAGGTTCATCAACAATGACACGAATTGGACAGAGGAAATGTTTTAATCTATACACTCTTAAAAATAAAGGTTCTTCATAGAACCTTTCCATTCCACAAAAGGTTATTATAGTAGAAAAGGCTTCTTCAGATTTTTTTTTTTTTTAGAATTATCTGCACACTATGGGAAAAACGGTTATTTTAAAAACTGTTGACTGAAAGGTTCTTTGGGAAACCTTTCCATGGCATTGATGCTAAATCACCCATTTGGAACCTTTATTTCTAGGCATATTCTCTAGCATAAAGCCCTTAGCCACAGATGCGCTTGTCTTAATTGTCAATTGATTTAATGTAATGGCTCACTCTCAATCTTTCAATTAAGCCTGGTTCTTGCGTGGCTAATTTGGGCCTGTTCCCCTAAAGTTCATTTAGGCGCGTATAAGCGCTAGGACAGATTTGGCCCAGCAGAGGTAGAGAGCAGCAGGCTCGCACCTCACACCCAGACCCCTCACATGGCGACTGCCGTCTGTTCAGCGCTGATAACACCACAGTTAGCATCCACCAGCAGGCTAAGACGCATACTAACATAGAGACATCGAGGCTATACATGACAATAGCTGTGTATACGCATGAAATGTTAATGTCGGTAAAATCTGTGAGCACACAAACCTAACGATAAAGAAGGCTAATCTTCCTTGAGGAATAAGAATAATACAAAGCTTAGCTTTTAACTCCCCAAACAAGTCTGCTTCTCATCCAGCGTCGAATTTCGACAAAAAGGGAAAATGCAGACAAAGGCACGTCCAACGCTTATAGCATCACAATCCACTGGCCTATATTTCATTTAGTAAAGAATTGGTAAAACTGATCATATATTAACTAAAATGTTAGTAAATGTGTTTAATATATTAGTCAATGAAACAGGACATTTGTATAATTTTAAAATATCTAAATGTCAGGATTTTTATCTTAATAAAATTAACAAATTGTTTATAATAATCTGCTTTAGAATTGAATGCATTTGCAGCTAAATCTGTTATGAATAAATTGTTGTCCACATCAGGCTAATGTTATAAGATCTTTCATGTTTTTAATTGCTGAAATGGTTAAACATTTGAACCTTGCTATTATTTGAAATTGTATGCTGTTGTCATGCATTTAGAAAAATAATTCTAACTTTTAGCATTTAAAGCTTACATTTTTAATTAGCATTTAGCATTGTAAAAAAAAAAAAAAAAAAAAAAAAGGTAGGCCAAAAGCATTGCTTATATATAACATGGAGTGGATGTACTATAGCTAATTCTGTGTCTGTTAATAATAAATAGGCCATTGCAATAAAGGTCAATGAAATTTTGTTATGACATAAAAACAAACCAGCGTTTACCTGAACACGTGACTCAACAAGGTCTAGACGTAGCGCGAGCGCCTCGCGCATGAACACGTCCGGATAATGGCTTTCGTTGAACGCTTTCTCTAGTTCCTCCAGCTGCCAGCCCGTAAAATTTGTACGCGTTCGCCTCCGTTTACAACCAGGGCTTTCCTTGTCGGGGTCTCCGCCATCTAGGATCACAGAGCATGTGAGAACGCGCATGCAAACATGAACATACACACTACTCTACTTAGAATAGTCTACATAACATTTTGGTTACAGAAATTATTTAAAACACTACAATTTTATAACAATCCAGTGGCTGTCAAATAAAAAACTAGAATAATTTTTTTTTTCACATGAGTCCAGTGCCCGATGTATTGCCATTAATTAACCTTTGGAGTATAGGTTACATTAAAAAAAAATGTTTACCTGTGATTGCCATGCATGATTCTTAAAATACAGCCTACAGAAATGATGTGATTAATGTGATTAAGTTCAATGCCGTGTTTTATTTCACAGTCATTTGTAACACATTTAGCCTACATAATATGAGTGTTTATTGATTCGCACAGTCTAGAATTACAAATAGACTTCGGCTAGCCCATAAAACATGAATCAAACGCCTTTAAAACCACAGAAAATAATCTGTTATCATGATGAGGATTATAATACATTTCATTATTATCAGTGTATTATAAGTCCGAGTAAAATCGGCCTACTTTCTAGTTTTCCTGAAATCATGGAAACGAAACAAAGCTTCCATTTCTTAAGTGTGCAATTTACAAATAAAATACAATAAAAGTATTCCATATTCTTTTGGCGAGCGAGAGGCCTCGCGTAACTTAAATATTTCCCCAAAACTGTTAATAATATAACTGTATAGCCTACTATATTCTACATGGAATAGAAGAAGCGGATAACCATTCTCTTACCGCTGAGTTTATACTGATTATCCCCGTTAACACCACATCCAGATCCGAGCAATGGGTTGGAGTTTGCAACAGACGCTGAGCATGATCCGTTAAGTAATCCGTCTATAGAAAAAGGAACAGCGACCGCTGACTGTAGCTGGTGTCCGGTGATATCGTAAACATGATGGTGACCGAGGTGGTAGGGGAAACCCATTCCAACCATGCCCCCCAAAGAGCCTCCAAACTGGGCATGAGGATGCTCGAGGATCCGGCTATCCATCATTGCATCTCCGGAATCAGGGAAGCGTCTGTCTGGCCAAAACAAGCTCCAACTCTTCCCTCAGTGCGCATGCAGGAGCCGTGAAAGGACGTGCGGCGTTCACATGCTTTGCGATCCCAATTAAGGAATAAGGAGACCGAGGCAGGCGTGCAGGCTTTACGCTCTTTCCTACTTTGTCAACATCAACTCTCCCCTTGTCCAAATAACTAGCTCTCGCGCTAGGGAATTCGTGACCAATAAGAAACGTTAATCGTCGGTGACGTCAGAGCCACGACACGAGCGTTTTCCATATCGATTGCTAATTATACCTGACATCCACCTCAATAAACAATACCAGCGCTGTCACAACACGACACGAGACATCACAACTAGACGGGAGGGAGGAGAAAGGGGAGGAGGCGAAACCGGCAAATTGATTGATTCCCGACTAAATTCTAAACAGCGACTACATAAACACACACTGATTCCGTTCCAATAGCTTACTGTTCTGCTCTGAAAGCCTCGTTCGTTCGTTCGTTCGTTCTATGAAAACAAAATAACAAATAGGCTACTAACAACCGAAAACGTCAAGTGCCTCATACTTTTCAAGGAACGTCTTGCTCTCTCTGAACGCGTAAAATGATGTTCTCCCATTACGCGGAGGCATGGTTCCCTGAATAGAGTGATCCTATAACGGACGGAGAATCACCCACCCTGTTGCGAGCTGTCAAGATGAATTTAAAACTACAAGCACCTCAGCCTTTCTAATATCTACACGCGAGCGCGCCTCGAACTCATTTCCACTGTTCTGATTACTGTGGCCTTGATTTTGGCAGGTGTTATGAAAAAGAATTCTGGAGGTGGAAACAAAAGTGAGTCTGACAGAATAACTGTGAGGGGGGCAAGCTATATGAAAGCACAGACGTGTTTGTCTTATATAGATTATTGGCTTATACAGAGTTGAACTGACATGCTTAATAGGCTAACTTCATGCAAATAATCAATTATGCTTCTGATCATTTGTGTCTACTAGAGGGAGTGTGGTGTGAGAAGGTCATAATAATCCATTTTACAAATAAAATACATTTTAAAAGAAGGTACATGCAATAATGACAATTTCCTAAGAAAAAAAAAATCTTAATTATGTCATAAATTAAAATTTTACGGTGAAATCATATTGCACACATCACACGTTAGAGTGTATATTGGGCACAGAAAAATATTAGATGATAATGATTAATTATTTCCTTATTATGTGATGGCTGTAAACTTTTAGTTTTTTTATTTATAATGTAGTTCCTCTGCCTCTAATGTTTAATTAAACGCTGTCCAGCACATGTTCAGGTTTGTGTGTGTGTGTGTGTGTGTGTAAGCGAGCGAGAGAGAGAGAGAAAGAGAGAGATGGTTCTGAATACAGGATGGTAATCAATCCTGTCCATGTATAAAGTAGTATACGGGTCTTTCCCTCTCCCTGCTCTCCTTCATTACCGAGAATTAATTCCACTTTATTTATCCAATTTCTCCAGCTGCCAGAACGTTAATTTGAGTTGAAATTTCTCACCACTCGCTCGCTTGCACTGACCCTCAGTAGCACCCGGATGGTGTGTAGTAATAACCTAAATCTTTCAACAGAGGGGCACGAAAATTGTTACCTTATTAGCATGCAAATTGTTTAATTAATATTATTAAGAAGAAGCATATAATCCGTTCGTCACTTGACCCCGCAGTCTGTTGGCTGGCCGCCTCTCTGCATTTCAATGTGTTCATTTCAAATCAGCACTTTGAAAAAAAAAAAAAAAAAAAAAGGCCTCTCTACTAAGGCTAGTCTCTTTCAAAGCACACAGTCCCTGCGTGAGCGCGCGTTTGATGCTACTTGGTTTGTATCTCTCTCCTCCACTCTTTATCCCAAAACATTTCATCACTTCGCATACAGGAATTATGGAAATCGTTTCATTCTGGTCCTCCTCCGACATCTAAGTTCAATAATTGGCTTCTTGTAGTTTGCTTTTTGAAAACCGCTTCTTGAAAGGGCACCCCTCCGGTTCTGAGCAAACGCTATCCGCTAGACGCGCGTGGCTCCTGGGTAGACAACCCTTGACACGCGGCCCCTGCGAAGCGTTGCAAAGCGCCCGTTGTTTTTAATCCGGCGGAGTGACTGTGTCAGATGCGCGGGCTTTAATTAACTTGATAATCATAAGTACGCAAGCCACACAAGGGCCAGGGTTCAGTGCGTTTTCGCACACTTTCGCTATTTTAATATGTAGCCTACCTCATGGTGATAATACATAAAAAAAATTAAGAATCAACACATGTCAAAATTAAACGTAGCCTATATTGCCCAATCAATTTATGGAAACCCGAAACCTGCATCCGTACATTGAGATTGGGATACACTAAGGTGTCTGTGTTACAGTGTAATTATGCATTTATGTACTGTGTAATAATAATAATTAACAACGTGCACTTACTATAGGGTTATGGTTCACTACATTTCTGCTCAGAGTAGAATAAACATTTTTACACTTAACCCATTTATAGCGGTTAAAGGGGTCCGATATATTTATGGTCCTATTAAAATCCACACAAACTTTAGCCAGGAAGATGGAATGGACTGGGCTGTTTCTCACTCTGAAGCTTGAAGCAACATATTTTTTTAAACGATAATCATAAATAACCATTAGGCTCGAATAAAACATTTTAATTAAAAAAATCAATATACTACTTTTGAAGGTCTTAATTACTAAATTAACTTAATGTGAGTTCATTTGAAGCTATCAAAACTGAGCAGCACATTAGTCGATGTACAGATAATTAGAGTGTGAAACGTAAATTAATTGTTGAAAGTCATTTGATCCACAAACGGAACCAATTAAAGTGTAAAATGATTTTCCTTTCTGTGTTTGTGTTTCACTCAAGCACATAGTTTGGTGTTTTAGTAGGAAACTAGGCTATCCCACCAGGCAAATTTCCCTCTAATCCCGCTCAGCTAATCATGCAATTAAAACTTTCCCGCGCGCTAATTATCTGCAATTGTTGGTCTGGCTGCAGAGAAAGCAGAAAGTAAAAGCGATTGATCCGAATTTTAATTCACTTCATTTCAGATTGAGAGAGGGGGAGAGAGAAAAAGCAATTCCCCTTCAAATTACCTTATTCAGCCTTGACAACCTACAATGCCCTTCAGGAATCTTACCCTGGTCTGCATTTATGAGGTATAGGGGCAAAATGGAATCCTTTTAATAACAATAACTCAAACTTATATTAGAGCAATACTTTTATTTCAATTAAAACTGACTTATCACCTTTTGCTAAAACGTGCTTAATATGCCAAAAATTATCAATGCTTGACGGACCCCGAGCAGAGATTGTCTAATTGTAATCAGCGAATCGAAGGTGCTTGTCGCTTCCCGTTGCCTCGCGCTGGTATGCACGGAAATAGAACTAATTTACTCGCCTCCCCGGGGAAATCCGCTGAACAGATTAACATTTTCAAAATATAGTAATAATATTATTTGAGCAATGGTGATGACGGCAATTTTTCGAAGCCTTTGTGAGAGTAATTTACATATTTTTCCAGTCCACTATTTTCTCCCGTTAATCACTCTTTGAAACTGAAGGACACATGAATGTGTGGCACTTGCACGTGGGGTGGGAGCGCGCTCCTGTGTGGCTGTGCGCTTATGCGCTCGCGCTAACAGCATATTGATTCTATCCATCCCCATGAAAAGTGAGGAAAATGAGCAGAAAAGACCTGTGACACGACTTTATTGATGATCAAGCACACAGGTATCACAGCTGTCAAAAACTTGAACTGTCATGTGGAGGAAGAAGAAACCATTCTTTTATCGCCACCTAGCGTCGTGCGATTTTGTGTGGTTTAACGTTAGGTGCCAAGGTGCCCCCAAAAAAGAGCAGATGTCTATATGGCGTCAAACCAAAAACCTTTACACCATTTATAACAAGCAATTTGATTTAATCACAATTTAAAAAAAAAAAAAAAAAAAAAAACATTTGAATGAAAACACATTTAAATGTAAAACGTTTTCTTTTTAAACAAATTCTTGAAAAAGTTCTTCTTGACCTGAAAAAAACGTGCCTTAAAAAAAAGATTAAAACATAAGAAAGAAAAAAAAGCAGTCATGGGGCTCTATGACAGCCTATAATGGCTTTTGATTCAATGTTGATGCACGTACAAAAGTTTTTCAAATAAAGTGTGTTTGTCTTAAAACTAGTTAAGAATTTAAGTCTTTTAATTAGACTTAGGCCTACTGTCTGTACAGTTACACCAGCTAGATTTGTTTTTACTTTACACACATATAAAATATTAAGAGAAAGAGAACTGAAAACATGTTCTTTATAGAAAAGGTGTATTCAAGTAATTTTTGAATAACTTAATAGATCCGGACAAAACAATGCTTGATATGCCATGTAATCAAAAACAACTTTAAATCGTTTACTGATCACTGTAAATAAGTTTTAGAGAGTTACAAATTAACTCTTATAACAAAAAGAAAATATGTCAGTGAACGATTATTGATAGAGGCAAGTCAAGAAGTGCTGGCAGACTTCAGTTCCTCAGACAGCTCAGGATCAGCCATCTCTCTAAGTAAATAAATCTCAAGACATCATGAGAATCAATCGTGTCATCCGCCGGGGTATCAATCAGGTTCTATAGCTGTACACTGACCGCGGTCGTTCGTGAGGGCCTTGAATAGTTCATATCTCTTTGTTATTCACGCTGCTCTAATCCCCTGGTGACTCGCGGGCTCACGGTTGTTCGGGTCTGGGACAATGAAGCATGGGAGGAGGAGCGTCAACTATTATTTTCGGCCGACGCGGCCATCTGCTGCGCAACCCAACACCCCAGAGACGGCCCAGTATCCACACTGTAAACCAGCGAAGATGTTTTAATTAAGGCGAGGCAGGTTAACTCCGCTGCCTAATGAATTGCCTTCGTTGCCCTCCCCTTGTCGTCCAAAAGAGCTGCTTGTCTCGGCCCCCTCTATAGAAACTATAGAAACAAAAGTTCTAGAAGTAGGCCTATACCACAGCATAGCACATTTGGACGTCTCTCTTATTTACCGCATCTTTAGGCTGTTTAGATCACCAATAGCATTAGAGCAAATTAGATCATTAGACTAAATATTATAAGATTTAATTATTTTCCTTCAAACTTTAGCCTAATTCTCAATCGGCCTATACATGTTATGGGAAGGATAATAAAAAAGCAGAGCCTATAATAAGTTAAAAATAGTAGGCTATAACATTAATATTGAATATTTTTATAACATGTATAACAATATTATTCTTCAATAATTTGTTCTCCAATAGGCTATATTTACTCATTACTAAAAGATGGTTCTCATGAAGTACACAGTTAAGCAAAGGAGGTGTAAATTGTGCGACAGAATAATTAGACGAGCCTATCTATTAAATACATAATTGTGTTTATGGAACCCGAGTCTAATTAAATGTAGCCTACTTAATTAGGCTACTCAACAGACGACTCGGATGGTAGTCACAGCGCTTCCTAGTGGTGATCCGAGTCATTGCCTCTCCCAAGAACTCCATATCTGCCACATTAAATTAAGATTAGGCCTATATGATACCGTGTGATTAGAAAGCACACATACGTCTGCAAGATGTCTGTTAAAGAGCGCTTCATCTGGAAAGCATCTGCTGTGTCAACATCTGAGAGATGTTTTTAATATGTCAGTCTTACATACATTCTAAATAAAAAAAATCTTAAAGTCATTTTCTAAATGTCTATTTAAAGTCTGACAGGAAACGTCCTAGAGAAGTATTGCAGATGAGCAATCACTCAAAAAAAGTATGTCTTACAGATGGATCAAATAGACATATTTGTGATGTAAGTGTGCACATAGCCCATTCAGCCAACTAAAATGTGGCTTACAATTAGCAGCTGTCCGTGAGTAGGCTGTCTTCCCCCAAATTATTTAGACACTTTGAACAAATTCTATACCGAAAGTCAAACTTGTTTTACTTTTAAGCTCAGTGTTTCTCAAACTATACTGGTGGATGCATTTGGCCGCCGTGCTCGGATCTAACTGGTTAATTAAAAACAGCTCATGTTTGCTCAAGTTAATAAAAGGACTAAATTATTCACTTTGGGGACCTGACTCCCAGAGCGCCTTAAATCATCCCGGGACAATATTGTAACTCTCTCCCTCCGCTCTGATGAAACGCTGAGGGGTCCTGTCACTGGTCGGAACCCCCTCCTCACTTTCCATCTGTCCCTCTTTGTCCTCCCTATAAAGCGTGTGTGTTTTAGCTCATTGTCTTTCACACATTTATTGACACCTTTTTTAATTCGGCGCTTCTGTCGGCCTCCTCTAGCCGCGGGGCGCCAATCTCTTCCGCTCCATTAGCTCATTGAAACAGGAGTCTGGTTAAACAAAAGAGATGCAATCTGATCCTCTGTCCCATCTCTCTCTCTGAGTCCATACATGTCTCTCATGCACACCACGGGTTTTCGCGCCCTGTTTGTCAGTGAGACTGGCCTGTTCGTTCGCAAGCCAGCGGGGAGGGGGATCTTATTAGCATTAAAAGCCTACACCGTGAAATTCATTTATAATTGCTAGAGAGTGAGAGAGAGAGAGAGATAGCGAAAGCATATGCGTCCCGAATTACGTTTGAATAAGTTTGTGATATGTTAACATGGAATGGAATGCGACAGACTGCAATTATGACGCCTTTGTGACTGTCAAATTCGATTCATAAGAGGCTCGTTCCACGGTGAGCGCCCGTGGAGAAGAAAGTGAGGTGAATCTTAATGTAGCTAAAGAGAAGGCTTAGAGATTTCCGCTGGAAGAAACGAAAAGCAGTCCAAACAATATAATAAAGTCAGGAAAATGGCATGCATTTATTGCCAGTATTTCCTGATGCTTGTTCAATCGGCGTAAAATGGACAGAAGCTTTAAACTGATCTTGTCTATCAATCATATCAGATAGTTTTACACGGGTTGGTGGTGAGCGATATACTCTCTTTCTTTCTAATATCTCCACCACAAAAGAGGTTTGAGATCCTAAATGTGCAGTGGACTCAATGACCAGGATTGAGAACTATTGTATTGAGATAACTGACAGTGGTCAAGTGTAACGTGTCTTATAAGAGACTGATGAAGTGTGACTCAATGCTAATGCACCATATGTGAAGGCCACAGATGCATGAATTCCTTATTAGGATGCAGGAAGTGCCTCCTCACTGTGATATCTTTTGCAAAGCATAACCTGAACCTCAAGGTTTACAATTTGTTGAACAGGCAGTATAACACACACACACACACACACACGTACGTCTGGTTTGCTATCTTTGTGGGGACTCTCCATAGACATAATGGTTTTTATACTTTACAAACTGTATATTCTATCCCTTTACACTAACTCTATACCCCTAAACCATTTTTTATTTGATTTTTAAGCTTGTTTCCTCATGGGGACTCAAGCCCCCATGAGTATGTGTGCATTCAGGTTGAAGTCCCCACTGGGATAGAAAAACAAGCATACGCGCACACACTGGAAAAAATAATAATGTCCAATCGACACAATTGCACATAATTTAATTCTAAATCAATTAAAATCATTAAATTATTCTAGCATTTAGAGCCTTGATATATAATTTTAATTTCTTTTCATGGTCATTCTGCTGTTTTTGAATCTTTTAAAGGTAGTACAAAAAATAAACTGTTGAGAAATATTTTTTATCAAATATTGATCAAAGCCTAAAATACAAAAAGTTGTCCAATAATGTGACAGCACTGACTTCATCCCAATGTATTGGCACCCACACACAATATTAGTAGTTTGATTAACACTCATTACCTTCGGTTTTAAGAAATCTGCTGCCATCTACTGGTCACCTTTACATCCAGCAGAGGCTTGAAACTGAAAGTGTTTCTTAAAGGAACATGAATGTCAAATCAATTTCTTTATTTCAATCGTATTATTTGACTAGAACAGCCTTCTTAAAAAAAAAATCTCAGGGACAGCTGCTGCTATTTGGATGAAAAGTATCTTAGGCAGACCATAAGCTTTTCAAAAACTACAACTAAGCAGAACAAATATATAAATACATTATAATTGCAGTGGATATCATTTATTACACTTACCGTGCATGTATTTAAAAGGCTCGTCCGTACGTATGTAGTGGTGGATGTCTTTCTGGTTCAATATAAACAGACAGAATTCATTCAGTACCACGGACAGCGCCATCGGGTTCATTTTGTACTAGTCTATAGTACTGTGACTGTTACAGTCAAAGCACAGTTGCTACTGTTGGGTTAAAGCGATGCATAATGCCATGTGGGTCACGAAATTTCTAATGGATGCATGTTAAATGAGAAAAGGAGGAAAATGTAACACTTAAGTAGGCTATCGTTATTTAACCGTACCTGATTGTATACATCAGCTGAACTACAACGGGAAACTACATTCAACTATTTGTAGCCCATTGCTACACTAGTCAATTCCTAATGAAAAAGTAAGTCAGGCGCAGGATGATGACGACTAAACTGACTAGCTGTGGTCCGTCCAATGACAACAGTGAACTGTGATTTTGGAAATAGTTGTGGGTGTCCATATTAGTGATGAGATGTGTCTCGTAAAGATGTATCGCTACCAGATCGTCAATATTAGATCGAACAGAAAGTCTTCTGATCGATAAAGCGAACCATCGACCAATCCATATTAGAGATAAAGCCTGGCGGTCTTCCGTTTGCGCTCTGCATCTGAAAACAATAATCTTCCATTGCCATGATAATTCGAGCGCATTCAGTATGGAGATTATTCGACTGTCGGCGTGTCGACGCGCTTCACCGAGGGCCGCGGAGATAGAATGAAACCCTTCAGCGTTCACGAAGAGATTGGCTGCTGGAGACTTCAGAACATGCCATACAAAACCGCATATCAACGAATCACCTTTACATGACATGGATAAACATCTGTGGTATGTTTTATTTCTAGAGGTTTCTTCAGAAATGGCAGTAGTTCCCAAACAGGTTCCTGGAGACATTTTGTAGGTCTCCCAAATCAAACACACAAATATCGTCCCGTTTGCTCCCACCTCCCTTACGAAAATGAATCATGGTTTTATATAGTTACAATTGTATTAACCATGCGGACTGATTACCATTTGTATAACCACAGTTGTAGGCCTACTAGTAATACCGTTTGGTTAGCGTGGCAAAACCATGGTTAATTTGTGGTTACCATAGTTGAACTATAGCCTAATAACCATGTTTCTTTGGTTTTATTTTGTAGTAAAACCATGGTTAATTTTCGAAAGGCCAGCAATCAGAACTAATCTCTAAAATGTTTAAATCGTGAAAATGTTGTGATAACGTTTGTAATCTGAAACCCAATATCATAGATAGAACGAAGGCGATGCAATTTTACTACGCTGCAGTTGCGTAGCCTCGCGACTTTTTAAAAACTAATTAGGCTATTCAACCTGGTATTACATCCCAGCTAACACATTTTAGATCCCAGTAAGTTCTGGGAACTGTAGTCTTGGGTTCACAGAACGTTCTGGGAACGTTCCCAAAAACATATTTGCAACGTTTGTTTTTGGTTAGCCAATAAAGTTTTCGTTACGGAAATAGAACGGTTTTTTATTTTGGGGTTGGGAGAACGTTCCCCTAACCTTCTATTGACCGCTTTTCATCATATTCCCCGCTTAACGTAGGCCTATGAGCGGCATGGAAGACGTATGGACGTCAGTAGCTACGTCTTGTTTTTTTTAAACTATTGTTTAATCAATAGAAATAATCCGAGCACATAAACCGTGATAGCCTATGGAGGATTAAATAAAATGTATTTTATCCATTAATAGCCCATGTATGATTTCGTAACGTAGGCTATCAGAGATTTTACGTTATCGCCATCATAATGTTTTGCCATCATAATGTTTTGCCATACACGTAGGCCTACATCTTTCAAACTAGAGTTTACCACATAAGTAGAAGGATGCAGACAAATGAGACTTCGGCTTATAATTTAATAACTCACGCGCAGGTTTTAATTAAAGTTATAGAATAGCCTACTAAGGCACATCATAGGAATATTATCAGAGCTTTATTCTTATCTCTGCTTGTAGTCAATATCTAAATATGACATTACTATTTTGTACAAGTTATTGATAGAATTACCTCGAGAGGTAAAAAGTGTCTTCAAATTTAAACGATTTACCTTGTTACATTTTTGTCAGTTGGTAAGTTTAGCATTGCAAAAATTAAAAGAAAATAAACGTCCTACAAACGTTGTAGTGTGAGGTGGTTGGATTTTTCTACTTTTACTACGTTTTTTAATCATTTCAAAAACCTACAGACGTTAAGGTTTGGTCAGGTTTTGTTTTCATAACGTGCTAGGCTAATAACGTTTTGAGTCAATTTACCAAGTAGGTAAAGTATTTCCACATAATAAACGGTCTAGGCTACTCTACAAATACCAACGTTACGCCTGTGTTATCCTAATCGTTACTCCAAGGACTGAAACGGTTTTGTCCGCTGAAACATTCAGATGGTGTCGTTCAGGCCTGCAGGTTATCCAGCTTCCCTTTTAAGGCAGGAAAATGACTGACTTCAATTGGCGTCACAGGTTCATAATTAATCAACCAAACGCGCACCTGTTCGGGGAGAATCGTGGATCGTTGCTATCGGTCTGAGCAATGGCTGCACCACGAAGAATTCACCTCACCGCAATCTCAAGCAATGTACACTTTCCTTCTCCCACCGTCCCCACTGTCTCCGATGCCAGTGACCAACCTGTCAAACAGGGTTTACTTGCGCCCGGATCGCCACCACTCCAGCACGCTGCAACGAGAGTTGAACTGAAACTCTTCGAGCCGGATGATCAACGCTGCCCGGAGTTTTGCTACCCGGATTTGATCAACACAAAGGTAAACAATCATTGACATGAATGTATTTTCTGATTATTATTGGCTACTTGTTATATTGTATATAATTTTGTATTTTCATTGTTTAGTGTTTGAGCTGAATTCCATTTAAATGGGTGCTTCATTTTATTACCAAAAAATAAATTAAAAAAATGGTACCATAAGGGGTCAAGGATTAATCCAGGTGAATTTAGGAACGTCAACATTTTTTATTTAGGAACCTTTTTTTTCTTCTCTCATTTTAAGGAAACCACTGAGAAAAAGAAACCACAAACGTTAGATAAGGTGGAGGACAGGGAGAGAGATGAAATGGAGGCACTTGCAAGAAAGTTTGAAGCGAAATATGTGAGTATGAATTCTGCCAAGATGTCATATTTCAAGCTTCATCACAAGTAAGTCTATGTCAACATTTAGCAAATTAAAGCAGAGTTGTCAAAGTGCTGTGGAGACAAGTAAATATCAAGAGTCAAAATGCAAAACAATATCCCAGACTGCCTTAATTGACCATACTGTGGTAAAGGTGGAATTAAACAGTTCGAATATATTGCACTTATTTTTGTTATGATGTGACTGTATCACGTAACTATGTAAAATTTAGTATTTTATTTTTTGGGGGAAAAACTATAGAGGTGTATTTCTACTACATTAATATCTGCCTTTTTTTAGGGTGAAGCTTGCAAAAGAAAAAAAGACAGATTACAGGACCTGGTGGATATAGGCTTTGGTTACGATGAATCTGATTCATTCATTGATAACTCTGAGGCTGTGAGTTCAGGCCACTGTTTTTAGCCAGATGCTAAAACCACCTTTATCAGATTATTCCCCTTATAGAACACATGCATGTTTTACTCAAGTCTTCTTTTTCTCTGCATGCCACAGTATGATGAGCTCGTCCCAGCTTGTCTCACCACCAGATATGGAGGCTTCTACATCAACTCTGGAACTCTCCAGTTCCGGCCAGCCTCTGATGAGGGAAATAACGAGAATGATTTTGAGGACAGTGGTTTTAAACCCAAGGTGTGTGAACATTTGACTACCCTTCCATCTGTTTTGTATGGAAGCTTGTTTCCGCCACTGAATAAAAGTTTAAAAAAAGTTTATAAAAGAAGTTTATATCACGCAATTCTGACTTCACTCACAATTACGTGTTATAAAGTCAGAATTGCGAGGGGAAAAAAGCAGTACACAAGATCCGAGGGGAGGAGTTTGATCTTATATAAGGGGTGGAGATTGGTAGGTTTAGGGGTGGAGATGGGTAGGTTTAGGGGTGAGTTTAGGGATCAGGGGGTGGAGATTGGTAGGTTTAGGTATGTAAGGTGGGAGGAGTTGGATTTTATCCGACTCCTCCCCCTGGATTTTATGCTCTGCAGTGAGGACCATCTCAAAAAAAGTCACATTTGCATGATATAAACTCGCAATTGCATGTTATTAAGTCAGAAATGTGAGAAAAAAGTTAGAATTGCAATGCTATAAAGTCTCAAGAATTGTGAGAAATAAACTCGCAATTTGGATTTCTCGCAATTGCGAATTTATATCATGCAATTCTGACTTCACTCGCAATTGCGTGTTATAAAGTCAGAATTGCGAGATATAAACTCGTAATTTTGACTATATCGCAATTCTGACTTTTTTCCTGCAATTGTTAAAGTTAGAGTTGGAGATATAAACTTGCAATTGTTAGTTATAAAGTCAGAATTTTGTCATATAAACTTGCAATTGCGAGGAAAAAAGTCAGAATTGTGAGATAAAAAGTCGAAAATGTTATTTTTTTATTCCGTGGTGGAAACAAGCTTCCATAGTTTTGTACCCAATATCTTGCAAACAAACCGGCAACAACTAGCTATATTTCTTTAGCTTTATGCAAAAGATTTGCAAAATTGTTTCCATTTGTCAACATTATCTCATTTGGTCTGATTCCTCTCTCAGAAACGAAAGCTTAAGCAATGCAAAGACAAGAGGATGGGGAAGAAAAAGAAAGAAGATGACAGGCTTGCTAAGAAGGAAGAGGAGGAACCCAGGAAGAGGTTTTTGCTGCTGCAGAGATCAGTTTAGATTAAGAGTACAATGTTTACTGTGAAGAAAACACAATCTCCTTTTAAGAACAAGGTTTCCATTGATTCTTTCTCAAATGCCCTCATTGTTCTTCTTCTGGTTTCCTTCTCAGCACCCCACCAGACAAATCATCTACAAAGAAGAAGAAAAACAAGAAGCCGCTAAGTATTGATAAGATGCTGAAGAAGTTCCATAAGGAAAAGCTTCAGCAGCTGCAGATGTTCAATGCTAGAGAGAGCGAATCACCTGCTCTCAACGACACTGGTCCCACCGTGCAAGCTGAGGTTCAAGAACCACCCATATCATCTGACCCTCTTCTCACACTCATTGGTTCTGCCAGTGCAGACGACCTCCTTCAAGCAGTCAAAGCAGCGGAGCAAGACTTTGACTTAGACGGGCTCTTGGGGGAACCGCAGAACGTCTGTTCTCCAAGCCTGGAAGAGAACGGAGAAGCTCCCGTTCCATCCGTCACTGAGAAGATCCCCACATTACTCCCTGATGGACTGCCACCTACACTAGAGCAACACATTAAGCAACTTTCACAGGTATTGTTTGCTTTGATGGCTTTAGAGGATTAGACGAGAGTTTGCAGGTATACACGACTTATTTTGTTCTTTAGGCTGTCAAGAAAATTGAAGGACAAAATAAGATGGAGATTTTGTCTTCAGAGCTCAACAGTGTTTTACTAGAGTAAGTTACATCACATGATTTATTATAGAATAGGTAATATCTTGATTGTATTGCATTGATTCCTTCTCTTTGTGTGTTCAGCGTGGAGTTGAACTCCAAACAGCTTAGTGGGAAAGTACGCTCCAGAATCTTCTCCTACGTGGCCTCACAGCTGTCCTGCAGCAAAGGCACTCTGGTCAAAAGAGCCAAAAAATTCCACAATCTACAGCAGGTCTGTAAACGTACTTGACACCTCAGCATAGCAAACATCACCATCCCATCTTATCTGTGTCTGCTATCCTAAGCCCGATCCTTTATTTTACGTCAGCAGGTATTTTTATCTGAGATGTCATTGCCGTAGCGCGTTGCTATATGGGTTGCGTCTTTCTTCGGACACAGAGAGCTTCATGCTTTCTAACCTTAAATCCACTTTTTTTTGTGTGCAATAATTCTATAAAATATAAAAAAGTTTATTTTAGTGGTCCCATATTAATTTTAGTGGTACCGCAGATTCTGTTTACAATGTTTACCATAGTAACAGATGTTTACATCTAACAATGTCTTTATACAATGTGTGTATATATATATATATATATATATAGGCCCATAAATATAATTGCTGTATTAATTGTTATGTTAGAATTACTCTGTAGTGATTTATGCCCCCTTTTTGCTCCTTTTTTTTATTTTAACATTTGAACCCCTGAGAAACTCTCTGCAATGTGCAGCAAGCACTAGGAAAATACAAGTATCGGATCGGGACTCCGTATCGGCAGATACTCAATATTCAATGACTTGGATCGGATCGGGGGCACAAAAAACTTGGTCGGGACATCCCTACTAATTAGTAAAAAAAAAAAAGCTTATTCCTTCAAAATTGATCCTGTTTACTTTATTAATACCTTTCTTGTTCCTGGTCTTATTGTACATGATTTCCAAAATCATTGATCATAATTAAACATTCAAAATGTAAAAAAAAAGTAAGCTTTTATAAATTGACATATGTGACCCTGGATCACAAAACCAGTCATAAGTCGCACGGGTATATTTGTGGCAATAGCCAAGAATACATTGTATGGGTCAAAATTATCAATTTTTCTTTTATGGCAAAAATCATTTGGAGGTAGTTAAGTAAAGATCATGTTCCAAATTTCCTACTGTAAATATATAAAACATTTATTTTTGTGAGTGGATGCAGGACAATCGTGAACATAAATGGACAACTTTAAAGGCGATTTTCTCAAAGTTTAGTTTTTTTTGCACCCTCAGATTCCAGATTTTCAAATAGTTGTATCTCAGCCAAATATTGTCCTATCATAACAAATCATACTTCAATGGAAAGCTTATTTATTCAGCTTTCAGTTGATGTATGAATCTCAATTTCAAAAAAGTGACCTATGTGACTGGTTTTGTGGTCCAGGGTCACATATACACGTACACACTACTGTTCAAAAGTTTGGGGTCAGTAAGAGATTTTTATTTATTTATATATTTTTAAAGAAATTAATACTGCATTAAATTGATCAAAAGTGACCGTAAAAACACTTAATATACAGTATTACAAAAGATTTACCTTTCATATAAATGGTAAATGAATTGTAGAATCCTGAAAAAAATCAATACATCACGCGTCCACAAAAACATTAAATGTCTCTTGAGCAGCAAATCAGCATATTAAAATAATTTCTGAAGGATTGTTACACTGAAGACTGGAGTAATGATGCTGAAAATGCAGCTTTGCATCACAGGAATAAATTACATTTTAAAATGTATTCAAATAGAAAATTTATTTTAAATTGTAATACGTCACAATATTACTGTTTTTACTGTTTTTTGATCAAATAAATGCAGCTTTGGTGAGAAATAAGAAATAGTCAAAAACATTTGAAAAGACCTTACGTGTGTGTGTCTGTGTGTGTGTGTGTGTGTGTATATATATATATATATATATATATGTGTATATATATATATATATATATATGTGTATGTATATCCAGTTTAATGTCTCTGTAAGCTTAATGTGCTGGTCATGTGTCTTATGAGGATGAACAGCTGCAGGAGCTGCTGAAGAAGCTGGAGAATGTGGTGGCCAGGTCCATGCCTGAACAGATCACCCGTTTCCAGAGTCACTGCCAAGCTCACTCTGAAGCCAGAGCTGCCAAGTAATCACTCATTCCTAATGTGTTGAACAGCTGATCACTTTCACTGTATCACTATACATTCACTGACCTTTTAATTGATATGCAGTTTGTTAGAATACAACCTCAGGTTTGTTCGTTTTATGTTTGTGTGTGTGTTTTAAGGCTCGAGGCCGAGAAAGAGAAGGCGATTGATGGTTCCGACGAGGAAGAGGAGGAGAGGAGTGGAAAACGAGTGTTTGGGCCTCGCAAGAGATTCAGATGGAATGAAGAGATCAGGTCTGATGCATGATTATTAAAAATTCTAAATATAGAAAAAAAAGAGTTAAATGTACATTTAATCAAATAGTCTATTAATCTAATAATGAATATTGACTTTTCCAGGGAGTTGCTCTGTGAGATTGTCAGTTTGAAAATGATGATTTATGATTCGGAGTCGCCTGCGTGCTCTGGTTTGGAGGAGTATCTGAAAGCATTCCTGGAGGCTGATGTTAAACCACTGTGGCCTAAAGGATGGATGCAATCCAGGTAAACAAATCAAATTATTAAAACTCTGAAGTTTTGGAGATCATTGTATCGATATAAGAGAAATCGTATATTTAAAGTGGGTAATTGGTCACAATGTCCCTTTGTTCTGTGCATGTTTATTGCTTTTAAGCACTTAAACTGCTCTTAAACAGTTTATTATATCCGGTTTAATTAGTCTTCCGAAAAGTCTGATACCACACTAAAACTTTTACTTTTATTCAGCAAGCCAAGCACACATTAAATTGATCAAATGTGACAGTCATTTCTTAAAAAAAAAAAAAATCATGCCAAACTTTTGAACGCTTGTGTATGTGTGTATATCTATAATTATAAATCCTTCAGAATGGTGAGTTTCTGCTGAATTTCTATCATTGTCTCAAAAGGATTCTGCTTATAGAAACGAGAAAAGCACACGGTCACATCACTGGTGTGGTGTAAGTATGATTTTACATTACTGCACACTTCCCAGATATTTAGAACATATTTATGTTTCTGAAGAAAAAAATGGTTCATTATGTTCTCTAACTCTAACAAAAATGAACAAAGCGGCGTCTTCTTTGGTTAATATTAAACTTAACCAAAGTTTGTAAATGTTAATAAAACCTTTCTCCTTATTTTACAGGGCAAGGAAGAAACCAATAGGTACAACAAAACTAAAAAAGGTACATCCGAAAAATTAGTAAACCCCTGTCTTGAATGTTGCTTTCTTTTAGACTTTTGTTTCTAAACCTTGTTTTATCCAATAAATGCACAGGTCAGCGCCGCCCCAGAGGACAGTAAGAATAACCCGGAAATCCAGGGCCCACCAGCACTGAAACGCAAGCGTCTGGGTGTACCTGCAAGCATGCAACTTGAAGTCGCAGCAACGTTGAGCACCACTGCCAAAACTCCATCAAACACACAAACATCCGCCACCTTCTCTACACATCCATCTAATCAGAACCATGGGGAAGGGATGGGAAGAGATGAGAGCCATCATACCAGCACTCAGAGAAGTCCAGTGACCGCAGAGGGTGCTGGATCGGTCCAGATGATGTGGACCAAGTCTGCTATGGATTCGGATTCAAAGCGACTCCGGGCTGGAGAGAAGGCGACTCCTAAACTGACGCTGGTGGCTCTCCCAGATGGAGCTCAGAGTGACTGTCCATCAGTGGTGCATGGAGTGGCCCGGCTGCTCACGACCACCACAATGGGTGACACCCCTGTTTCAATGACAGCCGTGAGTTCTTCACAAGAAAGACGCATATTGGTTGCTTATTGCATGTGGAGTTGTGGTGTCTTACAAAATCCTTCCTAAATATTTCATATAAATAATGTCCACTGTAGGATCTTACATTGAATAATTTTTTTTAAATTCTTTTTTTAATAATATTATTCATTTATTTTTATTATCGTACATAATCATATCCTGATCATTTAACTTCATGATTTGAAGTGGAAAATATAAATATAATGTCTTATTTAAATTGCGACGGGTATACAGGCAAATTGGATGGCATGCTAACTGTCAGCTAACCTAAAACAGTTACATTTGTCCACTTAGCAGTTATAGCATTAAGTGAGATAAATGTTAAATATATATATATATATATATATATATATATATATATATGGTGACATGTTTTCGACATAAGTCTCTTATGCTCACCAGTAAAAACAGTAATATTGTGAAATTATTACCATTTAAAATAATTGTTCATTGCAATTTATTATTCCTGTGATCAAAGCTGAATTTTCAGCATCTTTACTCAGTCTTCAGTGTCATATGATCCTTCAGAAATCATTCAAATATGTTGATCAACTTTTTTTTTTTTAAACATTCTTTGATATAAAGTTCAAAAGAACAGTATTAAAAAATTAAAAAACATATCTTTACTGTCACTTTTGAACAATTTAATACATCATTTAATCCATATAGCCAATTTCTTTGAAGTCAAATAGGGATTTGCCTGAAGCATTAAGGTTTTAAAGGTTTTCTTAAATTTAAATAAAATTGTATAATACTTTCTTTGCTTGTATTTCAGGCAGCTGGTGAGATCTCCTGTGGGAACCCAGCGCTTCCCACCCCTTCTCTATCTCTCCTTCCATCCTCCTATCCCACCACAGTCCAGCCGGGAGTCTTACCAAGCTTCGCCCCCCTGCATGCTCTCCCGTTCCCTGGACTGAGCTCTGGCACCAAGATCCCTGGACAGCCTCAGGCCTGTAAAGGAGCTGTTTTTCCTGGCCCAGCACCTGGAACTTTCCAGCATGGTCTCGCACACGGTGAGCAGATATTAATCCTGAGCATAAGCATGGGAACTTGCTAAGAATCATCTCTGTTTATTTAAAGGTGAAGTGTGTGATTTATGCTCCAGTTGCTGCACCAAATGGAATTGATTCCAAGCAGGTTCTTAAAGGGATACTCCACTTTAAAATGAAAATTCTGTCATAATTTACTCACCCTCATGTTGTTTCAAACCTGTATGAATTTCTTTCTTCTGCTGAACAGAAAGGAAGATATTTAGAAGAATGTCAGTAACCAGACAGTTTTTGGTACCATTGACTTCCATAGTATATATTTTTTCCTACTATGGAAGTCAATGGTACCAAAAACTGTCTGGTTAAAACTGTCTGTCCGCCTTTCTGTTCAGCAGAAGAAAGAAATTCATACAGGTTTGAAACAACATGAGGGTGAGTATATGATGACAGAATTTTCATTTTAAAGTGGAGTATCCCTTTAAACGCTTGCGTGCTACTCTTAATATTTCTGCTTTATATGATACACAATGCATTCAACTTGATCTTCCATTTCCCAAAAACATTTTAGCATTTCAAAAATGACACACTTCACCTTTCACAGGGAATTGATAAATTCATGATATCTGTTACATTACACCAGAGGTTTGGTACTCTTGTCTTCATGTGCATTGGATGGAATGGATGAGCCGAAGCTCAACTCTGGTGTGATGTTGTTTAAATCACTTTGCTCCATTGCTGTAATGTTGCACCAGTCATCCTTGTGTTTTCTTCTTCCTCTTCCTCTTCCTCTCTTTCCTATTTCAGGTAACTCCATGCTGTGCTCTAGCACGCTTCATCTTCTGTCTGTCCCTGTTTCCTCTTCTGCTCCTCTTCATTCTTTAACACCATGGCTCTTTGGTTTAGGTAAATTTACACGCCTTTAGAAAAGCCCATAGGGACAGTTGAATCATGCCCACATTATTTATTGTGTTCGTCGTGATGTTTGCTTGCATTATGTATCTTTTTTTTTTTCTCCTGTTTTTCTTTAGCATACTATTATTAACAGTTTAACTTTTTAACTTAATTTGACATTTACTCAGTAATGTTTTAGTCTGTTTTAGGTCAAAGGATCTCTAGTTTAATTAATATAGTAAAAAATAATAATTGTATATACAAGGTACACAATTTTTAGTACATTAGTTTCTAGTTCTTTCTTTCTTTGACATCATACACTAGACAGTCTTATAGTTTTGTAATGTTTTAAAGTCAACATGAAACCAAAATTGACTCATTTTACTGTAATAAATGTTCCCGGTCTTATTGCGCTGGATTCATTTTCAAAAACTGATAAATTCAATTAATAAAATGAAGTCTCACCATCTTTTAAATCATTAAATGTTCTTTTACATGGAAATATGTCAAATTATGGAAGTAAAATGGGTCATGTGTGCCATTTCATGTTGATTGTTCAATGTAATGCTGGCTTAATTTAACCATCTCATCAGTTATATTGAGAGATTAAATAAAATTTTGTTTTTATGACACAGATGGAAGCCAGATCCACACAGATGGTCATAACACTCAGAGAAAACTACATTAATGGCCATTAGAATGAGATTAAAGACTGCTGATGCATAAAGCAAAATTTTCCACTTTTTGTAAGATCTTGAAGATGGAGTTAATATGACTGAATATGGATATGAATTTGAATTAAAGGAGCAGATTATGGCTTGGCAAAGAGACTTTTCATTTGTATATTTTTGAGTCAACTCCTTCAAAACTGTTTATTTGCAGTAAAAATGCCCTTATCCAGAATAATGTAAGTCTTTTGTTTATCACAGTATTAAGATTAGAATTTGAATGATATGACAAGCCATGTTGCCTCAGTGCAGTCCTATGCACTTGTAATGCACTTACTTTAAAAACTTGAAGGCAGATATACTACTTATTTATTCATAACTTTCATTTCTCTCTCTCAGAGGCCATCTTATCAGTGAAGATCCACAATCCTGACCTATTTATGAAAAGTAACTGGAACAATAGTAAATTACATGTGTTGTAGGTTACCACTATTATTTTTAAGTACATGTGTGCAATGAAAAAGTAAAGGAACTCAGAATCTGTTGTTAAAGGCAGAGATTGCACTTTTTCTTGTTTGTTTTCTTATTGTTGGACTGGGTAATGAATTGATGCCAGTGGAATGATCTCAGGGCTGTTTAAGTACAATAGCCAAGTTACGGAGTAATGCTGCAAAATATGCAGAGAACATGCACTTGCTTTTGTTTTTGAACATACTGAAAATGACTTTGGAAAAAAAAATTGAAGGGATAATGTGGAAAAATAAAGTGTCTTAAAACAATCTATTGTTGACATTTTTATTGTTGAAGAAAAAAACAAACAGATTTTTCACCAAAAATCATTTCATCGTTTCTCAATTTATTCTGGATTTTTTAGAATGGAGGATTTAAATTTATGAGAAAAATAAGGTCTGTGGTTAGTGGTGTTCGTAGCTGTTCACGTCCTTGCACTCGGAATTATGCAGTTTTATGGCAACACTATCAACGCCTAAATTAATCTGCATCGGTCAGGTAGAACAGCGGTCACATGGTACAAGTCGGAGCTCTCAGAAAATGACAAGTTCTACGAGGACGTGAACGCTTTTCACAAGTTAGAAAATTATCCCAGAGCTTCCCAGTGGTAAATACCACTTGAGGCAAAAGGGCAAAGCAGAGCCCATTACAGTAGTTGCTATTATGTAATGTACTGTATTCAATTTTTCTTTTTTTTTATGAAAATGTTACCCAATTCCTACCAAAATTGGCTCAGGTGATCACTGGACCAAGTGCATAGAAATTACTGAATGGAATTTTGATATTCCTTTTTGTTTAAAAGTTATGATGATGTAAAGTTAACGATGTTGACCCAAAATCAGATTAGATGCTATATCTCGGCCAAACTTTGATCTTTCAAAACAAAACTTGTACGCTTACTCAACACCATGATCTGAGGGTACATGCGAAGTCATGAGATCCAAAAAGTCTATTTTTGTTTATCAGAATTATGAGCTTGGTGTTTGCGTATTCCTTGGGTCATGCCAAATCCGACAATACCAATTTTGCCAGGATAGGACAAATCGCCTGTCCGCCATTTTGAAATTTGACATAAATTGTGATTTATTTACTTATTTTTTTAACGTTTTGACTTTTCTACACAAAATTTGGTAGGGTTCATTGACAGCATGTATCTGAGAAATTTGAAAGCAGCCCCACCTAGAGTTCCATAGATTTAATTTTTTTTTTGTAAAAACATTTGAAAACATTGTTCAAAATGTGTTACAACTTCTTTACACAGGCACACTGGAGTCAAGTGTCCAGTAAGCATATAACGTTAAGGAAGTTTGTTCTAGTAGACTAATTTACACACACACGGTCAAAGAAAGAGAGACATTGTTTTGTATTTGTTTTTAGAGTGTTTCAATAAACCTGTTTTTGAAGTATATTGCATGGTGTGGCTGCGGTTTTTGCTTCCTTTGTCTAATTGTTACAACTTACCCGAGCATGTGTTACAACCTACGGTTGTAATATGGTGCAATGTCCAAATGGTTACTGATATGCCAAGTACATCAAAGTGTTTGCTTGGCTCAGCATTGTACAAATTTCTTAATCTTTTAGTAATCTTAGGATGGTATGATGACTTTCTAGGCTTTCAGTTAAAAAGTCTGAAAATCTTTGTAATAGTGCAATAAACCCTGTGGATAAGCAGTTTGCAGAATGGATAAATGGATGGAACAACAAACTATACTACTTTATAGAAGCTATAGAACATTTCAAAAGAAATGATTAGAACCAACGTTGCTAATTTCACATCTTTATTACAACGAGTTTCAAGTTTTCATACAGTAGTTTTAAGACTTTAAACACCAAATGTCATTATCACGTACTTAGCCTAAGTATTTTATTTAAACTGCAATTTTGCCTTCAACATCTCAAGTCTCTGTGAAATTAAGCAAATCAAGGCATATGAGCGGTGTGGTGTGCACTGTAAAGCAACAGGCAAGATGTTTGAAGATTGTTTGATCAAATGACATGTGAATTGTGCAATGTTCAAAAAGTTCCCTAAGAAAATCACATGTCCAAATATGCCAAAATATAGCCATATAAAGGGTTTGGCCCCATAATTGCGGCTTGCAGCTATTTAACTAGAAAACTATTGCACGTGAAAGCAGCATTACTATTCGTGTCTTCCCGCTCAATTAAAAATAAATAAAAATGGCTAGAATACTTTAATGTGAGTTTAAACTATTTTGAACTTTTTTTTTAAATGTCTGGTTTTTAAATCCTATTAATTTCCTTAGTGAGGAAAAATGACTGCGTGTAGGCTACCTTTAAGAAAGAGTTGTCTCTACCCTGTGGACTACAGATTTGTGCACAAATCACAAACGGCTTTTGTTCCGTAGCCTACTCTTCTCTCTGTCACCGTCAAAATGTTATCTATCTCTCTTCGTATTGGCTGTAAACTTTCCATTGCCAAAGTACACACTGATATCGCCTATACACTCAAGATTAGCCTACTACACGCACACGCCTTTTAATGTAGCGCTTCACACATTCTCACACATTCTCACACACTCAAAGGTCGGAGGGTCGGTTTCAGCTTCTGAAGGCAGAATGAAGGTGTGCTTTACACTGTGCCTGAGCGTGTGCGTGTATTTACGCCAAGCTCTGGCGGAAAGCGACTCCAACTCAATCCTCGAGGACAAAGATGTTCTAGTGCTGACAGCAGGCAATTTCGAACGAGCTCTTAAACAACACAGCCAGCTATTGGTGCACTTCTGTGAGTATTTCTTCTTGCATGTGTTTTATGGCTTTTCTGTCGTAAATCCAGGGTGACATCAATAGACCAAAGCGAAGTAAAAACATTAGAGTAGGCCTACCTTTTATTTTCTCCAGTTTTTTTCCTCGTTGATACTTCTCGAGTTGTTTCCATGAGATTTTAACCAGCTATTTCAAATACTTTTAAAAATGAACCCACTCCTGATGATAAATGATCTTCTGCTTGAATCTCAGGGCTGGTAATTGGAAAGTTTCTGGTTCGATCTCCACAAGGAATGAACAGTGAGCTATCGCCACTGTGCCTTTGAGCCAGTCACTTAACCTGTGGAGAATTATGTTGTTTTTGGATGAAAACATCTGCTGAATGACTATTTACTTACTAATAGACAGACTAGAAGCAAACTAGAAAGCAAATTAGAGTCGGCACATCTGGGACCACAACAAAATGCCCCTATAAAACATTCTGTGGTGAATATTTGAAACAAGGAGTAAACTGTTGCAGCTTTTTCTCGTACCTGCTGTAGATGCACCTCTTTCTGGTCAGTCCCTTGGCTCTATCCTGGAGTTTAGAGAAGCAGCCGTTGCGCTGAAGGAAGCAAAGTCTGATGTGAGGCTGGGAGGAGTGGATGTGAAAAAAGAAAAAGGTCTTTTTGCATCCCTTAACGTCACAACGATACCATCAATACGGCTGTACCTGTCTGGAGACAAGAACAACCCAGTGTACTGTCCTGGTAATGTTAATTTTTTTTTTTTTTTCTTATGTTGACAGACATGTTAGACAAAATAATAAAAAAAATCTTTCATTATTTAATCACCCTCATGTCTTTCAAAACTTGAATATGGGAAAACATCCCTTTTAGTGTCAGTGTTTGTTGTTTGACTCCACATCCAGATCTTAAGAACTCCGCCTCCATCCTGACATGGCTTAAAAGAAGAAAGGGTCCGAGTGCTGAAATCATCAGTAATCTCACACAGCTGGAAAAGTTCATAGGTGAAGATGAGCTTGTGGTGCTTGGATTATTTAAGGTAATGTGGGAATTTATTTGAGTGAATCTGTCATTTTCCCAAGTTATTCTCTGAGAAAAAAAAATGCTTCACTGATTCATTTAAATCACCTGTCAGAAGTGTTCACATAAGTCCTATAGGGCATTATGCATTTGTCATAAAAAATATATATTAGTTAAATGTTTTGCCAATTTTATCAAATTATTTTAAAGAATCAGTCCAAATGAAGGATTCATTCACGAATCAGCCATAACTAAAGATGTTTTAAATCATTAGCACTTTGTTTTGTGAGTTCAAATGAAGGACTAATAACTCATAACTCGGTAAGTTTTACTGTATTGTTGCATTAGCCACTGTTTTTAATTATGTTCGCCTGTGTTTATACATTACAGGGTCTTGAAGAAGGCATAATGAAAGTGTTTTATGAAACAGCCAATGACATCGCTGACCTGCCCTTTGGAGTAACAGGACATGATGAAATCTTCAGCAAGTATGAGATCAGCGGAGACACTGTTCTTCTCATCAGAAAGGTGAGAATCTGTCAGAGCTCACTTGGGACAGGGCAAGTTCGAATCTGACTTGTAACATTTCCCCCAAACCATTTCCTAAATGTCTAACAGCATACCTTCTTTTTAGCATATGAATTGTCTCATCCATGTACATTATTTTCTTTAGTCTAAACCTGACATGCAATTTGAGATGGGAAGCAGCACAGTGAAGACAGATCTCGTTCATTTTATCAGACTTTATGAGATGGAACTCGTGACCGAGTACAACGGAGTGGTAACTTTATATATATTTTAATAAATAGGCATTGTGACATATAATAGATGTATAAAAATAATTATGCCTTTATAATATAAATATAAATGTCTTTTTGGGTTCCTCCCAGACAGCATCTAAGATCCTGAACTCAGTGGTGCTGAACCATTTGCTTCTGTTTATTAATAAGACTGAGGATGGATTTGAAGAGCTATACCATGCTTTTAAAACCACTGCAGAAAAACTTAGAGGGAAGGTCAGTGTATACCAACTGGCTTGTATTTAGACATAAACCACATATATCCAGTACTGCACAACTGCAAAATTAAACAAAATAAAAAGAAATGCATAGAAATACTGTAGATTATTATTACGATATTGCCTGGAGTCTTTCTGTTGTGTGGTTGCTTTTGTATTACCCTAACGTTGCTCACTTTAAAACTCTATCATCAGGTTATGTTTGTAATGATTGATGTGAGTGAGCCACGGAATGGCCGTATTATGGAGTATTTCCGTGTGAGGTCAGAAGCAGCGCCTCAGGTCCGCATGGTCAATTTATCAGACAACGTTCAATACCAACTGCCATCTGATCAGTTTGATGCACACACTGTTTTAGAGTTCTGTCTGAGTTACCTGGGTGGGAAAGCTAAGGTGAGTATACAGAGGTAAATGAAACAAGTGGATTTGTTAATCTTTCTGTACTTTCAATACAGCATGGTAATTTAAATTAAATGAATTACATTATATACAAATGTACTAGTGTACAAATGTAAATGTACTAATATTGTTTATATTAAATAAATATGAAATATATTTATACACTATATTTTATATATTTATTACGTTTAATTAATACCTGTATATAATAGGGCTGTTAATGCGTTAACGCATGCGATTCATTAAAAATGCTTAACGCGTCAAACAAGATAAATGATGTAGACCTATGCTTAATTGCACGATTAGTATGCGAATAATCTCACAAAAGGGTGTGATTAATCGCAATTAAACATTTTCATCTATTGACAGCCCTAGTATATAATTATGATAGTGTTATTCAGTTTTTAAATAACTATAATATAAAATGTATAGAACTCAAAGCTCTGACAATCTGTCTAATTTGTGTGTTATAGCCTAAGCTGCAGAGTGAGCCAATTCCTGAAAACTGGGACACACAGCCAGTGAAAGAGCTCGTTGGGATGAACTTTGAAAAAGTGGCCTTCAACCATAACAAAAATGTCATTGTCTTGTTCTGTAGGTACCTGAAATGTTAGAATTGTGGACCTCTCCAACTTGATATCATAGGTCCATGCAGGGCCTAAAACTAACTTTTTGCCACACCTGCCAATGGCAATGCCAATATACTGTTACACATGCATTTTATTTCTCTACTGTTTACGTTCACTTAAAGGGATGCTCCACTTTAAAATGAAAATTCTGTCATCATTTACTCACCCTCATGTTGTTTCAAACCTGTATGAATTTCTTTCTTCTGCTGAACAGAAAGGAAGATATTTAGAAGAATGTCAGTAACCAGACAGTTTCTGGTACCATTGTATATTGGTATATATATATATATATGGTATATTTTTTTTCCTACTATGGAAGTCAATGGTACCAGAAACTGTCTGGTTACTGACATTCTTCTAAATATCTTCTTTTCTGTTCAGCAGAAGAAAGAAATTCATACAGGTTTGAAACAACATGAGGGTGAGTAAATGATGACAGAATTTTCATTTTAAAGTGGAGCATCCCTTTAAGACATAACTATGTTTACAAGAATACTTGCCAAGACTGGCATTTTGACAATTTTGTTTGAATATGTCTGCGGAAGTTCCCTTTCGCGTCTTCTTGAGCTTGAATGTTTAAATTGGCAAGGCTTAAAATTTCGTGATGATGCAACACTTCCACGTCAACTGTCCTGAGCATCGTTCACGTTCATGTTCTTACAATTTTGCATTGTTATAATTCATAAAAATGTTACCGGCCAACTGCCGATTGACACACAGTGTTAATTTTAGGCCCTGGGTCTATGCGTCTTCACTTATAGCTTGCAATTGGCTGTGGTAGTTTTGTATTTTAAGTTATTTGTTACATTAACCAAATATTTGCAGATGAAATGAGAGCAGTGGATCTCAACCTTTTTGACTTCAAGGCCCCCCATTGTCCACAAGAATATTTGAAGCCCCTCCCCCCTTTTTTAGTTGTTTTAGCTTATTTTAATGCTTGTTTTATTGTATTTTAAATAATTTTAAGTCATCTTGAGGCCCCAGCCCCCAAGTTGAAAAGCACTGAATTAGAGAATGATTGTACCTCTGTATCCTGACATTTCCAGAAATGGCATGATGAGTAAAAATGTTAAACAGGCATTTTGAACATAGGTACAATTGTTGGTATGATCACCCTTTTCACTAGATGCACATTGGAGCAGCGAAAGTCGTGCTCTGTTTCCATTGTGGGAGGAGCTTGCTGAACACTTTAGTGAACAAGAAGATATTGTTGTTGCCAAGATTGACGTTACTTCCAATGATGTAAACCTTCATCTAGGAGAAAAATACCCATCAATCAAATTATTTCCTGCCGTTTATGTCGAGAGGGTAAGCAGTCTCTTACAATTATGTTCTCGCATGCTCTACATAATATTTAAAATCTCATATTTATTGTTAATTCCATATTCAGGACAGCCATGTTCTTATGTTATTCTCTGTGCTAAAGAGATGTGTTTTGATTTGATTGTATTCTTTAGGAGTACTGTCCATGATTTAGCCTATTCGTTTTGTGTAATATTTGAAAATATTTGCCAGGTAATACCATATTCTGGGAAAAGGAAGCTGAAGCCTATAGTAACATTTATGAAAAAAGAGATTGAAAAAGCCAAGAAGGAGAAAGCAAAGGTAAGATATTTCCTTCTCATATTAATAGACCTGAATTGTGTTTATTGTGCCCACTCATCATGCTGTGCTTGTGTTTATGCCCCAGGAGGAGGAACAGAGGAAGAAATATCTGAATAATCAGAAGGCTGCAGTGAAAGAGGAGCTGTAATTGCCAGAACTGTAATCGCTTATTCATTTGTTTGTAACTTAATTTGACATTTATTAAGTTAATGTGCTCTGCACATGGCTGATTAATCATCTTGAGTGTAACAAGTATTTTCAGTTGCTTTTTCTTGAAAACAAGATGCCAAGGTTCTAGCCAGTGATACTGTTTAAGATGTAGCATTAGGACAATTTACACATAACCTTCATTTCCAGTAGAGGGAGCCTGTTTCAAAGTGCTGCCTACTTACTAAACAGAGCAATGCAACCTCATACCAACATTACAAACAACTTCCACAGGTCTCTGAGACCTATTTGTTGCCAAGAAAAAGTCAGGTTTAATGTAAGTAGATAAGGATCCCAGTCATGGATTATGAGTGGTCAATACAGCATTCCAGGCATGCTAAAAAAAAAACAATATAGCAAACAGCAAGAGATCATAAGACTGGAAATGATGATGAATTTGCTTAATAAAATGACATTCGAATGAAAATTGTGACTGATGGCTAGGCACAGACTCAAGACTCACTTTCTGTAATATGTAGATTAACCATGACTGATGGAACCACAAGAACATGCACAATCTAAAACGTTTTACAAGTTACTATCTTGAACTATGATGTCAAAGGGTGCAGACATGACACAATTAGCCCGTTTGACTTTTAAAAGACCTTCAAATATAAGTAATTAACAAAATATTATTTAAGCAAATGTTTGCCATTTATATTTTGTCAGAGTTCACATTACTCCATAGTCAACTATGTAGAAGGATCCTTTAGCCCCTGGTGCTGTAGTTACGGTATAAACCAACAGTTCTAAACTCAGCAATGAATATTTACTGCAAAATCTGTTCAGAACTCCTAAAATACCATAGGAATTGTGACTGATATATTTTGCAGAGTTACACGCATTTCTGGGTCAACATATTTTGTTGGTCCTTGAACAACATTCCTGTCTGAAAATTTGATCCTAACCATATCCCCACCCCTAAACACTAACACTACCATCAAGTTATCCCTAAAACCAGAGTGAAATGATAGGTGAATAACACTGATGTAGAAGCACCTAACTCTGGTTGTAAGCCTAAACTTGACAAACTATAAACTTGTCACTCAAATGTGAGTGGGTGATTGGAATGTTGATCCAGGAACATAAAATCAGGTTCTGCGATATGTTACCCTGGCCAAAGAGATTGACTGCCTACAAATGACTCTCCAGTTTTGGCCTCACCTCAGGAATGAACATCATACAGTCATACTCAGGTTGGGATGTCAGTCTTCCAGCATGCAGGAGGAACCTTTACCTGGTGCCAAGACGTAAATTGAACGTTACAGACTATGCGTGAGATAGATGACGTGACCTCTTAAAAGAGATTAGGTTCAGTAAACCCTAAGATCCTTTAATTGGGAAATGCTTATACACGTGTGGATCAGATACACATACTAATGCATGTTGAGCACTTGGAACTACAGTAGTATAGAGAAGTCAAGAAAGATCTGTCTTTTCAATATTAAATTACAATGTACACACAACACTTAACCTTTATTACAGACATGTATGTAAGGACTATATATTTCGAAACCACGAAAGCTGCTGAGTTGGGTTTAACCAATGTGACTAAGACTGTTTGGTGAAAAAGAAGCTTTGTAAATCAAACAATCTACTCTAGCCTACTCTCAATTGTATTACAATCCCACAGTTTAGCAAGAGTGCATTGAATGTTTACATCTCGATACGTTATGCAACTCTAAGCCGCACATGTTAAGCTTACCTAAGCCAAAGGATTCACACATTGCCTTGGCCAAACCCCTTTCCCAACACCCTATAAATAAGCAAGCTATCCCTGCACGCTATTTCCGCAGTGGCTGTGTCTGAAGAAAAAAGTGGATGTTGGGGGTTCTGAAAACGACTGGTAGTCCTGATCATGCGAAAGATCACATCCCATTTCTGTCGCATCACACCTCAAAGACCGAATTCTTGTCCTACGTGCTGCTCTACCTGGTGAAGATGCCTTTCCCGCCCGTGACCAGACCTCGGAGTCTTCCCAGCACGGGCAAAGAAAAACTTTCAGGACCGTCTCCTGTCATTCCGATCAAGACTGTGGAGGAGAAAAGTTCTGTGAAGGAGCGGCTCAAGAAGTTGAGCAAGAAGGCCTCGCCGCACAAAAGCAAGTTGCCCACCAGTCGAGCCACTTCTGGCTTGAGGATGGAGGGTAAAAGCATTATGACTTCAAGACCCACTGATCCTTCAAGTTCCTCAACCCCACCTTCTTCTAAAAGTACTTCTGATATTAGTACCTCTGCACCCAATTTGGCAACAACCTCCTCTAGCAAGAGGATGTTTACTGCCAGTGTTTCAGCAAAGAGCATCCCAACAGACTCTTGTAGTCCGCAGTCCTCCTCCGGATCAAGCCAGGGATTAAATAGCAAATCTAACTTTTCTCTCAACCTGACACCTGAGGCCACTTTGCTCCTGCAGAAACGTAGCCGTGAGAAGCTGCTCCGTGGCAGCGCTGGCACCGCACCGGCAGCGCACCAGAAAGGCCGTCTGCCTACCAAGTCGGGTTCTCGATCCAACATCCCACTGGTGAAGATCTCTCTTCTGAATGACCGCCACCGATATGATGACGTGGAATATGAGGAAGACAAAGAGCAGAGTGTGGATCAAAGCGTCCTACTGAAATGTTCTGAATGGTTGCAAGGGGTGGAGAACGCTGCCGGAGCTACAGTGCTGGGAGGAACGGACAAAATCAGCCAGAAGAGCATTTAACATATGAGATGCTACATGTCCTATTACTTGTGCTATTGACTGTGACTTGAGAAACATTGCAGTTTTGAGTTGTGGTTGACTAATCTGGGTCCTGATCCCAATGACTAAAGAGCTGGGTGCCTTATGGCTGGTACATGCAGAACATTTTATTGCTTCGTTTAATGGAAGACAGTTAGATGTACATATAATTGGAAAATTTATTTTACACGGCATCTCTAAAATGGAAAGTTTAATGTTTACATTCACATTGACGTTGAGACTTCAAACCTGACTTCTGGGAAACTAACACTTGCACACAGTAATCGGCTTATTTTGATTTATGATGATTTATGGGTTTAGCACTATAGTAAGACTTTAAGGTGGTTTTTTTCTTCAGAATGCATTCATAAAAAGACGTCGTCTATAAAGCACTGATCTAACTTGGAATAAAAGATGATCTTCATCATACCACACCTCATTGCTGTCTGTAAGAAGACATCAAGCGCTAACTCGCCACTCTAAGAACACACATGACTCACAGATATATTTGCTGTACTTTACTATAAGTAGCCTAAAGTGCAAGGTTTAGGCAGGCTTAGCAACAAACAACATTGCACACTCGTAACACTTCCTGATCTCATTAGGTGCCTTCACTTTTAACCCAATAGCAAACATGGTAGAAGTAACCAATGGTTGTGTTTCTGCTGCTACATCAATCCCAAGTAGAAATGACAGGAAGTGGAGCGCTAAGAGGCACTCGAACATCCACCCTGTTGGTTGCTTTAGATACAGTTTACTAAAAAAACAGTGATATTGTGAAATATTACAATTTAAAATGTTTTATGATTGAATATATTTAAAAATGTAATTTATTACTGTGATGGCAAAGCTGAATTTTCAAGTGTCACATGACCCTTCAGAAATCATTCTAATATGATGATTTGCTGCTCAAGAAACATTTTGTATTATCGATTTCGAAAACAGATGTGCTGCTTTATATTTTTGTGGAAACCATGATACTTTTTTTTTCAGGATTCTTTGATGAACAAAGTTCAAAAGAACAGCATTTATTTGACAGATTTTTTTGTAACACTGTCAAAGTCTTTACTGTCACTTTTGATCAATTTAATGCATCATTGCTGAATAATAATAATAAAAAAAATCTTTCTCACCCCAAACTTTTGAATGAGAGTGTATGCTACAATCAAGCGTCAAAAGCATGGCAACTGTTGTATTTAGTGTCAAACAAGTGTGGCTTAAGTGTTACAACAATAATTCAAAGAAATCAGAATGTAGCTTTTTGGCAAATACACTGACTTTATGATTTTGGGGAAGATTTAAAAAACATTTACAGATGTAATCAATTGACTTGTATATAAAAAACAAAAGCAAGTAGTCTCTTGATAACATCACAACATTTATTCTAAAGTTTGTTGTTCCTGGCAAAGACTAGGTAAAGCCAAAAGGGCATTATTCAACAGTTTTGCATGTGTTTTACATGCATCCAATGAGCTAAACATCCCTCCCATTACAACTCGCGATGTAGAGAGAGAATTTGAGTAACAAAGTAGTTTGAATGCTCCATAACCTCAGTGCCAGGTGTGTGTATAAATCTCCTGCGTGTGCACTAGGAATTTACCAAAGGGACACAATCGGACAGCATCCTCTTCAATAGAACAAAACATTCAAACTCGATTTTCTGGAGGACTCCTGACAATCCTGTCACTTCACTTTTCAGATACACAACTCTGAATTCATCACGGTAGGCTGAAATTATAGATTTTATGTACAATTATTTTTATAATGAATTATAATAATCTAGCTATTATTTACAGAATTTTTAGTTTTGAGACTTTAACAAGTATGACGGCTGGTATTTCAGATGGATGAGCTGGATGAGGTTCAGCTGAAGAAACATGTGGACAGTCTGAAGCAGCAGCTAGAGTTTAAAAGAGAGAAAACATCCGCCTCTCTTCCAGAGTGAGTATCTATCTATCCATCCATCTATCATTATCTACACTTAAATGTTATCGACACAGAATAAATGTGCTTAATATCTTAAAATATTATTAAATATACTATATATTACAGTATATATATATATATATATATATATATATATATATATGTGTGTGTGTATTTTTGTGAAGTTCCAAGTTTAATGTAGTAAATTAAGTAAATACTAGGGTGTATGGGCTGACAGAAGTGAGGAATTTAATAGCTTATAGATTTTTTTGCTGTTGTTGCTATTTTCTATCTTCCTTTTATCCATTTATTTTCAGGTTAACTAAATGGATGGAGGAGAAAATGAACGAGGATCCATTTCTGAATCCAGATTTACTGAAGGAGAACCCGTGGGTGGAGACAAGCAAATGTGTTATAATATAGAGCTGTCAATCATCACTATGGCAACAGGAGTGACTCCACCCATCATCATGGTTACACTGCCTGACTTTGACTAGGATGGACCAAGATGCAAATGAATTGATTATGAGTAAATCTGCTTTGTTGTTTGCTCTACTCGGGTCATGCCATTATGAAAAGAAAGAAAGGAAAAACTGCTGTTACTCCGTGAAAACATGTATTTATAAAAGTGTAAGACAACTATACAAGAATACAATAAAAAGAAAAAGAGGAACCAGTGCTTTTTGTTTTTTTAGACATTTTAGGTGTTTTTTTAAACTATACAGTACAAGGGTCAGAACATTTTTGGTTTTTATGTATTGATTTAAGGTGGTAAATTAACTTTAAAGTAACTCCCGAATGTAAACGTTTCTGCGCACTGCATTAGACACACCTTCATTGAAACGAAACCATACATCACTGTTACCCACAGCTTTACCAATATGCACCACTTCGCCTGCTTTGCCATCTTCACCTGCAGAGAGAAGTGATATCAGCTCATATTTAACATTTAGGTTATGCAGAACACTTATATTGTACAAGTGTGTGAAAAGTATATATATAAAGCAAACAACACACCTGTAGTGGTGATCATAGGCTTCTCCTTGGGTGCAATGGCTCGTCCAAAGAAATCCAATTCAGGCTATAACCGTGGGAAGGATAAATAAACAAGATCAGGTGAGAGCACTTTGACCCTGATCCACTAGTATTAACCCAATTAATCTTGGGTTATTATGAAGCACAAGTCAAATATAAAGAGAGACCGTATGAGAAAAATCATTTAACATGGTGGCACAGATTCACTGTTTAGTGCAACAACCTGCATCTTATTCACATACCATCCACAGGCTAATTTAACCAGGTGCTTTGTGTTCTGGTTTGGCATTTTAACTTTGGTCATAATTAATAGTGCTCATTTGTAACTATTATCTGCATTTATAACTGGTTAGTTATAGCTGAGTTTCACACAATGCCAGAGTGAAGTTGTGAATCACCAATCCCAGCATCAAATTTGTTATGGTAATATTCAATGGTGGACTGAACTTGAGGGAAATACAATTTAAAATGGGATTTGTATGAGCGTAGGAAGGATTTGAGGTGCTGCTGTGGTAGTTCAAGGACAGATGTAAAAGATTTAAGGTGGTTTAATATAGATGCTTTACCCTGGTTTCCACCACAGTCTGTTTAACGATGTTCTCCAGCCTCTGCTGATGGTTCCTGCTTGTCGGTTTCTTCACTTCAGTTTTCTTCTCCTCTTGATTCTTATTTACTGCCTCTGTCTAAACACACAGAACAAATAATATGCAACATGAACAATCCTATAAATGAAATATTATTGTTTACAGCTTTGTATATTGTTTGGGGGCTGCACATCTGTCCAAGCACATAACACAATGGTTAATCAAATATTTAAAGGATAAATACATGTTGCGCCTCACTTCATCACTATAATTGCAATATCAAGGTCTGTTAGTCTAACTTCGCAAAGATAAAACTGGTGCCGCAGCCGGACAAAACAGTGCACATTTTCAAAATCATAATGTTGTAGTCCAACTGAAATGAATCAAAGTATATGTAAACATATTGTCAACACTGCAAATTAGTGGTGAAACCAACTAGATCAAACACGTATGCAAGAGGTGCAGTGTCTATAAATGGGTATTAACTCTTCTGAAGGCACAATAAAAGCAAGATTAGACAGAATTCATTGCAATGTTATAATATATTAATATTTTCTCTCTCTCTCTGTGTATATATGTATATACGAGCTTCATAAAAATGATCATATATATGAAGAGTTCAGATGCAAAAGCCTCTAAGTGCCATCTGAAATTTTCTTCTACAATGATCATTTTTATCAAGCTCGTATATTTAAGTTCAGTAATTTCACTTAAATGGCAATGAAAATTACCATTTAAGTGAAATTACTGAACTTAAATAAACGAGCTTGATAAAAATGATCATTCTAGAAGAAAGGCACTTCAGATGGCAGATGGAGGTTTTTGCATCTGAACTCTTCAGAGAGAGAGAGAGAGAGAGAGAGAGAGAGAGAGAGAGAGAGAGAGAGAGAGAGAGAGAGAGAGAGAGAGAGAGAGATACTCCTGTTGGATGCGCAACAACAATTTGGCCTCTTTTGAAGTCTGATATGTCTCCCGTTATGTTGTGCAGATTGCAATATTTTATGTACAGGTGTGCTAAAGCTCTGCTAATTAAACCTTCACACTCTGCTCTTACAGATGGAATATAAAAATCAGTGAAGATTGGCCACCAGGCCACGCATATATAGCCGTGAAACCTCCAAAACTATATTGGTCAGTGTTTCAGTTTCGTCGTCCAACCCCTACCTTTTGTGGGTTTCGTTTCTGCTGGGCCTTCTCCACCCTCCTCATTCGCTCTAATTCTGTCTCCCTGGCGATCAGCTGCTTCACCTGATAGGTCAGCTGCCTCCGGGGAGGCAAACCCGGAAAATGCACCACGTCTTCTACATTACTGTGGAAATACAGGTCATAAAATTACTCTTTGTACAACCAGTAAATAAATAAATACAATATAATATAATATAATAGTGAGCCAAGGGTTGTGCTTGGTACTTTCACATGAAAACCATTAAGTCTTTTGGCATTTTTAGACTTTGTTCTGTGTAGCACATCTACGTCACATGAAACGCGAACAATTCCTGTCATGAATGCGTTTAGATTCACTTGACCTCGCTTATAATATAAAACAATATAATGGTAGCATAAACCTTTACATAACATTATAGAATCTGAACAAGGGACTCTAATGAGGAGGGATATGAAGGCAAATTAAGATGAGATGGTTTAAAGAGTGGAAAGCAGGAGAGCTAAATAATCCCTCTTACTCCGAAAGTAAAACACCGTTCCAGGAATAGAAGGAAATTGGACAATATGTGCAATACACACAAGCAGATGAAACTCCAAAAGCAGGATTAGTTGTGCAGGTTATTCCTTGTCACGTACACAAAGTCATTTCTCTAGGACAGTCGGAGAATGTTCGGTCACAAAAAAACAAAAACACAGAGCAGTTCAGAAGTTTGTGTGTTTGTTTCCATATATTATGTTGAGCATTCAAATTCAAAGCAAAAGGTTTCTCCCTTTCTAGGGAACAGGATAGCGATGAAAGCTTGCCAGGTTATTTCCAGTGTGATATCAGCTAAAATCCAGATACTTCAATATCTCTGGGCGAAATGTGCCATCGCATCTCACATTAAATCGTCCAAAAAAGACTTAATGTATATGGAAATGCTTGCTGTGTACTGGCATGACTAAACATTGCACAGTGGGATTATTCGGACAAGATAGTCTGTCAAAATATCACAATAATTATAAATGAAGCAGAGACGTTTCTTCCATTCAGGCCTCCTCTGATAAAAGTTGAATTATAATGTTCCTCATAATCAGACGATGCAATGAAAATGAAGCTAGTGATGCAACATCTGGCTTGGGAATTGTACAATCCTCAGACCATCTTGTTATTTTCCAGGGTCATCATGGCTTCAGTGTGGTTACTCAGCGCTTGTTGGAGTAAAGCTCGATAAGAGATGGCGGGGAGATACAGGAAGGCGTAAACGAGCAGAAGCAGTAACAGGGCGATCAGCAGTGGAATACCCCAGTCAGAGGTGACCAGTGTCTCCTCACAGCGGGCCTGCAGGAACGAATGCTGCATGCTTCTACCACACCAATCACAGAGGGAACACACACACACAGGCAAATAAATAATGAGCTTCAGAAACATGATTATGAAAAAACATGCACAGGGATTTCCCCATCTAATCTAGCCTGATGTAATACTTATTTGGCATTTATAAAATTAACTGATGATTTTAGTTTGATTCATTTACTCAAAGCATTTATTTTGAACTTTCAAAGAATCATTAACATTATACAGGCTAAAAAATATTACTGTTTACTGTTAGATAGATATACTATTACATTTAGCGTGTGATTATATTGTAATATTCATATAAATAAATGTGCTAATTTAGTGAAAATATACCTATATTTTAACTAAATTTTGTAACTAAAAACAGTAAAAAATTAATAATACAGAAATGAATACTTATATTCAGCAAGGAAGCTTTAAATTGTTCAAAAAATGACATGCTATTAAATAATCTTTATTTTTAAATAAATAACTTTCTATTATTCAAATAATTATGAGAAAAATCATCATGTTTAAACAAAAATATTAAGCAGAATGTGTCATGTGACACTGAAAACTGAAGGAATGCTGAAAATTCAGCTTTGTCATCACAGGAATAGATTACATTTTACATTTTTAAATAGAAAACAGTGTTTTTAAATTGTAATATTTCACTTCAAAAATGACTTTTTACTGTATTTTTTTTAATGCAGCCTTTAAAAACATCTAACGTTCATACAAAAACTATATAAAACTTGAGAAATGCTCTATGAATAAGAAGCAAACATACAGGATGTTCAGAGATGCTCTTCTTCAGTTCCAGCTTGAAGCCGACTGTCTGAAAACCAATCCAATAGCGCAGATTGTTTCCTTGTTTATCTTCTCACTCCTGGTTTTTATCCACCTTTAGCTCCATCAAGCAGACCCTCAAAGGTTCAGCGGCAAGTGCTCGACTTGCGAGTGTCGAAAGCTTGTTTGTGCACATTCTCAGCACCATTTCCATCAATCAATGTGAGTGGTAGGACACGGTAAGCCACAGAGAGGATTGTAAGTCTTTTTATATACTTGAGTGATGAACATGCGTCCATGCATGACTTTCAAAGGCAAGTAACAAAAACCTCCAAGCTCTCATGTGAGATAAGCAACAAAGTGAAACAGGGGATGGAAAACAATAAAAATAAAAAAAGTGGAAGAGGAGGGGATGGAGAGACAGTAATCTAGAGCTGCAGCCTAATCTCTCATAAATCGTGATAAACAGGAATCAGTGGCGTGTGTGTTAGTAGGTATTCTTGTGCTATATGAGTTGCATAACTAAAGTCCTGACAGACAAGCATGGCTATCTGCCCAAAACAGAATGATATGTTGGTTAATGTTGTTTGTGTATATGCATGTACTCACGGCTCCAGCACATAAGTGTACTGTCCCTCTGGTGTGCGGTCCTGTCTGTAGGTCAGGTTGTAGTTGATCATGGTGTCAATCAAATCATAAAGTTGCTGTTTCTCCCTGGTGCTGTAAAGCTGAGGGTTGACCTGTGAGAAACACATCAAGTCTCGTATGCTCACCAAGGTAGCAATTCATTTACAGTAAAACAGTAATATTGTGAAATAATATTAACATTTAAAATAATTGTTTACTATGTAAATATATTTCACAATGTAATTTATTCCTGTGAATTTTCAGCATCATTACTCCAGTCTTCAGTGTCACATGATCCTTCAGAAATCATTCTAATATGATGATTTGCTGCTCAAGAAACTTTTTTTTATTATTATCAATGTTGATAACAGTTGTGCTGCTTAATATTTTTGTGGAAACAGTGATATTGTTTGCACACAGACTTTAAAATGACTCACCGGCCGCAGTTTGGGGGAGATGAGCTCCAGGAGAAGGCTGAGGATGTCCATACAGAGACTGCTCATACAAACACGGCTCTGTATGGCAGGAGGGATGTCATTCAACATGGCAATGAGGGCATTCTTGGTGTGTTGAGTTTTAGTGAAAGCCTAGAAACAAATTTAAGACTTCATTTATTACCACTTTCATTTTACACTACAACGATAAATGTTGAAGTTTATTATCATTATATAAAGACATGTCGGCATACTTCATATCAGCAATCCCAAACACATAAAACCATTTACAGAATTTTCAGTATCATTACTCTTCAGTCACATGATCTTTTAGAAATCATTTTAAAATGCTGATTTGATGCTCACGAAACTTTTCATATTATTATCAATGTTGAAAACATTATTGTGCTGCTTATTTCTTTTGTGGAAATATTGATACATATATTTTTTTCCAGGATCCTTTGATAAATAGAAAGTTCAAAAGAACAGCATTTATTTGAAATACAAATCTTTTGTAACACTATAAATGTGTTTAGTGTCACTTTTAAACAATTTAATGCATTGTTGCTGAATAAAAGTAGTAATATATTTCCAAAAAAAGGAGAACTTTTGAATTTTCTCTATTATCAAAGACCAAAAAAACATTCAAAACACTTCAAAATTATCAATGGCATAAATGCAGTCATAGTGAAGGGAGACACATGATTGCTGTGTTTTGAGAGATTATGGTCAAGTGTGTAACTGGGACAGAACGCTTTCATTTGATGAAAGGTAGAAAGGGAAAGACAGGATTTTTAAAGGTCATTTTAAAGTATTTTTTTATTTTTTTAAAGGTCTGCTTGATTCTGCCTAATTCGTTACAGTATTATAGGGTGGATAGACAGCATGCGCTCTCACTGTCTATTGTATTCTCTCACCTCGTAGTGGCTGTGTGGGTAATTGATGCGTGGGACAGAGATTGCGGCATATAGGTGGTGGAAGGCAGCGGGCAGGAACGGGAAGTAGCGCATTAGCGAGTAGTTTTGTCCATGTAGCACAAACTCATTCAGCACGTCAGAGAAACACAACCAGTCAAGACCTGTGCACACACCCAACATCCCAGGGTCCTTCAGCTTCATGTTGAGGAAGTTATCATACAAGCCCTACAGAAGAGAGAGCGTAAATCATTTCGGCTGAAATATCACACTTTTGTAGGTGTTAAACAGAAGCCATTAATGTTAATCAAACAACCAAACACAGCTTTAACAAAGATTAATCTACATTTCATTTATACAGTGAATATTATAGTGTTATTTACATTTAGGCTTAATTATTACATTCCTGTACCTAAATATATTAGAGTTCGACCTTACTTTATTTGTAACTTATATTATATTTATCTATGCTTGTAATTTGATCTTATTTTTTTACTGACAGTTCACTTGCCTTTAATAATGTTTGAACTTTATTAGTTAGGCCAGTAGTTTTTGCTGTGGTATCGAAGTACTTAAAGTGTGCTTTAAAAAAACAATTTAATTTATTTTTAATAAAATTATATTACAATTTATTTTTAATAAAAAGCTAAGTTACATTTGCTACAAGCAAATGTATTATGCATATTGTGTCCAAATATTTTGATGCCACTATTCAAGTATGATTTTGATATTTAAATGGAGCCAAAGAGTGCAGAATGTAAAGCTCTAGTAACCTGAGTGAGTTTCTCATGCTCTCCAGTAGATGAGACCAAATGTAAGATGTGCTGAATCCTTTGTGCTCCGTCTTTAGGTCCGGCTTCATCAAAACCACCAAAAGAATCTCCACCAATCCGCTTCCTAAATCACAACACCATCATAAAATGATGAATGCCAGAATCAGTGACGCAGTTTGATAAAACATATTAAATAAAAAAAATGACAATTGACAAATAAAAGTTTTTAAATTTTTTCAAATTTTATCTTTTTACTTTTAGATTGTAAAGAAAACTTTTTCAGGTCACATTTTACCCCCAAAAAATCAGATGGTAAAAAAAAAAAGAAAAAAAACATACCATTTGTCTTAAAGAAAACAGACATAAAAATCCTAAATCCAAAAAAATAAAAAAGTATACATAGGATACATATGCAGTTTTAGCATAAACAATGTATATATATTTGAGAATTGGGGGTAAAATATGCAAAAATATTTTCCTTTGCTGTAACTAATTATTTTTTAAAACATATGTACCATTACGAATAATACAAATAATCCATGTAGTCTTTCCATGAATAAGAAGTCATAAAAATGCAAGAATAATCATTATAGAAGAATTTAAAGATTCTGTTTAAATAGTAACACAATAGCAGGCTTTTATTTCATTGCCCACACTGAAAAGCTATCAAGGGGAGAGGGCTGAGTGTGCTTGAGAATGGCATAATGTGTAAACTTTACCTTTTCAGTCGAGGAAGCTGGAAGATTTCCTGCCAGACTGAGAAGAGTCCCTTGTTTTGATCTTTCAATCCCACACACATGGAACTGACGCTGCGCTGATCCAAGTGCTTCTGTCCACGTCTGTGTAAAAACTGCACACACTTGATTAAGCAATCCCATATTTTAAATCTGACCAGTTTTAAAAAGGCACACATCTCTCTCACCTGTAATGTGTTGATGCAGGAACGGATGTCATTGTCAGTTTTCTCACACAGGGCCATCAGAGTGCCTGTATCTGCTTTCATACCCTGACGCCGCGTGATCTACACAATAGAAACAAAAGCTTTTATGAGTCTACATTCATGCATTTATGAAATCATCTTGTAAACATGTGAGTGCATTGTGTGCGTCACCTCTGACAGTCTTTGAGCTAAGCGGGAGGGCAGAGTCTGGGGGAAAGCCAATAGGAAAGCTTGCTGTCTCAGCGGCCTTAGAGCAGGAACATAACTGACAAAATACAGGTAAATGGATTAGATTTTTTTTGTTTTGATTTTCCATTGCTAATGTATATTGCAAAGGTGATGTACAATAATAATTAAATGGGTAACACTTTACAAAAAGGTTTCATTTGTTAACATTAGTTAACTACATTAGTTAATGTGAACAATGAACAATACTTCTACAGAATTTATTAATCTTAGTCTCAACATTTACTAATACATTTTTAGGATAACAAGTTATATCTGTTAACATTAGTTTATGCACGGTGTGGACTAACATGAACATTTTTATATACTTACATTTACAAAGGTTAATAAATGCTGTTAGAATATATGAAGAGTTCAGATGCAAAAGCCTCTAAGTGCCATCTGAAATTTTCCTCTAGAATGATCATTTTTATAAAGCTTGTATGTTTAAGTTAAGTAATTTCAATTAAATGACAATTAATAGGTAATTTGCATTGCCATTTAAGTGAAATTATTGAACATAAATTTACGAGCTTGATAAAAATGATCATTCTCGAAGAAAATTTCAGATGGCACTTAGAGGCTTTTGCATCTGAACTCTTCACATATTTTTTTATTTTTTTATTAAGAATTTATTTTAAGATGACGTAATTACACATTACTACATGTACTTACTATAGTAATAACAGTAAATTATGCATAATTACAAGTAACTAACCCTAAACCAAACCCTGAACGTAACTCTATAGTAAGTGCATTTAGTTAATTAATATGACTTATTTGAGTAAGTACAATGTAACTACGTCATCTTAAAGTGTAACCGAATACATTGCTCATTCTTAGTTTATGTTATTAAATGCACTAATTAATGTTAACAAATGAGACCTCATTGTAAAGTGTTACCATTTAATGTTCTTATTCAGAAATTGTGTTGGATATTATTTGTATGTTTTCTGAAAGTTTAATAGTTGACTGGGAAAATATGCAGAAATTCAAATACTTTAAATCAAAACTAAATATTCACTTAAACATGAGACTTACAGGTCATTGCAGATGCAGATGATTGGTCTAAGCAGCACAGATTGCTTCTTCTTTTTCTTTTTTAAAGCATTAACACCTGACTCCTCTCCATCTCTACTATCCTTCCGGTTCAGGGTGGCCAATAAAATGTTAATGGCAGCCTGAGCCAAAAAAAAAAAAAAAAAAAAAAAAGTGCGAAACAGCATCATTTAGACAATCCGTTGAATTAAAAGTAACCAATAAAACTGCGAGCAGATCTTACAGCAGGAGCTCCATCAATTTCATCTATTATAAGGCAGTTGGGCTTTTCATTGGCTCCCAGGACTGACTTCATCTGTGTCGCGGTATCAATGCGTTTCTGGAAGAGCTCTGCACTGCGGTCATCACTGAGAAGAGATCAGCGCTATTAGATTCTGAGTGTCGACATTTATAAGAGCATACTTCTAATTTAAGATTGGTTAGCACCAAGGCTTGCATCCTCTTACCTAGCGTTGATTTCTACTACATTGTACCCAGCATGCTTTGCGATAATGTGTGCTAGTGTGGTTTTCCCCAGTCCAGGAGGACCTGATAATAGTGCCACCTGTGTAGTGTGATACATACAGTTAAATACAGTTACATACACTGAACATGTTAAAAAAATAGGAAATGCACACATTGTAGCATTACATTCACTACTTCTCTGATGGTCCGACCCTGTATCATTTAGCTTGTTAATATTTTACAATAAAAAACATCTGGTCACTGTCAAGCCAACATGGTCATTTGGCAAATTTAGCAACCTAAATTCCAATTTTACAATATTTTTGCATTTATAAATAAGCATTTTTTTACATATTCAAGGGCTAATAAATATATTATAATAAATATTAAAATATATATAACAAATATAATATACATTTTTAGATTATAATACATAATTAAAAATCTAAATGTTATAAATAAATCTAAACTAACATAAATAATTAAATCTAAACACTTTAAAATGTAACATTTAAAAATAAATGTAAATGTTAATCTCAAGTACAAATATAAAAAGGTCCATTTATATAAATCTAAATCTAATATAAAAAATCTGTTGTTTTACTCACCTTAAATTTAGGTCTTTTGTACTGGTCCAGCTCAGCCTCTAGTATCTCTTCTGTGATTTGGGACTTGGTTTTGAAACGCTGGGACTGGTTTTGGTTTTGGTTTTGAGCATTTGTAAAATTCGATCTGACTTCTGCAGGGGCCGGACGGGGTTTCCTCTCTCGCCCAAAGACCACAGTGTCCCAGAGCTTCAGCCACTTCAGCAGACAGCGGTTAGTGAACTATAGAGATAGAGAGACAATGTAAATAATTTCAAGGCAAATGCCTGCCAATAATTAGTTTTCAAGTGAGAGTATCTAAGGCCTCATTTACACTGCAGGTCTTGATGCCCAATTCTGATTTGTTGCCTATTATCCAATTTTTTTGACCATCCGTTTACACATTCTTTCAATTGTGACCCATATCCGATTCATGTGTTTACACTATCTGAAACATTGCGCAAGCTTAAAGGGTTAAATTATCTTGCACAGATGGATGAACGCAAAATATGATTGATAATAGCTCTGCGATATATGCAAAGTTCACCAAACATCACCATCATTATGAGGCGGAGGAGGACGAAAAGTGCCATCATTGCAGCCTGTGCATTTGCTTCAGTTATTATGTGCGAGAGAGATCTCACATATCTGATTTATTTCCACATATGAACGAGGCCTGAAACCGATCTTGAAATATCCGAATGCATGCGTTTTTTTCCTGTTTTACACTGTCATAGAACACATCCGATCTGTGTCACATGTGAGCAAAAAATCAGAATTGGGTCACATTTCACTGACAGTGTAAACGAGGCCTATGACTCACATCATCACTCAGCAGATCAGTGTAGTGCTGTGGCGAGAACTGATCCACCCACAGCCGTGAGGATGGGCCTTCATCTTCCCCACTACCGCCATCCACACCAGAGTCCGCCTGCTCTTCTGCAATAAGACCTGGATCGATCCCACTAAAAAGTCATTTCAGAGTTAACAAGCGTAGAGAAGTACAACAGTTTAGAGTAAAGAATTGACGGGTATTGATCCACATAGAAATGTGTACGCACACACCTATTCATAAGTTCTGTCAATCTTTCAGATTCCTCCACCACTTGTCGATGGCGCTGAAAAAACAAAACCATTTCAGTCAGATTTCCCCCAAATCGTTCATTTAGGTTTGTCTGCATGTTCACATATTCTTACTCTCTCTGCAATTTGTTCTTTCAGCACTTCTATTGGAACTGCTAGCAGTCCTAGTCCATTCAGGGAGTTACGGAAGGCTCTCGGGTCTGGTGCCTGAGAAAAAGCATAACGAAAAATCAATAAACTTCACACATTGTTCTCCTGCAAGCAGTCGTGTAAAATATTTGGTGAGGTCCGAGACCTTCTCCTCATCCTCTTTCTTGTTAAGGTAGACTCTGTTTCCCATGGAGTCTGTGACTGTGATAAAATCCCCAATTGCAGGGGGCCGTTTCTGGGCATGACGTCTAGCTGCGGTAACCCGCCTTGGTGACTCCTGCAATGCTGTCAGTCCACTAATATCCAACACGTTGGTTGTTATTTTAGTGGCTGCTGGTCTATCTGGACTTAGGGAAAGGAAAACTGCAGGTCTGTAAAAAGAATTTTTGAAAAATCAACCAATAGTTGTAATGTTATGATGGAAAATGTGTTTCATACAGCAGCACAGATTAACTGTGATTACCCATCTCTCACTCGTCTGTTGTAAACCTCTGGGGATGACGGAGGGGTTATGTCATCAGTGTGTTCAACACCAAACTGGAGCTTTTTTGCCACATCTTGTCTTCTTTTCTTGGGTTTAGGAGCTGTGAGAAACCACAAACACCATTAGACACACTGCATTACTTTTATACACTCTCACAAAGTTTGCCCTACCGCCTAGAGCTGCACGATTAATAGTTTGCAATCTCGAATTCAAACACCCACGCGATCTCATTTCTAAATGACGATGATTCTCCTGTCCATTAAACCTTTGACAAAATCACACCTGAACATTCAGATCTGCGTCGGCGCCTCCGCTGATCCAGAGAGAGATGCTGTCTATTCATGTACAGTATTATAGGAAACAGCTTCACAGTCTGTTCTGGTTACAAATATTCATATTATCACAGAAGTACTGGGATTAAAGTTTATAGTTCGGATATAATCACTGTCTAGCGATCAAAATAGAGCAAATCACCTTTTGAAAGTAACTAGGCGCTTCAAATAACGATTGTATCGATTACACTGTAACACCACCAGGTGGCGACAAGTGACTTAAAAATGTATGGCTGCATCTAAAATTGCATACTTTCCTATTATATAGTAGACGAAAAACAGTATGTGACAAAAAAAAGTATGTCCGAATTCGCAGTATACATAAAAGAGTAGTAAAAAAAAGTACCTGGACGACCTACTACTTCCAGTGAGATTCTGAAGCGTGCATACGATGGACACTTTACTATCCCATGAGGCCACGGGAGAGGATTTATGACGTAACTGATGCTGGTAGGTCACATGATAATGACAACATGGCGAATGTAGTACGTCCGGGATACATTCATACTATATAGAACGTAGTTTTGTGAAGTAATTACTTATTCAAAATAAGTACCTACTCAAGAGAGTATGCGATTACGGACACAGCCTTTGCCAATGAATCATTCAAGAGATTCGTTCAAAAATGCTGATTCATCCAGTCATTGAATCATTCATTCAACCCATTTTTTTAAATAATTCATTCAGATTAATTAAACATTGTAAATAGACTGCAGAAATTAACATTTTGTCAGAACCTCTGGTAAGTTGCATGTTATTTTGTTTAGTTGTTTATTCAGAATCCTGGGAGAATCGTGATCTCTATTTGAAGCAAGAAAAAATCGTGATTCTCAATTTAACCCATACAAAAGTTTAGGGTCAGTAAGACTTTTATAAAGTAATTACTTTTACTCAGCAAGGATGCATTTAGATTGATCAAATGTGACAGAGAATATATGTATAATGTTACAAAGATTTCTATTTTAAATAAACACTGTTCTTTTAATATTCTATTCACCAAAGAATTTAGAAAAATGTATCTCAGTTTCCACAAAAATATTAAGCAGCACAACTGTTTTCAACATTGATAATAATTGGAAATATTTCTTGAGCAGCAAATCAGCATATTAGAATGATTTCTGACACTGAGGACAGGAGTAATGATGTGAATTTAGCTTTGCCATCACAGGAATAAAATACATTTTAAAATATATTAAAATAGAAATGATTTAAAATAGAATTTTATTAAACATTAAACTGTTTTTACTGTATTTTTGATCAAATAAATGCAGCCTTGGTGAGCATTAAAGACTTCTTTCAAACCTATATAAAACATTCTTACCAACAGCAAACTAATGAACTTGTAGCTCTATAACAAAGGCATTGTGTTATTACACAAGTGAGAAAATTCAATACTGACTCAGGGATTCCTCCTCCTCATATACTAGAGGTGAGATGCTCTCAGGATGCTCGTTATTCACTGATTTCCTCGATGGCACGTCCCCGGACACAATGGCTTCCTCGAACGTCTGTGGGATCGGCTTCTTATTGCGGAACTCAGACACTTTTGCACATGATGAAAGCTCGTCTACACACACAGAAACATTCACACATTCAAAATGAACAGTTTTAGTGTGTTTTAGTTCAATTTGATATGATTATTTACAAATAAATGACACAATATAGCTTACAATATGTATTGTGATATATTGAGCAATGTTGTAGTCAGTTGATAAATTGATAAGTTAGTTATCAAATAGTCAGACTAGTTAGAATGGGTTGAAAACTATAATCAAATCACTGTATGACAATGTTTTACAGCAATGTTTCCAGCACAAATGGTCAATTAGATAAACAACTTCTGTTTCTGTTTTTATACATAAAGTAAATATATATATATATATATATATAGATATAGATATAGATATATATAGATATATATATGAAATAAAATGTCACTTTTTAAACCTGTTAGTACTGTGAGGGATTTTGTGTTGGTGTTTTTGTATTAATGTTTTTTTTTTTTTGTGCTTTTTTTAATTTAATTTTTGTTTTTTATATTGATTGTTTGTCTTTGGTGTTGTAAAAAATTCAATAAATAAATCATATATATAAAAAAAAAGTCACTTTTTGTGGTGTGGACACAAAAATATTGGCAGTGCAAGTACAAATGTACTGGCAATCAAATCAACAAACATTTAGGTTGAATAAAAATATGATCTTAGTTATAGGCTATCCATACAAATGGTGCATAATGTATGAAATTATCATGAATCATTTTCTGACACTAACCAAGAGCAATGTTTAATTTTCTTGTGGCAATACCGTAACTTACAGTGATATTTTCAGACGGAATATTTACCACTTTTATGAATCACATTGGTATTATACAAAGACTACCGTAATAGTACTGTATATTTATAGACGTGTTTTGTTAGTGTTGTTTTTTATTACGTAAACTAGCTTTACATACAGTCAGTCAGCCATTATGCCATAAGGGAGTAAGTTAGACATGAACATATCTTTCTAACTTACGATCCATTTCAGCCATGACTTCCAATTCATCAGCAAACTGTTGTTCAAAATCATCTTCAATCCCGTACATTTCGTCATATTCGTCCATGTTTGCGGTATCTTGTCTGTTTTGACAGGAAATTTACATCCAAATGGGACAAATGAATAAACAAGTGGAAGAGTGTACATTAATGGACAACCGAAATTTTCGCGCAAAATTTTTGCGTAAGTAAGTGTATTTCCGGATCCATTGTGAGTCCTACATCCGCTCTATAAAAGTCTATTTTTTACAGTCTATGATAAAAGTCCTCGATGGACAGCATTTCGATAAAGCTACTGATAAATTTGATAAACCAGAAAGAATTAAACAATTTATCACTGATATGGGGAATAAGAAAATAGCATGATTACAAAGTCTAACATCAGCCTTTTTTGAACTGTCATTACGAAATGTATTAACTATAATTTTACAATAGTTTGAATTAATATGAAATAATGTTATTATCTAAATACTATATGCACTAAACAATGATATACATAAAAAAACACCTAATTTATTTTCAATTTAATTCCCTGACATTCCCCGCTTCTGATTTGCAGACACACTGAGGGGGCGGGGCATTATGTAAACAACGACCAATGAAAAGGCCAATCATTTCGCATGAACGCGAGTATTTTGCATATGTCTCAGAATGTTTGTTACAACAGTAGTAATCCTCTTAAAATGTACGGTCTAATGTAAAATATCATAAACAGCTCTGCGATATAGCCAACTTGTTGTATAGCTTACAGCTTACAGTGGGGAGACGAAGGATAATTATGCATAATTTTCGAGAGGAAGATCCAACACCTTTTGAGTTTCATGCACTTATATTTACAAATCATTTCAATCATTTAAAATAGCTTTATCAACTGTCATAAAACGGATGAAGTTAGGAGGGATCAACTAATCATTTGATCGTTTCATTCATTTAAGACAAATATTATACACAAATTATCAAATTAATTGTATATGTTTTTCACCAAGTTTATTCATCATCTGACAATACATATATTTTACAGACTTTTTTACGTTAGTGCAATGACCAATTAAACCAGTTATTTTATATTAGAAGCAAACATGTATTCGCAATATCGAGCTTTTTTTACGACTAATATGTAAATATGTTTCAATTTGGTGGCCATTAAAATCTTACACAAGAGATCAGCAGAGTTCATCGGATGTAAGACAAATAGTCACATTTTATTAAAACACATTTAAGTGTTTTAAACGTTTTACAAGTTTTAATTGCAAGATTTGTTGGTCATAATAATGGTTTTATTTTTTTGTTACTTTTTTACATCCTTGATTTATTCAAGTGTTTTACGGCTTAATGTTCACTTAAGGCATGTATAAAGAAATTGACTTAAAAAAATAAACCCACGCTAAAAAAAGTTAATGGAGTATACATTGTCACAACTATTTTACATTATCGCTCTCTATCTATATGTTTTATTCAATTTATTTGTACAGGTCTACCATTATTATTCTTATGTTTTAAATTACTACGTTGAGAAAACGACTAAACAAAAAAAAAAGGTCATATGTTCCAGTATGTCATTTCTCAATACTACACGAGGTAATAAAACATTAACTCCGATGGTGGCACTAAAATTGCAGAAAATAAAGCGATCAATTCTTTTCTATAAGCCCACTTAATGAGCAGAGAGAATATTCTTGTTGAACTTCGAAAGGAAAAGAAAAAAAAAAGACAAAACAGGCCTGTTGTCAACAATTGTCAGGGCCAAACTGTTATTGTTCCACGTGTTTTAAAATGACATCCAGTTTTCTCGAAACTCCGCCTTTCAACTCACCGCAGCGAGACGCCATTGGTCAAACGCGCTGTCAATCAAACAAACATGGCCGTGCCTTCTAGTTTTTTTGTTTTTTTTATGCCTTCTAGTTTTCTACTGTATGCTGTTTGATTTGAGTGACATCACCAGTTCCGTCCCAACACGGAAATGTGCAATATTTGTAATTTTTTATAGGATCGGTTGTCTGGCATGTCACAGACACTTGCTGAACCGCAACAGTACTGTAAGTGATTGAGCATGTCGCTGTGAATTTTTTTCCGACACTATGTGATAATGGCGTTTTGTTGGAGGAGTTTGGAGCCCGTTCGACCTTAGTGTATATTTACTGACACGAACCTCAAACACGCCGCAACTTTCACCAGATTCAGGGAGAGAATGATGGACTGGAGACAGAAGCTGCAGCTGTTGTTCTTGCTTAGCTTCGCAGGAATCGTGTCACAGGTAATAACGGGAAAATAAATCTCATGTTTACCACTTTATGTTGCTGGTCACCATAGGGAATGCACTGGGATAGTGATATGTGTTGATCTATTTTTGGATACGCGGAGGCGGGGTACTTTGGGGTTCCCGGAATTAAAAATAATAAACAAACAAATCAGTATCAGAAAGAGCTTATTGTTATTATATTAATAAAATGATTATTAGTTGTAGTATTAATAATAACAATAATGAAATGTGTGTCAGTCAGATTAATTTGGTCGAATCGGTTCAGTCGGACGGTTCGTTTGAACGAACCAGTTCACAAACCCCATTCACTCTTTATCACTCTGCGCTGGCTTTTAATGTTCATTTTGTAGTGATATTGAGGGTTTTTTACAATTATGTTTTCGATTAGGTACTGTAGGCTGCATCTAATACGTTTTTTGTACTAATATTTGCCATAACTAATGTAATTTTTGCAGACATTGAATTTTTTTTAATTGAAAGTAAAATATTATCAATATTAGGCTACAATTATTTTTCCTGACATTTTTAACTGTATTATAACGTTACCTACTTCACGGTTTTATTACTGATCAAGGTCATTCCGAACAGTCGAGTGATTATTTTAAATGACCCGATCGAAACGATTCACAAATTTGTGATTCAGATCATTTAAAATAATCAGTTCAAAAGTAGGATTCATTTCGTGAATCGGACTTTGTCCGACATCCGAGCAACAAGCTTGGCAGAAGTTGGAGACCATAGTAATTGAGGTTTTTTTAAGTTAATTTCTGTTTGTGCCCTTATAATAGTGTCATATTATTCCAACCTGAGCACGAGACCTGCATGAGCGCGCGCTTAATAGGCTTGTACTGGAGAGCTCGCGCAATGTAATATTCATTGTTCCCAGAGCGGGTGCACGTGTGTTATAACAAGAGGTCAAGAGTGCTATATGATCATTTATTTTAATCACTTACTGACCCTTGTGTGGCCCATCAGGCTTCAGTCTTAGTCTGACCCGAGTAAATATATATTTTTTGCCCTCAGGATGAATCATTCTAAATGTAAATATTATATCTCCTCAAATACATAATGATTATATGCATTAATAAAATAACAGCTTAATAATGTCCTCATAAAAGTAAATGTTATATCTTATATTGGTGTATTTTGGAGGAGCAAGGCAGTTTTGCAATGTTTTTGCAAATTCTACAGTCAACTTAATTGTAGGCCTACATAACAGGATGGATCCAGCTAACAAAAATATGTTATAAAAAATAACGTTTTGCTATCTTTCCCATTAAGTAAGAAAACATTATATCTGCATGTTCTCTGAATGTTCAAAACACCCAGTTTTTTAAATGTTTTAAAATAGTTTTTCTTTGGTCATGCAAATCCACACAGCAAATAATGTTAGGCAGTTTTTGGTAAATATAGGAGTGGCGTCAAACGATTATGAAGAAGGATATCCTGGTTAATGTCTGTTAACCGTGCTCTCTTACACAAACACACACTAACCTCTGAAGCTATGAAGGATCCCTTATAGACACAATGGTTTTTGTGCTTAAATAACATTTGCTCTAACTCTAACTCTTACAGACATGTGGACATTGTTAAATTTAAAGCTAAATGGTTTTAAAAAGTCTTCACATGTATCCAAACCTGTACATAAACACACACACACACACACACATACACACACACTCACACACACATTCTCTCTCTCTCTCTCTCAAGAGAACACACATTATAAGTATGTGTGGCTACATATCAGGTAGCATTTAGTTTTAAATAGTCTGATATCTGCAGGTGTTTTACTGGTTTCTCTTTCAGTGTGAAGGAGGAAGTTCAGTCTCACTCCCTGAGTCTCTGCTCTTTGTTTCTACACTGGATGGAAGTCTGCATGCCATCAGTAAACAGACAGGAGACATCAAATGGACACTTAAAGAAGGTGTGTGTGTGTACCTGCATGTATGTGCATTATGAAAAGTGATAACAGAAAGAATATGATCCTGCTGTTTTGTAGCATCAAGACGTGTTTAAAGTAAACTGCTTTTCGTTGATACAAACATGACATATTTGACATTTTTAAAATTAGTGTAAATTAATATCTGCCAAACAACTTCCATAACCATTTCACCTTCTCTCTCCTAGATCCCATCATACAGGTCCCTGCATATTTCCAAGAGTAAGTGTTTAACAGATTCAGAAACAAAGTCAACATACAATACCATTCAAAAGTTTGGAGTCTGTAAGATTCTTTCATATTTTTGAAAGAAGGTTCTTCTGCTCACCAAGGCTGCATTTATTTGATCAAAAATAGAGTAAAAACAGTGATATTGCGAGATATCATTACAAACAACTGTTTTCTATTTTGATATATTTTATGATGTAATTTATTCCTGTGATGACAAAGCTGGATTTTCAGCCTCATTCATCAAGTTTTCAGTGTCACATGATCCTTCAGAAATTAATCTAATATGCTGCTCAAGAAAACAGTTGTGCTGCTTAATATTTTCATTGAAACTAATAAAAAAATTATAATGCAGGATTCTTGTATGCTTAGAAAGTTCAAAAGAACAGCATTTATTTAATATAGAAAACTTTTGTGACATTATAAATGTATTTGCTAATTTTTTATAAATTTTATGTGTCCATGCAGAATAAAAAAAGAAAAAAATAACATCTTATTGTCCCCAAATGTTTGAACGGTAGTATGTGTGCGTGTGTTTGTGTGTGTTAAAATCCAGATTAAATCAAAACTGGCCCTGATTACTTTCTTATTTCTTGTTCCTGGTCTTGTGATTGATTCATTGATCTATGTTATTAAGATATTAAGAATCATTTTTTGTCTTCATAGTCTTTCATCATATTGTTAGAACTTTATCTGAAACAACATTCCTTTACCAATGACATTGCTTAAACCATGCAGGCTATTGGATAATGTTATAAATAGCCAAGTACCAATTTGTGCATTGTTTTTTAAAAATCCTGTATTCAAATCTGACTGCATTCTGGAATGTAATGCTTATTTTTCACAATCCAACTTATATTCTGTATTTTCATTTAATTTTCAACGCTTGTAGGCCAGGCTTTTTACCGGATCCCAATGATGGCAGTCTGTATGTTCTAGGAGGCAAGCGTAAAGAGGGTCTGATGGTGAGTGTCACGGGCAGGGCTGTGAATGTTTGTCTGAGTCAATTACAGCTCATGTCATTTCTATGAATCTTCTCTGCAGAAACTCCCGTTCACTATTCCAGAACTGGTCCAGTCTTCTCCCTGCAGGAGCTCCGATGGAGTGCTCTACACGGGTAACGTCAAACATGTTTGTGTGTTTGCAATGTGTTATGGTGAAATCAGTGTTTGATATCTGTAGTGAAAAATTCCCATGCTCATATTCTCATATTTCATGCACAATATGATTTTCCAAAAGTCATGAAAATTAATAAAAGCTTAAAAGTCACAGACATACTTTTAGTTTTGCTAGGCAACTTAATAGGCTAGATTAGATTTTTGTAAGTGTTTGCATAGACTTGATTACATTAAAGGGTTAGTTCACCCAAAAATGAAAATTCTGTCATTAATTACTCACCCTCATGTCATTCCAAACCACTTAGACTTTTGTTCATCTTATTCACAATAAAAGCCTAAATTCAATCTGTTAATCATATAAAGCAACCGAGTCTCTTCAGAAAATTTTGACTAAACCGCTCAATTCATAGGGATTAGTTTTACGATCTCTTTATGAACCTTTTGAAGCTTCAAAGTGGTAGTTGCGTAGCTGTCAATGGAAGGACAGAAAGCTCTCAGATTTCATCAAAAAGATCTTCATTTGTGTTCAACAGAAGAAACAAACTCATACAGGTTTGGAACGACATGAGGGTGAGTAATTAATGAACTATCCCTTTAAGGGGCGTGGGAACCCTGATAGCATGTTCATAAAATGTGAAACCCGTGGAAAGCTGCACTCTCATTTATTGTACTGTCTACATTCCCAGGTAAAAAAGAGGACACTTGGTTTGTGGTTGATCCTCAGACAGGTGAAAAACAGACGAGTCTGAGCACCTCCTCCTCAGACTCCATTTGCCCCTCTGCCCCTCTGCTGTACATTGGTCGCACAGGTCCGAACACACATACATGCACCTTGTCTTATAACTCATGCCTGTCTATGTCTGTCCCTTTGCATATCAGATTCCTCTATATACACCCTAAGTCATTCTGACACTGCACATATAAAGATTTATTTAATTATTTATTTATATCCAATATATTTAACATGTATGGTAATATTGAAACACCCTAGCAACTGCATTGCATCACCTGGCAACCACCAAGGATAAAAAAATATGGTTATATTCACAGCTGACATCTTGAAATTTCCTCAGATTTAGTTGCAATGCATTCTAGTGGCAATTTAGCATTTGTGTTTTTGAAAGAAGTCTTTTATGCTCACCAAGGTCACATTTTTAAAATGAAAAATACAGTAAAAAAAGTAAGAAGTGATAGTGAAGTAAAAAAGTAAAAAAGTAAAAAGTAAAGTGATAGTGAAGGCAAATTAAGTTGGTGAGTGAAAACATTTTAAATGTTTTCTTTGTACTTTTTGTCATTTAAATAAAGGTTCAAGAGAATGAACAAATAACAGATTCTTGATTTTATTGCATTTTAAAAGATGTCCCAACTTTTCTGGTAATGGGATTGTATATTAAAGCTACACTGTGTAGGATTTTCTCCCATCTAGCGGTGAAATTGTTTATGACTACCAACTGAATATTATTTTCTAGCCCCTCCCATTCCGAGGGCGTTTTAACTCCTACGCTGGCCGTATTATTTCAAATCTGCCGGCAGTCGCGAGTAATCTCCCCCTCGCATTCGTCACGGTGCCACTGAGTGTAAAACGCGAAAGGCGAAGCTTGAATTTCCAGGTATGTCCCTCTTTGGCGAATGTATTTTCAAGATGGAGGCGCAACATGGCTGCCGCCATTCAAACGACTCGCTCGTATGTATTATAAATGGCAAATTCTACGCTTACGAGAATACTTGATTAGTTGGTAGAAGTAATTACACATTAATAAGCACATATCATTTTGAAAGAACAAAATGTTTTTTGCTAAGAATCAACTTAAAAAATTACACAGTGTAGCTTTAAAATAGAAAAGAACTGTTATAAATTGTAATAATATTTCACAATATAACTGTTTTTAGAGACTTCTTTCAAAAACATTAAAAATCTTACTGCCTCCAAATCATGTGACGCATGTACGCACGTATGTCTGCAGAATATATGATCACCATGTATGATACGAAGACTCAGGAGCTCCGCTGGAATGCCACCTACAACGACTACTCCGCCCCTCTCTATGATGACAAAAAATATGAATACAGTACGTTCCTCACTATGCATGCACAGATTTTACAAGCCAATCTACTGAATTTGTGAATGCATATGAGTATGTTGGGGATGTTTTTGGATTTCATCATGGTTGCGTGTGTCTGTGTATCACAGAGATGTCACACTTTGCATCCAGTGGGGACGGTCTGGTGGTTACGGTGGATCGGGACTCTGGCGAGGTCTTGTGGATGCAGAAGTTTGATTCTCCAGTGGCGGGGTTCTACTTATGGAGTCAGGACAGTCTGCGGCGAGCTCCTCACCTGACAGTGTCTACAGAAACCCTGCGCTACCTGACCTTTACTGCAGAAAACACACAGTCCCAGACCATGAAGTGGGCCTACCAGTTCACAAAGGAGAACCACAGCACCAAGACTCAGCTAGTGTAAGACAATCTTAGAATGGTATTTTAAAACCCATTTATTTAAAGGGATGGGTTACTCAAAAATACAATTCTGTCATCATTTACTCACCATTTCGTGCCAAACCTGTGTGACTTTCTTTCTTCCATTTAACTGATCCAGGCAATAGAGTGGTGCAGGAAAGACGTCAGAAACCAGAAGACTAATTCACAGCTGGTTACTTCAAGATTTTACTATGGGGTTTTATAATGGGGTTTTTCGATTTCTGTGTAAAATAAAGCCTGCCTCTCACCCAGTGAGTCCAATGCATAATTCCACACACACTCTTAAAGGAACAGTTCAATTAAAGATGAAAAATAAACATAACTTGACTATACTTTGATGTTTTGTTCTACAGCGTAAATTACACATATCCATAGCGACAACGCACATTTTGAAGCAGTACTGTTCATTTTTTTTTAAACGTTTTTAATAAGTTAGATAAGACAGCTTGGTGTGTGAGTGTGTGCAGTGTACGTTGTAGAACAAAACGTCAAAGTCTTGTCAAGTTATGGTTAGCACAGGCTTTATTTTATTCATGAACTGAAAAAAACGCTTTATACAACCCCATAGGAAAATCTCCAAAGAACCAGCGGCGAATTAGACTTCCGGGTTCTGTCATACTTGCACCACTCTTCATACAAGCGCCAACTTTCCGGTCTCTCTCTTGAATCCAACATGGAAGTGACTTAAACTGCAATTCATCGACTGGCCACTAGAGACAGGCTCCAAAAGAGAGTCAATCCCATATACCCCCCATGTTAATATGCCCAAATTTATAACAGAAAACAATATGTTTACAGCCTGATACAAAAAGTAGTTTTGGTCTATATAGTTAATTTTGCCCTTCATGACAACTGTGAGGGAGGGATTTTTTTTAAACTCATCCATTTAAATTATATCAAGCCTTAAAGTTCTGCATAATTAAGGGCGTGGCCACTTGAGTGACAAGGGGATTGCCGCTGCTGTCACTACTAGCCGTTTGTCTGCTGTTTGTTAGCCGTCACGTCACCACAGCTAATCCCGCCTCTTTGCCCATTTTCGGTTATCCGAGAGTAAAGCTCGGTGACGCGCTGCCAAGATGGCGACGGCCGGCTCCGCCCACTTTGGGCTTCAAAAATGCTCTTCAGAAACCTATGGGTCAAGTCACAGACACTACGTCCATATGTTTTTACAGTCTATGGTTATTTCCTTTGGTTACTTTAAAAGGGAGAGGCCTGGTTGAGTTGCATTAGTAATGTGTTGAAACTCGTGGTTATGGTGACATTTCTGAAACACGCACAAAGCAGCTGACCAATCACAAAGCACTGGTCCAGCTGACCAATCAGAGCACATTGTGCTTTTCAGAAGGAGGGACTGACATAAAGACATGAACTAAACAGAGCGTTACTGACAGACTACGGCCCTGTCCCAAATGGAACCCTAAGCCCTCGCCGTCTTCCCCTCAGTCCACACTTTCGTGACGTAATGCCACTTTGACTGTCGGGTAGAGGTCTGCTGCTGAGCAATCTTTCGGGCTCAGCAAAAGTGTGCATCAAGGGCACATATCGGCTGCAAATGGGTGCTTACCAACACCCTTCTGAAAACTAAAATGACAAATGGGACACTCTACGGTGGGACACTCTACGGTCTTTTGGACTTAACCGAAACACGCAGGCGACGGACGAAGTCCACAAGACTGCAAATGCACATAAAATGCGCCATTTGGGAGAGGGCCTGGGAAGACAGGTGCTGCAACAATGTAAAATTGTGAAAGATAAAGTGTTTTTGGAACATTCAAGCGTGAAAACCTATTCTAATAGACCCATAAACAAAATCAATACTTTGAAAAAGGGCATAATAGGGCCCCTTTAATCTAATTATGTATTTTTGTGTGCATATTTTGATAGTCCCACTCTCTATGTTGGCAAGACGGACTCTCATCTGTATGCTTCTGCCTCCCTTGTACATAAAGGTGTTGCAATAGTGGTAAGTTCAGCTATCATTTTTTCAAAACCAATAGTAAATCTTCCTTCTGAATAACCTTATTCTTTCCCATTGAAGCCAAAAGGTCTCACTCTTGCACGCATCGAGGGGCCCATCACAGCTGGCGTCACAATGGGTAATGGGCGGCCCGAGTGTGAGATCACGCCCAGCACTGATGTGAAATATCCACCAGGAAGCAGCACCTCTCTGCAGAATCAGTGGCTGCTGATAGGTACGGCCAACCAATACATTTGAACACACAACGTATTTATCTTTATATATGCACAGACTCTCTAAATTGTACTCTAAATTTTGCTCATTTACATACTTAAAATATACATGCATGTGTAATGCTGCAACACCCACAGGTTAAGTTCTAGTTCAGCAGATTCAGGACTGAGGTTTATTTTCTTACCTCTGACTAAACCAGTTTTAAAACCAGTTGGGCTGGGCTGATTAAAATGTGAAGAGATGCACAAAAAAAATCATCTTCCCTCAAACTGTTGTCCTAAAACAGCGGCTTATTATATTATATTATATTATATTATATTATATTATATTATATTATATTATATTATATTATATTATATTATATTATATATTTTTTTAAATTAAAACAATGAATATATTAAATATAGTTAAATCAAAAACATTATAGCCTAGTATATTATATTATATTACTTTATAAGTAGATTTAATGTTTAAAATGTTGTTAAATAACAAAATTAAATTAAATAGTTAAAGAAAGAGCATTTACAAATTACATTTCTTAATGTTCATTCAACGAATATCAGTATATTGTATTACATTTATGCATGCGCGCGTGTGTGTGTGTGTGTGTGTGTGTGTGTGTGTGTGTGTGTGTGTGTGTGTGTGTGTGTGTGTGTGTGTGTGTGTGTGTGTGTGTGTCCAAATATGGCAATAAATGTTCCTTGACCTTCTTTTGGTCCCCATGAGGAAAACAGCTTATAAATCTTTGTAAAGTATGTTTTTTAAAAATATGAAAATGCAGAAAGTTTTCTGTGATGGATAGGGTTAGGGGATAGAATATACAGTTTGTACAGTATAAAATTCATTATGTCTATGTAATGTCCCCATAAAACACGAAAACCCATCGTGTGTTTATGTATGTGTGTGTGTGTGTATGTGTGTGTGTGTGTATGAATAGGTCACCATGAAGTCCCTCCTGTGGCTCACACCACCATGTTGAGAGATTTTCCAGAAAACCTGCAGCGCTCTGGTGATGTCATCCCACCTCGGGGTTCTGGTTCTTTCCGTTCTCCGTCTCACCCAGTGAGTCCAATGCATAATTCCACACACTTAAGCAAAAAATTAAGAAACATTTATTCACCCTCATGTTGTCTGGAAAATTAACATTTATATACATTGTAAACACATACAATGATATTATGTTCACAGTGCTGTTTTCCAGAAAATGTTCAAAAAGGAGAAATTAAAAGTACCATAAAAGTAATCTATAAATAAAAGTACCGTAAAGTAATCTATGCTTGTAATCTATGTAATAATGCTATTTATTTTTAAGGTAATATAATATTAGTTATTATTAACAGAAAATATGACATACTTCTGATATTATGACATACTTCTGGCTATTTCCATGTAGAAAACTATGCTTGATTTAGCTAAATGGGGGATTAACATGAATGTTGATTTGTGAGCTGTACATTCTTAAATGAAATTGTGAAATAAATTGAGATTCAGATGACAGTGTCTGTAGCATCTTAATAAGTGGTTGTAGGCCGTTGAAAATCTCTTGCATGATGAAATGGCAAGCATTTCGAACAGCCAAGCACAAACTTGTCATCTTTTGTTTACAGTTGCCACCAGTAACAAAGCACAGCTCTTCCCCCGTTTTGCCAGACTCCTTGACCTCTGACCCCATGACCGTGCTGGTGGTGACACTGCTGCTGGGAGCATGGATTGCCTTCCTGCTAAAACACAAGAAAGTGAGTTATAGATTTAGAGAGGGTATTTGGAATTAATTGGTATCAGTATCAGTGTTCCTCTAAAGTAACCCTCTGATGTTAATGAATATATATAATTTATTTATCATTAGTGGTGACACCACCTATACACATATACATATAACTATTTACACACACACACACACACATAATGTGGGCTTAAAGGGATAGTTCACCCAAAAATGAAAATTCTGTCATTAATTACTCGCCCTCATGTCGTTCCAAACACGTAAGACTTGCTTTCATCTCCGGAACACAAATGAAGATCTTTTTAATGAAATCACCTACCAATTTGACTCTTCAAAAAGTTCATAAAGACATTGTAAAACTTATCCATATCAATTGAGCAGTTTAGTCCAAATTTTCTTTAGAGACTCGATCGCTTTAAATGATGAACAGATTGAATTTAGGCTTTTTATTCACACTTTTTTATTCACATAACACATATGTATTTATTATTTACATATAGACCTATATATTGATAATATATATATATATATATATATATATATATATATATATATATATATATATGTTATATAAGAAATTACACTTAAAAACTGATTGTTGTTCTTTTTTTGATCAGCCTGTCAAAATATCCCTGAGGTCTGAAGAGTCAGTGGACTCCAACCCTTTGCCCGGGCTGACCAATCAGAGCGCTCCGTCAGAGTCCAACACTTCCCCCTCATCATCATCATCCTACAACAACAACAGCAATTCAGGGAAGACTAGCTCTGTTGCATCCAATCAAACACAGCCATTCTCAAGCAAAGACTCCGCCCCCGTAACGACAGCCGGCCAGTCACAGAGTATGGGATCTATTCTACTGAGCCTCATTAATGAAACACAAAAACAAATTTTTGTGTAAATATACAATTAAATCCAAGCTATCCTTAATTAGATGTATGCTTTATATGACTAATTATAAGAAATGTTTTTTAAAGAAGGATTTTACAAATTTACAAAAATTTGTTCTGCTTGTATTTCATGAGTGAGGCCCATTGATTTTCCTATTTATTTATATGTTATTCACTATAATGCTAATTTTAGTTAATGACTTTTTTTAAGTGAGTAACTAATGTCAGATGTATTATTTCTTAGCTCTTTCCACATTGCATAGCATTGTTATTTGTGTGTTCATATTCTTCAGATGAACAACATGACGTTGTGGAAGTGGCTAAAATCTCTTTCAGTCCTGCTGAGGTGTTGGGCCATGGGACGGCGGGAACCTTCGTGTTCCGGTGGGTTTTCATGGATTGTGTGATACTAATGTAGTGTACTAATTCTGTGTTGTGAAGTTACATTTTCAACCCGTAAGCTTTGTATTGTTACAATGTCGGTAGTATGTGTAAATGAACAATGTTTACTCGTTCTTCATGTTACCTGGAACAAGAAATTAATTGTTGTTAGCAAGTGTCAGCCGGATGAAGCAAAATGCGTACGGACTTTTGACACCATTATATCTAAAAGTTTGTTTAGAAGTATTTCCTACTAAAACAAAGCAGACAGTATTTGATAGCGTATCCATAGCAGACTAGTTTCAGACAAAATTCACCTTTCTATTGCATAGTCAGCCGAGTTTTATTGAAAGCCATTTTTGTCTGCGGTGAAACGTTTTTGTAATCTGAGCATTTTTGTTTTGTTCTGGTTTGGTTGGTTGGTTGTTCTTTACCCTAAATTCACTGGTGTTGTGCACACAGGGGTCAGTTTGACGGTCGGCGTGTGGCGGTAAAGCGTATCCTTCCGGAGTGTGTAGAGTTTGCGGAGCGAGAGGTTCAGCTCCTCCGTGAATCAGACGAGCATCCCAACGTCATCCGTTACTTCTGCACAGAGCGGGACAGACAGTTCACTTACATCGCCATAGAGCTGTGTGCTGCCACACTCCAGCAGGTGTGTTTTAATGAGTGTTTGTGTGTGTGTGCATAGAATGACGGTTTTAATGCATGGTTTTAAGGGATGCTAATATTTTTGCCTTCCACTTTTCTCTGTTTTATCATTATTTGTGAAGTCTGTCTACATGAGAATTTTATAATTCAATTCTACACTCTAAAAAATGCTGGGTTGTTTCAACCCATGTTTGGGTCAAATATGGACTAACCCAACCACTGGGTTTAATAATTTAATTTAAAAAAATTAAACCAGGGTTGAAATGACTGCCAAATGAAATGACTTTCCTTGAAGGAACACTCCACCGTTTTTTGAAATAGGGCTTATTCACCTTCTTTCCTACATTAGTGGAGCGGCTAAGTGATATAATCGTTCAGTTTATGATACAAGCGTGAAAATTGGCATGAGCAGTCTCCATGGGTCACTTGACAAGAAAATTGTCCGAGCCACTTGAAATTTCAAGATTTTTCATTTTTCAATATGGCCGACACCTTAGTGGAGCAGTTAAGTGATATAGTGGTTTATTTGGTGATACAAGCATGAAAATTGGCATGAGCAGTCTCTGTGGGTCACTTGACAATAAGCCACCCACAGCTACTTGAAATTTCAAGATGGCCACCACCTTAGTGGAGCAATTAGGCTCATGGCAATTTTCATGCTTGTATCACCAACTAAATGATTTCTTAAGCCTAATTGCTCCACTAAGGTGGTGGCCATCTTGAAAAATGGCCGCCATCTTGAAATTTCAAGTAGCTGTAGGTGGCTTATTGTCAAGTGACCCACAGAGACTGCTCATGCCAATTTTCATGCTTGTATCACCAAATAAACCACTATATCACTTAACTGCTCCACTAAGGTGTCGGCCATCTTGAAAAATGGCCGCCGTCTTGAAATTTCAAGTGGCTCGGACAATTTTCTTGTCAAGTGACCCATGGAGACTGCTCATGCCAATTTTCACGCTTGTATCATAAACTGAACGATTCTGCCAAACATAAGCACTTAGCCCAGGGTTCACCAATCTCGGTCCTGGAGGGCCGCTGTCCTGCAGAGTTTAGCTCCAACCCCAATTAAACACACCTGAACCAGCTAATCAAGGTCTCACTAGGCATACTAGAAACTTTCAAACAGGTGTGTTGGAGCTGGTTGGAGCTAAACTCTGCAGGGACAGCGGCCCTCCAGGACCGAGATTGGTGAACCCTGACTTAGCCGCTCCACTACATTTAGATAGATGGGAAAATGCATTTTTGTCTCAGTGCATGCATTGTTTTAGTTTGACAGGGTCGGCGCGAGCTTAGCTTTTCCTAGGCAGATATTGACTATATTAGGGGGAAGCACAGGCGAAGCACTGCTACTTGGGCGCAGAGTTATCACGCAGTCGTGGGATTTCATGTGTTGCGTGATATCTCTGCGCTATTAGTTATCTCTGTGATAATAATCACCCTAATATAGTCCCAAGTCAATATCTGCCTAGGAAATCGCCTAGTGTTAATCTGCATCGTTATTTGTACTCGTTGTGAATACGCAGGCCACAAGAAGTAATTAGGTGGGGTTTTTTTTGTTGTTGTTTTGATCACTTTTACTCAGGACATGCTAGCTGGCAACAAAGGATTCCATTCATTAAGCTAAGCTAAGCTCACGCCGACCCTGTCAAACTAAAACAATGCATGCACTGAGACAAAAATGCATCTGCCCACCTATAAATGTAGGAAAGAAGGTGAATAAGCCCTATTTCAAAAAACGGTGGAGTGTTTGTTTAAAGGGACTTACATTCAAGATACGTTCTCTGACAAATATACAAAATGCTTAATTTTAAAAGATGGTTTAAGGATTTAGATATTTCTTCTAAAAAACATGAACATTTTTTGATAAAGATATACTGTATTCTCTATTTTTTTTAACTGTATAATAACATTTTCAGTATTCAATTTTGTCTGTAATCAACTGTATTTTCAGCTGTATAATCACAACTCATCTGTTCCCATGCACTCTGTTTTTTTGTATGTAGTATGTGGAGGACCCAAGCTGTCCTTACTCAGGCCTGAACCCAGTGTCTCTGCTGGACCAGACAATGTGTGGCCTCACTCACCTTCACTCCCTCAACATCGGTGAGCCACTGTTGTCATAGCAACCATTCCAACGATAACTCCCCTCCTGTAACTACATAAAAATGCGTTATAGTTGCACATGCTAGTATTGCATTGCACTGATGTTTATTAAATGAGTAACCGGATAGTGAGGGCATATATGCAACCCTCGGACATTTTTTAATTACGTGACCCTCTCGTACTCAGTTCACAGGGATTTAAAGCCACGGAATATTTTGCTCTCTCTCCCGGGGGCATTGGGTCGAGTCCGGGCGGTGATCTCAGATTTCGGCTTGTGTAAGAAGCTTCCAGATGGTCGCCATAGTTTCAGCCTACGCTCTGGAATACCAGGAACCGAAGGCTGGATTGCCCCTGAATTACTCATAAATGCACCAAAAGGGAACCCTGTACGACAAACACACACGTCACACGTTGAATTTAAAAAACAGATACTGTGGCGTACTGAATTTTAAAAACTAAATAAGATTCTAAATATTTCATTGTAATTCATTGCATTGTTTCCTCTATTTTTATCTCTTTAGACGAGTGCCGTGGACATATTTTCTGCCGGATGTGTGTTTTATTATGTGACGTCCAAAGGACAGCATCCGTTTGGTGACACTCTGCGACGTCAAGCTAATATCCTCTCTGCAGTCTATAACCTCGACCACTTTATGGAGGATATTCATGGTTTGTGTGCATGCTTTAATGTGCTTGTATGTGAACTCTCTGTTTCAGAAGTGTCCGGCTTTGTTTAGAAACTCTTATCACTGCCATAAATGTCACATGAAAATGTCCCATCAGTAGAAATGATTTGTTTGTATTGCATTGCCATCAACTAATAACTGTGTTGTTTGGCTGATTAACAAGTGTCTTTTTAAAGGGGACGTAATATATCCTTTTTCAAAGTCTCCATTTTGTTTTCTGGGGTCTAATAGAATAGGTTTTCATGATTGTAGTACTCAAGACTACAATCAAGGCGTTTCAGGGAGTTCAGAAACAGTTTGCACTGATATAGAGAATAACTGCCTATGAAATGGACTTTGTGCTTTTTAACTTTTCAGACCTTTTTTCATGCTCAAACAACAACATTACACACTAAAGAAAGTTGAAAAGCTTAATAGGACCCCTTCATTAAATTAATTGTAAAATCAGCCTTGTCAATGAATAACAAAAATGTTGTTTTAAAATACTATTGATAAATTTTAGGTATTTATTAGGTAAAATAAATGTTTAATTCATTTGTATGCATTTAAAAATTCTGTCATCATTTACTCACCCTCATGTTGTTCTAAACCTGTACGAGTTTGTTTCTTCTGTTGAACACAAAAGAAGATATTTTGAAGAATGTTGGTATCCAAATTGTTGACGATAGCCATTGACTTTCATAGTAGGAAATTAATGCTACTGTCAACTGTCTGGTTACAACATTCTTCAAAATATCTTTTGTGTTCAACAGAAGAAACGAACTCGTACAGGTTTGGAACAACATGAGGGTGAGTAAATGATGACAGAATTTTTATTGTTGGGTGAACTATCGCTTTAATGGTTTTCTGTCTGTTTTGGTGTTTGTAGAGGACGTGATTGGCCGAGATCTGATTGAGCGGATGATCAGTGCAGAACCAGAGACACGTCCTTCAGCAGCGTCCATCCTCAAACATCCCTTCTTCTGGAGTCCAGAGAAACAACTGCAGTTCTTTCAGGTGTGTGTTTGTGTGTGTTCAGTGAAGCACGTTGAAGGGTATAGCGAGAAAGTAAATTCATTCTTTGGCTATAGGATGTCAGTGACAGAATAGAGAAGGAGCCGGCAGACAGCCCTATAGTGGCCCGTCTGGAGAACTCCGGCAGATCTGTCGTGAGAACCAACTGGAGGATGCACATATCGGCACCGCTGCAGGCTGGTAAGCACTGCTATTTACATTTGAATAAAATGTGGATTTTTTTTATGTATATGAAATGAACAATGTTTTATTCCACGTTCATTCATATCTTTAAATTTGCATGTTTAATATAAACCTTTTTCCATCTTGCAGATCTTAGAAAATTTCGTACATATAAAGGAAACTCTGTGAGAGACCTTCTTAGAGCAATGCGAAATAAAGTAAGTGTTTAGAACTTTAATGTGTTTGTACTACATACAACAGTCAGTAACCACAAAAAAACAATTCACATTGATATAATATAATATAATATAATATAATATAATATAATATAATATAATATAATATAATATAATATAATATAATATATACCATTCAAAAGTTTGGGGTTGGTAAGAATCTTTTATGCTCACCAACGTTGCATTTAATTAATCAAAAATACAGTAAAAACAGTATGTGATAAGGACCCAAGCGGTCACAAGGAGAATCACTCCATGGTGGAAAAAACAGAAATGTGGTCAATGGTTATTAAAATGGGTGTGCAAAATGTGCAAATAAATAGTGTTAAAGGGATAGTTCACCCAAAAATAAAAAATTCCGTCATCATTTACTCACCCTCAAGTTTTTCTAAACCTGTATGAGTTTCTGTGTTCTGTTAAACTTAAAAGAATATATTTTGAAGAATGTGGGTAACCAAACAGTTTCTGATCCCCATTGACTTCCATAGTATACATTTTTTCCTACTATGGAAGTCAATGGGGTACATCAACTGTTTGGTTATCCACATTCTTCAAAATATCTTCTTTCATGTTCAACAGAAGAAAGAAACTCATACAGGTTTAGAACAACTTGAGGGTGAGTAAATGATGACAGATTATTATTATTTATTTATTTTTTTGGTGTACTATCACTTTAAGAGCGTGATTTAAAACAAAGGTTATTAATACAACCAGTCTAAAAACTAGCACTGTACAGGTACTAAAACAGCACCAGCTCCCCTCTACAACAATTGAGGCCGGAGTTTTTCTGCGCTCAAACATCGCTAACAATAACCTACAGTTTCTCATGCTCAAAACAATCCATCCACCAGTGTTCCATTCTACTAGTGACGGCTGTGTTAAAGGGATAGTTCACTTTGAAATTAAATGTTGGTATGTTTTAGCTTACCTCAAGGGCATCCAAGATATAGGTGTCAAATAGTTTCAATTTTGATATTTTTAGGTCAAACCGTTCTTGTCTGGCAGTCATATAATGCAGGTCTGTGGTCACTGTCTCAAAGAGCATGCACAGAGTCCAAATTAAAACAATTCCCCATCGTCCAAATTAAACAATTCCCCATCGTAAGTACACATTGATGGCCTAAGACACGAAACGAGAGGTTTGTGTGAGAAAACGAACAGTATTTATATCGTTTTTTAACTCTTGTACACAGCCACGTCCAAGTGATCTGAGGGCGCTCGCACATCCTGGTGTGTGACGTGTGCGCAGACTGGTGCATAGATATATACAATAGATGTCGCCTTGGCTACGGCAGTTCATTGGAACGAATGCCGTAGCCAAGGCCGCATCTATTCTAGTGTATATATATCTATGCACCAGTCTGCGCACACGTCACACAGCAGGATCCGCGAGCGCCCTCAGATCACTTGGACGTGGCTGTGTACAAGAGTTAAAAACGATATAAATACTGTTCGTTTTCTCACACAAACCGCTCGTTTCGTGTCTTAGGCCATCAATGTGTACTTACGATGGGGAATTGTTTAATTTGGACGATGGGGAATTGTTTTAATTTGGACTCTGTGCATGCTCTTTGAGACAGTGACCACAGACCTGCATTATATGACTGCCAGACAAGAACGGTTTGACCTAAAAATATCAAAATTGAAACTACTGCGGAAAAAAGACACCTACATCTTGGATGCCCTTGAGGTAAGCTAAAACATACCAAAATTTAATTTCAAAGTGAACTATCCCTTTAAATACACACACGCTCATACAAATATGAGCATACCATTTTCAATAAAATAAGCTCTAGCCTCATGCAGCCACTTTGCTGAATAAAAGTAATTACTTTATGACCCCAAACTTTGGAATAATATCATATCATATATCCTAACCTCTCGTCTAATGTTTTTCAACAGAAACATCATTATCATGAACTCCCATCAGAGGTTCAGATAGCTCTCGGTGAAGTCCCTGATGGTTTTGTGACATATTTTACCTCCCGTTTCCCGCGGTTACTGCTTCACACGCATTCAGCGCTCAGCATCTGTGCCCCCGAGAGACCGTTTCACCCGTACTACCACCACTAAACATCCGCAGAGACATACTTGTTTGTTCCTACACTGGACTGGAGAGGAAAAGTAGGGTGCTTGAGGAAATGGACACCTTGAGGACTAGACTAAAGACTATCAATCTATAATTATGGACGTCAGAACTGTGAGCATATTTCGTTGTAGGGCACTACAGACAATTTCTTATAAACATCCCAATGGGCTTGCTGATTTTTATGCCTATGCTTTTATAGAGACAGGTTTTATAGGTCAGATAAAAAACAAGTGAGTTACTGAGTGTATTAATGGGCTTTTACAAAGCTGCCATTTTTCGCTGCTGGCTTTGCTGCTGGAACCAAATAGTAAAGAAATAAAAGGCCTTATTTTCCAATGAGTTGACATCAGCTTATATATTGGCATATGTTCCACCATTTTTGTTTTATTTTAGTTCTGGCTTTTAACACACAAGATTGCTGAATCTCCAGCTAACTACTTGTATTAATAGGTAGAGTTCTACATGGTAAAAGTATTTTTATATTAAGGACATGGTTTCTTAAAGGGATAACTCACTGCAAAATTAAAATTCTGTCATCATACATTCACCCTCATGTCTTTTAAAGTCATATGACTGACTTTCTTCCATGAAAAACAAAACGAGAACATTTTGAAGACTGCCATTTTTCATTCAATTACAATGAATGGATGATTTCAAGTTTTATAAAGGGTGAAAAGTACTCTAAAAATATATTATATATGTGGTCCATCTTGTGCAGTATATTCCAAGTCATTAATAAATTAGTGGTTTTCGTTTTTGGGTGAACTATAGTTTTAGCCAGGTTACATGCTAAAAGAATGATAAAAGCCAGCACAACATCCATTAATATTTGCAGATATATGAAGATATTTGATAATTTGTGTACTAAAAACAAGAAATATTCTTTTTTCTTTCTGTGTCATATTGTACACGTTATTCTTGTATTTGTGTGATTCAGATAAATTGCAACTGTTTTTTTTTTTCCCTTTTACGATTCACAAAAAAAGATTATGGATCTTTTACAGTCTAACACACATTGCAGTTTCATCCTCGTCTTTCTGTTACAGCTTTGAAACACAAATATGGTGTTTCCTTAAAGTATTTTTACTACCTGCTGTACACTAGTTTTATACTGCTAGTTTAAAAAAACAAACATTTCTTTTTATAAATTAAGTGTTGAGGATATTCGCCACTGGAACTATTCACCAAATGTGGAAATACTAGTGCCTTTGTTTTTCTACCAAATATTGAGTTAATGTATACTATGTTTTACAAAAAAAATCTGATTGAATCAGGTGGTATTCACACACTGGGATAATTACAAGCTACTCAAAAATATCATTAAATTACCATGGTGCACGTACATAAACATGCTAGTACCATGGTACTTTTATGTGCCATTTTACTATAGCATCTACAACAGACTATTGGCTAACTTAATGTAAAATGTTTCAATTAAACATGTTTTACACTAACTTGGTGCCCTGCAAAACACTTTGCACTCTGGGGTTATACTTTTATACCTTGGTTTTTTGTTTGGTGCACACAAAAAAAGTTAAATAAACTGTATTTTTAAGCATTTTGTTTGTGTTTAAGTTTTCCCTGCAGTTTTATTTTATCCATGATAAATCAGCCAGCTCCTAAAAGAACAAGTATATCCCATCTAGTCCATAATATTATGTTGTAGTATATGCTTTTATTTTGCAAATATACGGAAAAAAGTGTTTAAATAATTTGTCAGATTTGTGACGGCCAGTGTTACTCAAGCTAAAAGCGATAGTTCACCCAAAAAAATTAAAATTCTGTCATCATTTATTCACCCTCATGTTGTTCCAAACCTGTACGAGTTTCTCTCTTCTGTTGAACACAAAAGAAGATATTTTGAAGAATGTTGTAACCAGACAGTAGTATTTTTTTTCCTACTATGAAAGTCAATGGCTACCGTCAACTGTCTGGTCACAAACATTCTTCAAAATATCTTCTTTTGCGTTCAACAGAAGAGAGAAACTCATACAGGTTTGGAACAACATGAGGGCGAGTAAATGATGAATGAATGGATTTTCATTCTTGGGTGAACTAACCCTTTAAAAGCAAGAGTAGAAAGTAAATGTTTGTTCTTGCACTCAGTGGCAATGTGAATAAACGCTACTGAGAGGACACAATTAAATCAAGTCTTTCTTCTAATGCAGAAATATGCAATATGTTTAGGGTCAGTAAGATTTTTAACGACTTTGAAATAAGCCTCTTATGCTCACCGAGGCTGTATTTATTTGATCAAAAATACCGTAATATTATGAAATATTAGAATTTGATTAATTGAAAGTTCAAAAGAACAGCATTAACAGAAATGTCTTTACTGTCACTTTTGTTCAAATAAATGCATCATTGGTGAATAAAAGTATAGAGTGGCACAAGGATGACGTCAAACCCTGGAAGACTAATTCACCAGTGGTTCCCTTAAGACTTCCCTATTTAAAGTTTTGTGAGCAAAATAAATTCTGTGGTAAAAATTTAACAATACTTGTTCCTCAACATAACACACCCCCATATCGAAAACTCAAATTTAGAAGCCAATATGCTTATTTTAAAAATGTATGCTTCTAAGTTACTAGATAAGAACGTTTGGGGTGTGTGTAATTTACATTGCAGGACAAAACATTCAAGTATGATCAACTTATGTTTACCACAAACCATATTTTACTCGAACTAAAAAAATAAAATAAAATACATTTGTTCCCTTTAGATTTACTACCGCTTGCGGAATAGTGTTCTGGGTTTTGACATAAAAAAAATAAAATAAAAAAAAGCACATCTTTAACACAGTAGTGTAAAGTGGACCCCATATCAGTCATGTTATGCAAATATGGTGGGTGGGTTAGTTTATCTTAAAGGTTGTATCAGGGATTTCAGGCCCAAAAATAAATGATCAAATTCATCTAATCTTTCCTAACGATCCGCTATCTGCCCGCCCCATAAGCATGCCGTCAAAAAACGCGTCTCTGTAGGCAGCCTAGGCTCTGAGATCTGCACACAAAAACAATTGGTTTCACCAACCACTCAAAACCAAAATAAAGTGTTCCAACCAATCACCGACGGGGTGGGTGTTGTGAGGTTTTGCGCTCCTGTTCACTATTTATTTTGATTTTTGGGCCTGAAATCACTGATACAACCTTTAAGTAATGAGTGAAATATTAAAAGTTGATAAATTCATGCTGATTCAAACACAAAACACTAATTTCCAAAGCACTTATATTTTAATTAAACTCGTAATTATAAACTTAATATATATCATTAACAATATCTAACAATCAATTTCTCTAAAAAGATCTTTATTTTGGAATACAAACTTTTCAAATATTCTCTTACAAATTAAAAGATTAAAGTTCAAAAGCTTTTATACAAGGAACAGTCAAAAGGTAAACAGACAAGTTCTAAAACATTAAAACATGTACAAAAGAGCATTCACATGATACAGACAGCTAGCATGGTCACAAACTCCCCAACCCAGAAAAACAAGTGATAGTTCGAGAGTAAACAACAGATCCAGAGGAGGAATTCATAGTGTAGAACCCAGAAAACTGTACAAGTTTTCCTGCTGGAATATTTAAGAGCCCTCAGACTCATTTGAAGGAGACCAGAATCGATGGGGACCTCATAGCTATACAATTTGTGACGTCAGTGGGTTAGCGGGCTGAAGTGGCGGATGCCGCGGTGCTTTTGCAGGCCATGAGCTTCTCCACCATGTTGCGAGCGTATCGCATACGGCTGGCCAACTCTTTACAGCAGCCGAACTCCTCGATTAAGCTCATCTTATAGGTGCAGAACTCTCGCTTCTCGTTGATGTACGTCACTGCTCCCATTAGAGGACACAAAATAAGCTTAGTGTGATCCTGGAGGGAACAAAAAGAAAACGGTGAGTTCGGTGTCAATTTGGCTCCTCCTGTATTTCGTTTGACGTGTCACAAGTACCCAGAATCAAGTCAAACAGAAACTTACTGTGCATCACAGAATGTCAGAATTCAAATATTGGATGGACTGTAAATTCATTGTATGGGCTAATCTAAACATCCCTTAAACAGGTACTCGGTCAAAAGAGAACTTAGCTAAAATGCAAAAGAACCAGCACACCACTATTTCTGCTCCCAAAAGAAGTTTAATAAATTGCAACTTTTGACCACAAGCGATTTTCGTTAGGCCACATGTGATCGAAACTTGTTGCCATAATGTTCCATTTTCACCATAATGCTGTTTATAGAGTGGATACAATTTTATTTTATTTTTACAATTGTATTGATACAATTTTCAGTGATAAACCTACCCTTACAATAACTGCTCTGTCAATAACCCTCTGTTGATCTGACTGGCGGGATAAAAAAAAAAAAAAAATCTGTAGCTTTCACGAAAGCCCTTGAGCTCTCAAAATTAATCTGCCGAATTGTGCATTTTGCTTCGTCTGGCAGACTTTTGCTGACAAACGTGAATTTCTGTGTCTAGGTAACACTGAGAACGAGTAAACATTGTTCATTTACATACACTACCGACATTGTAGCGACAAAGCGGGTTGAAAATTGCCGAAATTACACTAATCAAATTGAGATATGGACTATTGTCTGACTAACAAACCGCAAAAAGATTAATTAACTGAAGTCTGCATGTTGTTTAATGCCTTTTTGATTACCACCATTTGACAAATTTGTATTAAATCCAAAAAAAAAAAGCTTTTGTTTTGTTTGAAAAATTTAATTGCTAAAGTTTTATGAAATCAACTGATTAGACATGCTCTTCAATTTCACTAAAATCATTAAATTGGAAACTAGAAAAATGTAAACTGAAAGCACAGAATTTGGGGACATTAAAACTGAACTTTGTTGTTAAATTGTATAACTAATGATTTTAATTAGGCATTCTTTTTGATTATAACATTTAATTTCACCATTAATGCCAGGGACACACTTAACGACTAGCTGAAACATTCTAAGACTGAACACACTTTCCAACGACTAGAGCAGATTTTAAACACTGACTGAACGCAGCTGTCTCTGACTCGGCACGTTTGGGCAAGTATCAAATTACATTCATAATCAGCCTTACAGTCGTTAAGTGTGTCCCGGCTTAAATCAAAGTCCAAAACAAATGGGTTTCATAGGGCACTAACAAGGTATTTTCTCACCTGGAAGAAGTTGATTTGCACAGTTCCGTTGCTCAGGTGCAGCACGATAGCACTTTTAGTGCGGAACCAGTGACGAAGGTAAGGCAACCGGGTCAGTTCATCCCCATCGCGGGGTGTTATGTTCGCCCCGGCCTTCAGCAAGTGCTCGCTCATGTAATTTCTGAAGTACTTGAGGAGTGTAATCTATAAGAGGAAGGGGAGATGAGATCAGGAATCATGAATAACCAAAAACCATTATGAAACTCATTCATTGCACTACATAATTTCCAGTGCAGACAGACCTTTTTGGAGAGTGCCGAGGGGTAGGAGCGAACGCTGAGGTAGGATTCTGCAGTGTTGCGGTCGATATACTGCAGACTGTCACCATCAGCGTACATGATCAAACGGGTGGAATCATTGAACAGAACGCCTACGCTATTGTCACACAGCTGGTAACCTATGAAGGGGGAAAATACAGTAGCATAAGGGCAATATATCTAACATTTCAGTGAATCACAAACAAATTCAATTTAGCTTCTGACTTGAGCATATCGTGTCAGCATGGTGTCTTACCAAGACCATATTTGTCAGAGTAGTCGACCCATTTACTGATCCAGAAGACAGGATTACAAGCAGGGTCCTCGGCTTCCTCTGTAAAGGGAGAGGGAAAAAAAAAATCATTGCATTGTGCTTGTCAATAGTTTGAGAATGTATAATTGTTAAACTTACAAAACACCAATTGAATACATTTTGTTTGGCTTTATGTACAAATGCATGAAGTATACTTTGATTTCTGCGATCATACAAGTGCCTACTCTTTCCATTAAAATATAGCAACAACACTTCACTTGCAAGATGCAGAGAATTCATGTTGTTACCTTGTCTAATATAGTCTCTCTCAGAAGGCCGGGCAGTGTTGACACTGGCCAGCTGCTGCAGCATGTCACTTAGGTTGGTGTCAGCTTGTTCAGCTCCATCCCTTCGCAAAATATACATTGTGATGTAAGCCCAAACATTGAATTTATAACAGACTAGAACACAAGCCAAAGTTCACAACTCTATTAATAATCATGGTTTTGATAGTGTTGGCCAAATAGGTGTTCAAAACTAGATTTAAAGGGACAGTTCACCCAAAAAAAAAAAATTGTGTCATTACTCACCCAAATGTCGTTCAACACCTGTAAGACTTTTGTTCACCTTCTGAACACAAAAGATCTTTGATGAAATCGGAGAGCTTTCTGTCCCTCCATTGACAGCTATGCAACTACCACTTTGACACTTTAAAAAGTTCATAAAGAGATCGTAAAACTAATCCATATGAATTGAGCGGTTTAATTTTCTGAATAGACTATCACTTTATTTGATGAACAGATTTAATTTAGGCTTTTATTCACATACAAATATTCATCAACTCACACATCAGTTGTGGTAAACGGAAACTCAAGCATGCTCACATGACGAACGAGAACCAATGAGGTTCATTCTCGTTACGCAGCACCTTTGAGCTTCCTCGAGAGGTTCGTTCTCACGTGACAAGAAGGTTCAGATGAGCGGTTTATGTTTGCAGTACAATGTTTATGTAAATATAAGCCTAAATTTATTCCATTCATCATATAAAGCGATAGTGTGTTCAGAAAGTTTGGACTAAACCACTCAATTTATATGGATTAGTTTTACGATGTTTTAATGAACTTTGAAGTAGGCCATCAACAGAGGGACAGAAAGCTCTGTCTCTGTCCTTATTTGTGTTCCGAAGATGAACGAAAGTCATGACGGCGAGTAATTTGATAGAATTTTCATTTTTGGGTGAACTAACCCTTAAAGTTTTCAATAGTTCTCCAATATCTCCACAAATAAAACTGACCTTTGCTGAAGATCTTCCCTTTGTCCTTGCTCCATTTTCCCCATTTTCTCAATAGGACTGTCTGTTCCTGTACACACAGAAGAACAGTTACAGGTAATTTACAGGCATCCATTTTACTTTATTTCAAAGTGACAGGACAATCAACAAAGGGGGAAAACCCCTGAAATCAACACACAAAATGCAGGTGTGCCAAAATACAATTTGCATTCTAAGCATGGATTTGCCTATACACATACCTTTATTAAGTGATGATAGGGGTTTACGAAGGAGGGCAGGATCCAGACTGGAGGGGGCGATGGAGAACCTGGGAGGAACAGTGAGACAGGAAGTGGGCAGCCGGACGGGCGCATAACCGGAGGTGAAAAACTCATCGGCCAGCAGCTCGGTCACAGAAGGTCTGAGTGTAGGGTCAGCGTGCAGCATCCGACGAATCAGAGCAGCAGCAACTGGATTAATGTGCTAAACAAGACAAAAAAGGCATAATGCAATAAGCCACTAATCGGTTTCTCACAGACCAGATTGACTTTTTACTTAAAGGATTAGTTCACCCCAAAATGAAAATTTCCTAATAATTTACTCACCCCAATGCCATGCAAGATATCCATGTCTTTCTTTCCTCAGTGGGAGACAAATTATGTTTTTTGAGGAAAACATTTCTGGATTTTTCTTCTAACAATGGACTTCATTGGTTACCATCGTTTTTAAGTCCAAATCAATGCAGTTTCAAAAGTCTTTGAAGTGTTTAAACGGGCTGTACGCGATCACAGCTGAAGAAAAGGTTATCTAGCGAAACGATAGGTCATTTTCAAATTTATAGACTTTTTACCTTCAATAGTTCGGATTGAGCTGATCAACAAACGGACAGGGAACTACGTCATCACGTTGAAAGGTCACGCCGGCAATACTATTTGAACTACTATTCATAAGAATGTTATTCATATACTATTCATATTCACTGAATACTATTACTATAAATATAATAGCAAACAATACTATTTGAACTATCCTCCTACGTACGGTCGCATTGTAAACAGTGGGGCGGTACTTCTGCCGGCGCCGGCGTGACCTTTCAACGTGATGACGTAGTTCCCTGTCTGTTTGTTGATCAGCTCAATCCGAAATATTGAAGTTAAAAAGTCTATAAATTTGAAAATGACCTATCGTTTTGCTAGATAACCTTTTCTTCAGCTGTGATCGCGTACAGCCCGTTTAAACACTTCAAAGACTTTTGAAACTGCATTGATTTGGACTTAAAAACGATGGTAACCAATGAAGTCCATTGTTAGAAGAAAAATCCAGAAATGTTTTCCTCAAAAAACATAATTTCTCTCCCACTGAGGAAAGAAAGACATGGATATCTTGGATGGCATTGGGGTGAGGAAATTATTAGGAAATTTTCATTTTGGGGTGAACTAATCCTTTAAGTTGGATTCAAAATTCCAAGACAGGATCAATGGATTACAGGGGCGGAAAAAAATCTAGGTTGGGTTCTATGTATTTGCTGTTGATTGGATTTTGAGATGTGATATAAAAAAGGCAAACTCCTGATGCAAAGATACTTACTCTAGGAACAGTGTACTCATTCTTCTTGATTCTGATGTAGGTCTCCTTCAGACAGGATGTCTCAAATGGTGGCTTTCCAACCAGCAATGTGTATCTGATGGACATAACTCAGTTATCAACAATACATGGACTATTATAAAAATGAATCATTGTACAAGGATAAGCCAATAAAGTTCTATGAAAATGCTGTCATAGTCATAAATCAAAGTGGGACTTACAGAATGCATCCCAATGACCAAACGTCCACTTCAAAGCTGTGGCCTTTCTTGCAGAGCACCTCTGGGGCGATGTAGTTTGGAGTGCCACACAGGGTCTTCTTTCTCTCGCCATCAAACTCGATCTTAGTGGCCAAACCAAAGTCACCTAAAGAGTGAGAATTACAATGAATCTGTCTTAAAAAAAAAAAAAGGTCAGGAGGAAAAAAAGTGACAAAAAACAATCATTGCTTGCTTACCGATCTTCACATCCATGTCATCATTGAGAAACAGATTCCCTAGCTTGAGATCACGGTGGATAACCCGGTTGTTGTGCAAGTACTGGCAACCCTGAATAGTCTGGCGCATGAAGTATCTGGCCTCAGGCTCTGTCACTGCCTTCCTCCGCTTGTGCAATTCAAGGAGAGACTAGGGGAAAGAAAGAAAAAATGAATCACCAAAAACTAGAGCAGGCGGAAAGTTCAAACAAACTATTTACAACACATTCAAACACAAATCTAGACAATGTTCTCACAGAAATCGTATCAAATTTAGAATTCTCCAAGAACCTATTGAAAAAAAAAAAAGTGTTTCATAGGTTTGGAGGACTATTTGAACTTTTAGATTCTACACATGTATAAAATTGATGAAAGCAAAAAAAAAAAAAAAAAAAAAGTTCGTTATAAACATCTCCGAGAAACACAAAATCAACTGACGTCACATCCTCCAGTTTAAAATCCACTAGCGGCATACGCGAGGACAACTTGTTTTAGTTTATATACCATAACCGTACATTAAGATGAACACACATATTTATAAACACAATACCTGTTAATTTCAATAGGATTTAATTCGTTTAATGCATTAAACCGCAAACGTTGCAACATACTATCAGCCAGTGACAGGAATACTGACCGTTGACGGTCTGTTTTCAAATTGGTTTCCCTGTTCTTACCCTTCTCCGACAGATTTCCAACACCACGTACACGAAGTCATCGTCCTCAAAAAACCCGTGAAATCCCACTACGTGCGGATTATCGAGACTTTTGTGAATGGCGATTTCTGAGCTCATTTTCTCCTTCTGATGCGGCTTCAGCAGCATCGACTTCGGCACCACTTTCCCTGCGAAAACCTCCTTTGTGTCCATTTCTGTGATTTCGTAGCATTTCGCAAATCCGCCCTTTCCCAAAAAGCGACCTCGCATGTATCTCTTCATGGTTCTGGGATCCACTAGAATATCGGGAATCTCTTTCAGAGGAGCAGATTTGGGATCGACGTGAGTCGATGGCTTCGCCGTCTTTGCAATCCCAGCACTCATCGTTGCACACTTTACACGATGGTTTAAGTAAAATAAGGTACACTAAGGTCTTGAAAAATAAATAACCGAGGCGAAGATTATTGCTCCTTTATCCCGAAACAGCACGCAATTCGCCAATCATCCACATCCGTTGCGAAGCACCTTAAACTACATTCAAATAATAACTTGAACAACTAAATCCCTCAGTAAACACTGTATTTAATCTTAAAACCCTATATTCACTGCCCTAAAGAACTCATCTGTGGGATTTCGCTGAAAAATCTAAAATGAAACGGGCATTAAAGAAGTGCGTCGGCCCACTGCTCGGATGGGAATGCAGTGAGTCCCTGCTACTTTTTGAATTGTGCTCGATTCGTTATCTCCGCCTCTGATTGGCTGCTGGGATTTAAATTCTGACCAAACACAGCGAAGCATCATGTGACTCCGCGTGCACGCTCTGAAAAACTTTATTCGTGTTCTCTGGGTTTTAAAGGGATAGTTCACCCAAAAATGAAAATTCTGTCATTATTTACTCACCATTAAGTCTTCTATTTAAATGTAAATATTTTAATTGCGGACAGGATTAACGTTACCTGATATATTACTGTATATTATTTGCTCATTTTAAAGATGCTAATCCTTTGGTTTTGTACATTATTCCATTTGTTTAATCGTGCCACGTGCATTTTGGGGTTTTTGTTTACTCACATTTATTCATGTGTATCTAATCTCGAAAAGTAAATTCAGTATCTTGCTCCAGTTTTTCTTCTAGCCAGTTATACCACGTGTTTTTAAGGCTTTGTTTACCTTTGTGCATGTTTGTGTGTGAAAATGGCCAACTAAGGGCACATTTTTGATTGTGGAAGGGGAAAAAATAGTGTCACCTATCATTGCACACGTTTTTATGTTTGTACAAGTGTGGGTGTAGGTTCTAAAGTAGAGAAAGAGAGATAAACAGAAAAGGTGCCCTTGCGAAGAAAGGTCAGTGAGCCTGAGCAGTAACAAACAATATGTATTACAATATCTTGCATTATTGGACCATTTTAGCATTTGTTTATAGTCTCATTCAGTATCATGATCTTCAATTTTTTCATATCTTTGTCCATGAATGCATGTGAAAAACAATTATTATATGCAAAAAAAAAAAATTTCATACAGCTAGTCAACCCATAAAAAGAAGACATGACTTAGATTAGCTATATGTAGGTGCTTTTCTTTGTGAATAATCATGTGAAGTGTTTCCTAATAAGGTTGTTTACTTTTTTTCATGAAAGCTTTCCCATTATGGCACTCACGACTAGTTCGTTCATAAATGCATGCATACACCTACTTTTAAATCAGCATAAGTGTCTCTCTAATAGGTTGTCATGGCAGTTTGATAATTTTAGCATATATAAAGAGGTGGGTTGCATGGTTGCAGTGAGAAAGGAAGTACTCAATTTTTGCATAAAACATGTAAGCCTCCTTGAAAGCTGAATAAATTATAAATAGGCTAAATTAGACAGTTCAGAAATACTGCCACCTACACATAGTCATTTATCTTTGGTCAGCAACTGCTGGCACATGTACCAACGTTAAATTATTCTTAATTTTGACAAACTGTCTTTACAGATATTCGTATTTGGCATTCGGGTTTTTTTTTTGCATTTGTGTTTCAATTGTACTATACGATTGTGTTGTGCTATTATGGCTGTGAATCGTTGACTAACATATCGTTTTGCTTAATAGACTTGAGAGTATGCTTGGTATTTCTTGGACTGTGCTTAAATGGTTAATATCCTACTTTACAGATCGTTGCAGTTTGTTGATTCGGGAAACAATAAATCTGATGTTGAACAGGTCTGCCATGGTGTTCGTCAGGGATCTGTTTAGGGTCCTATGCAGTTTAGCATTTATATGCTTCCTTTGGGGCAAATTATTAGGAATTGTGGCTTAGGTTACCACCTTTCTGCTGATGACACTTAGATTTATATCAGCTCTAACTCTGATATTAATGTCACCTCAATTATTTCTGAGTGCGTACAGGATAAACATGTGGATGCACCATATATATTTTTTTAATTAAACTGTTCAAAGACAGGTTCTTCTCATTGGTACGCCAGCTGCTATCCATAAAGGTATAGCAATTTTAATTTGATTATGGACAAGAGTGTCATAGCTCCACCTACTCTTGTGTGTAACCTTGGTGTCATTTTTGATGCTCATCTGACGTTAGACTCGCACATTAAGAGTATTACAAAATCTTCATTCCATCACCTGAAAAACTCTGCTAGAATTAGGCCTTTCCTCACATTGCTAGATGCTGAAAGGCTTATTCACGCATTTGTTACTTCCAAGATTGATTATTGTAATGCTCTGTTTTTAGGTTTACCTGCAAATCTGTCAAATGGCTACCGTATATCCAGAATTCAGAAGCAAGTGTTCTCACTTCATCGCGTCAGCACATTGCAGGCGTCCAGTCTGCACTTTCTTCCTGTTCATTCGCGTATTGATTTTAAAACTCTCACTTTAACTTACAAAGCAGTGCATGGAATGGCCCATTCTTATATCTGTGACTTAGATAAGCTTAATGTGCATTCTCGTTCTCTTCGGTCTGCTAATTCTTTAACTCTTCAGCAGCCGGCCTGTAGATTAAAACCCATGGGTGAGAGAGCTTTCTCCGTTGTTTGGAGTGCACTTCCTCTTACTGTCAGAAATGCTCCCAATTTAGACAGTTTCAAGAAGTTGTTAAAAACGTATCTTTTTAAAATTGCCAACACACATTGAGATGATAAGTATTTTATTGTATCGATTAGCTATATTGCAATGTTAAGCATTTTTTGACTTGTTGTTTTTGTATTGTATATTACATTTTGTATTTCATTTGTTTGAACTGTTTGTAGCCCTTTGGGTACTAAAGTGCATTATAAATAAAATGTATTATTATTATTATTATTGTGTCTCTTCAGAAAATTTGGACTAAACCGTTCAATGGATTAGTTTTACGATCTCTTTATGAACTTTTTGAAGCATCAAAGTGGTAGTTGAGTAGCTGTCAATGGAGGAACAGAAAGCTCTCAGGTTTTATCAAACATATCTTAATTTGTGGAGGAACTACATGAGGGTGAGTAATTATTGACAGAATTTAAATTTTTGGGTGAACTAACCCTTTAAGTTGATACGCCACAAAAACAGCCACAAACTATATCTTGCATGAATTCCATGGTCGAACTCATTAATGCATTGTTTTTATTTTTGGAGCATTAAGGTTTTGATGATATAATATTTGCAGAGCCCATGTGCTCCATCGTGCCTGATCCCAATAGCAAAGAAAGGGTGTGACATGGTGTTGAGTCATGAGCACACTGATGTGTACTAATGAAAAGGTCTGTAAGGTGTAGACTTTATTTCCTGAAGAAAGGTCAGGACATTCGGCACGTGTAGCAAAACCCTTCACATGTTCTATAAGTCAAATGCACAGAGTGCTATTTTATTTCTTTTGGGATCAGAGCAGCAAAGTGATCAATTTATGCTTGATCTGACCTAGACTCAAGCTAATGTTGTCATATTAATGAATAAGTATGTCTCTCCTTCATTCCTAAACAAGTGCTGGTTGTACTTATAGGTCACATTTGATATTACCTTTAATGGAACAAGCTAAGGAGTATGCAGAGTAGAACACATTCTGATTGAAACATAATTTGCATTTATTCACTCATTAAAGATGACTTATGTTAGAGTATAGATCAGACATAAAAGTTAAAGAAAACCCTTAAATGATTCTGATAAAGTATCAACATTCAGTGTCCCTCAATTGCCCATCATTTATGTGGGGTCTATTTGATCCAGATCACTCAAGCATCAGTATGATGCATAACACAATATAATAATGTCATTTAAATGTCCATTAAGACAAGATACAGCTGTTGTTCTTCTTCATTGTCGGTTTTTTCCTCGTCTCTTTATCTGTAACCTCTCTGGTCATTGTCTGCGTCCGTCTGCGCAGTGCCGGGCTCACACGGCTCGGTAACTTCATCTGTTGAAGCAAGTCCCGAAACACACCTGTGACATTCTCGCCGGTGCGCGCGGACGTCTCCACGAAGCCCGCGCCCCAGTCCTCCTCCACCGCGCGCATCACCTCAGCTGTAGCCTGGCGACTCTGGCTGCTCAGGTCCGCTTTGTTCTCTATCACCGTGATGCTTGTAAACTTCTCCCCTTTCAACTCCAGAATCTCCTCACGGAGTCGCTGCACCTCATCCAGGGAGTCTGGCTCGTCGGCGGCGTACACAAGCGCAAACGCGTCCCCGGTTCGGATGCACAGAGCGCGCATCGCTGGGAAGGCATAACTGCCGCTCGTGTCCAAGATCTCAATGCGCACCGTCGCGCCGTCCGTGTCGTACTCGAGCGCGTGAAGCTCCTCCACCGTGCGCGTGTACTTGGAGTCGAAGCGGTCCTGCAGGAAGCGGGTGATCAGGGCAGTTTTTCCGACCCCGGCGGCACCCAGAAACACAAAGCGCACAGTCCGATGCTCCCGCACCAACAAAGACATTCCTTCAGTCGTCAATTTTATAACGTAGGCTAGTCTGCCGAAGAGATTTTTGATGAGCAAAGATTCAATAACACATTAAATACTTTAAGCGTGCTCGATAACCGGTATTGACTGAGTGTCGAGAAGAGACAAGGATGCTGCCCTTATATTACCTGAATGCGTCCTACGTACCAGTTGTAGCCAATGGGAAGGCGAGTGAAGGGTGCGTGGGTTTCTTGTAGAGTTTCATGTTCAGGAGTTCAGCTAGCGGTCAGTAGGAACATTTCGGGGCGCAAACTTTTGGGGTTTGATAATCTCGTGCAAAGGTTGTCTGTTGGTGCATAAGAACCAATGCCTAATTCCATCCTCAAAATATCCACAAACATTTTTTGTGATCCACTTGTGATGTGCAAATATTTATAAAAAATTATGGGTTGCACTTTATTTTAAGGTCTCATAGTTACAATGCGATTACGTAATATTACGTATAATTACTTGTTATTAATAGTGAGTAGCCTACATGTAACGAGGACACTGCTGGTTACCTCCTCATGCAGAGAGAGCATCCTGAGGTCAGTAATACTCCAAACAAGTGTTTCACGAGCTCATCACGTCAGAGGTGAGTTTCCATTCATTGCATATTAAAATCATGGTATCAGATAGGGTTGGTAACAGACACGGCCACCTCAGAGCACCGACATTTTCCACACAAACAGTTGACGCATGTCTTAATGCAAAGTGCTTATTTCCGTCTATCTGAATAACATAAGAGACATGACTAATTTGGCTTTCAGTCCTGCCTTCTCTGAACATTGTCTTGTTTATTAGTAGCCTATATTTAATGCAGCATAGTATTAGTACATATTTAAAGAATATTTATGTGATTGTGATTATATTTATCATAAGCCTGTTTGTGCTGTTGTAGGTCTCAGATGCAAGTGACCTTTTGACATCAGCAGCAAATTTCAGAGAGCAGAGAGCTGACATTTTGTGTAAATCACCAGGATTAACATATTGGTAGACGTCATATTTACTCCACAAATGCACATTGTACTCAACACTATCACCTCCAAGGAACCATGATGTATGGAGATGCACCGTCCTTGCATGGACCCTTGCTGTCCATGCTTGCGAAGGATGAATGTCCTGTTGATGCAAACCCTCCTTAATAAGCTGCACCCAAGTTGTGCAGCTTATAAAGGCGACATGCAATTACTTTTCTAGAGTAATAAGTAGGCCTATTTTTTTTCCTTGAAGGAGTCTTTGTGCCAAGGTGGTTGCACCAGTGTCAATGAAATGAGATGAACAAGCACCACTCACATTTTCTTAAGAAAAAGTACAAATCATTCTAGCTACAGTGCCTTTGAGTGTTATTTTGAGATCCTATCATAGTTTATATATATATATATATATATATATATATATATATATATATATATATATATATATAAAATATATATTTGTATATACAATACAATTTTGTATTGTAACTAAATGTCCATTTAGTTATTATTCTTTTCATTTCAGTTTAAGTTTCAGTCATTTTAGTAGACCTACATCAAGTTAAATTAAATTAAAATTAGTGATGTTGCTTTGGCAACTAGCTGAAATAAAATAAGTAATATAATAATAAAATAAGTTATGACTATAATATGTTCTATATTTTATTTCAGTTAACGTTTATTTCATTTCAAGTAAATTTAATTTCAATTCAAATTGGGGGTTGGTGGGCCATAGGGTAATCATTAATTATAATTAAAGAATTGAAGTTATGCTTATTTAAGTAATTACAATTGTCATGTGCAGAAGCTTCAATAAAACTAACTGTTACACCTGCTAATATAACTATTTTATCTTTATTATTCTACTACACGTGATCTATATGTAGGCTACTTGATTACTGAGGGAATCACCGTTCCCTCTAATGCAAATATACACCTTTAGCTAATATTTAATCTACCACACTGCTGTCGATAACCTTACAGATGGGGGGGGGGGGGGGGGGGGGGGGTAATGCATAGATTTAAATATTGGGGGGGTTATCTCCCCTACCCCCCCACAAATTACGCCCCTGTACAGATGGGAGACAAAAGTTGAATCCAAGCACATCAGCTCCAAATCTTCGGCTCCTGTCACAATGTAGCAGCAAAGTCCCTTTAAGACTATATATAAGTCTACTATATATAAGTCGTCTATATAAAGTCTTTGGTAGTAGTAGTAGTAGTAGGCACAGCCACAGAGACATTATGCTACTCAGAAAAAGTCTGCTATCAGACATTACTAAAGAGTCCCGATGAGAAGGATAATGCAAACGTCTGTCTAACTCTAAATTCTGCTCTACTAGAGGTCATTTAATCTGATTATATGATAGGTTATATGTCTATTGTTATAATGTAAAATTTTAATACCATTAGCAAAATCGAGTAGCATTATCCTAAAGTTCACAGAATGTGATTTGTTATCGATTGTTTTTGTCTGCAGTCAGAACTCGCGGGAAGGTTGAGTCTCGTCAGGATAGAAACAAAAGACAAAACCAACTTTTGAGAGTACAATTTTTCTCCTGGGTATGTAACGTTAAACGAACGTTTAGTAAATTAAAATGATCGTTTGTTCAGACAAACCGGTGTTTATTCATAAGTGCATCTCAGTCAGACGTTTGTATGAATGTTTACAGTTGTTTACAGTTGAGATTCTCGTAATGTTTTCATGTCAAATGCATACTTGCAACTAGTAATACATAAATAAATAACATATTAGCATATTAGTTTACAGGATGTCAGAGGAGATTCTCCATAACGAAGATAAAGAGACAGTAAGTTCGTATGTTTATATATTTGTGGAAGCCCCATTTGACAAAAGCCGATATTAATGTTTAGAAAACTAACGTGCCATGGTCATACTATGTTTTTTTGGATATGTACAATTACTTGTACCATGACATTCTTTGAATTACACTTAAGTACTATATAAATACTATGGTACTTTTTTCAGCATACTTGGTGTAGTGCCATGGTATGAACATGTGCTATCCTCTCTGTATCCTAGTAACGTTAGTACTTCTAAAGGTACCATATACTATTTAATGTTTTTACTGAACATGACAGAGATAAAAACATTTCATTTGTCATTAATTAAATGTATTAGCTGAGGAGACGACTGGAGCAGCTGAAGCGAGAGTATGAGAGGACAGCACAGAGACTGCAGGTAAAGACATGCTGTATTTGTGATTATTATGCAAGAATCAGTTAAACTGATGTTAAAACAATGATATCTGCAGTATAATAGAGCTTATGTTAGTTAATGTTGTGTGTTTTTTGTTTAGAGAGCAGAGCATCATGATGCCACTTGCAGGCGTGTGCAGAACAGAGACTCTGACCACACCACATTTACACAGATTGATTTTTCACACACATCTGAGTCATCTACTGAGACTTCTTCCATACCGACCCCAGAATATTCTGAAAACCATCAGAATCTGCAATTACGGACCAGTAAGGCCAGCTTCAGGGTGAAATCAAACATGAATAGATACAGAAAATAGTTTTACCAGTCTTATTTTATATTATTTATATACGATTATAGTATTATTCATATTTTGAATTCGCTTTTAATTATTATATTCACAGATTTAAGTACAATTTTAGTCTTAGTAATTTTGTTGTGTGCTTTTGTCATTTTTATTATTTATTAAATATTTCTATTTGTCTTTCATTTATTTTTATTTCAGTTTTAGTTATTTTAGTACTTCTTTTACTTATTTTAAATGCAAAGTTTTTTTTACATTTTTCATCTAATTTTATTTTATATTTTATATTTCAGCTTTATTTCAATGAATGAAAACAGTTTTTTTAATAGTTTTAAGTATTTACAATGTTAACCACACCTTTTTTCATTATTACTAAGCTAAGGCACTTTATCTGTGTAGTACTGTAGTTGGACGTATGAACCAGCAAAACATCTCATAAACTTACATTGAAAAATGATCAAAACATTTATTTACCCAGACTTAGTTGTAATGTCAATGTTAAAGGCTGTTAAAAAAAAAAAAAAGTTGTTAAATGCATAACAGTTTGCATAACAATTCAGATGGTAATTAATTTCAAATACTAATAAACTGGTTTTCTCTTTGCTGTTTCAGACATAGTTGCAGAAAGAAACAGCTCTGGTTTTTCTACTGTACAGAAAATCCCTGCCATACAATTGCAACTTGCAGAGAATGCATCCACACCGCCTTTGTACTCCCCTGCATGCAGGCGAAGCCCTGCCCACCGCCTGCGTTCTAAGCGCAGTCGATTGCGCCTACAGAACAAAGAGCAAGAATCAGACACTGACATCAGCCAAGAGAAAGAAAGAGATAGAAGTGGAGACCATATTCGTGAAAAGGGTAGTGAATGTACTGTTAAAGAGATTGGTCGGAAAGGAGTGAGAAATGAAGTTAAGAAGGAAGAGAAGGACTGTGAAAAGATAAAAGAAAGAAACATTAAGATGATGCCAGCTGAGGCGGAGAAAAACCAGGATAGGCCTATAGGAGTAAGGACAGATTGTAAAATTGCTAAAGCATCACAAGAACTGCAGGAGGATTCGAAAAGAAAGGGGCATTGTGAATTAAACTCCTCTGTGATCCAATCAGATAACAAACTGCTAATGATTTCAAGTAAAGAAAATCATTTAGAAATTCAAAACGTTCACTGTAGCCAGGAAGAGGTTAACGTACCTCTGATTGATCGGCCTGTTGAGAAAAAAATACAGTCAAGTTCAGCAGTGTCTATTCAAACCTCATCTTTCCCTCAGCCTTCTGAGGCAGTACAGATTACTGACAAATCAGAAGAGATGATTAAACAAACTAACCAGTCGTTCACAGACTCAAATAAAGGTTATGATGACGGGATAGATATTAAACGTTCTTCGTTTTCATCTGGCATTCTGGACTCTTGCACGCTGGTTGAGGGTTTACCGTTTCCTGTGGAGTATTATATTCGGACGACACGGCGTATGGCTGCGTCTCACAGCTCTATCGATCTAGATGCTGTCATTTACAGCCAGCTCACTGGGGGGCGGGGCAGACGCAGGCTCAGCCAATCGCAAGTGAGTGGTAGAGGTCACATGACCCCAGAGCATTCAGAATCAGTCTGCAAGTCCACAGACCAGGCCAGATGCAGAGGAAGAGGTCGGAGAGGGAGGAGAGGCCGTAGAAGAAGCACTATAGGTAGATCCTCATGTGCCAAAGCTGCTCTAGATATTACAATATCACATCCTGCAAGTGATTCTCAAGCAGATTCAGAGTCTCTAATAGAATCAAAGTCTGACACTGAATCACCCAGCCAATCAGAATTGCTCCTCGAACAGCCACAGGTAGAATCTCGGCCAATCCAGTCACCTGGGCATATTGTGAGTTTGAAGACAAGTCCAGAGCAAGTAGTTACTCAAGATTTTAAGCAACTCTCAGATTCTCAGCTTTACTTTGATTCCCAGCTTCTTGTGGATTCTGATATGTACCAGGCTAGATCCAGAGGAAAAGGTCAGAGAGGGAGGAGAGGCCGTCGTAGAAGCACTATTGGTAGATCCTCATGTGCCAAAGCTGCTCTAGATATTACAATATCACATCCTGCAAGTGATTCTCAAGCAGATTCGGAGTCTCTAATAGAATCAAAGTCTCTAATAGAATCAAAGTCTGACACTGAATCACCCAGCCAATCAGAATTGCTCCTCGAACAGCCACAGGTAGAATCTCGGCCAATCCAGTCACCTGGACCTATAGTGAGTTTGAAGACAAGTCCGGAGCAAGGAGTTACTCAAGAATTTAAGCAACTCCCAGATTCTCAGCTTTACTTTGAATCCCAACTTCTTGTGGATTCTGATGTGTACCAGACCAGATCCAGAGGAAAAGGTCAGAGAGGGAGGAGAGGCCGTCGTAGAAGCACTATAGGTAGATCCTCATGTGCCAAAGCTGCTCTAGATTGTACAATATCACATCCTGCAAGTGATTCTCAAGCAGATTCGGAGTATCTTATTGAATCAAAATCATCTGACACTGAATCACCCAGCCAATCACAGTTGGTCCTCGAACGGCCACAGACAAAGTCTTGGCCAATCCAGTCACATGGGCCTACCGTGAATTTGAAGACAAGTCCAGATCAAGGAGTTTCTCAAGATTTTAAGCATCTCCCAGATTCTCAACTTTACTTTGATACCCAGCTCCTCCCGGGTTCAAATTTATACCCTATTTTCCGAAGAAAACGTGGACAAACTGGAAGAGAGTGTCAGACAAGTTCTAATAAAGATGGTAAGATTAATTTATGATTGTATTATTTAATTTATTCCTAGTTTAAACAGTAGAGCATGGCGTGACAAGCAATGACAAAGTCATGGGTTCAATTCCCAGGGAATGCTTGAACATAATGATAAAATGTTTGAATAAAGGGTATGCATTGATCACTTTCCTGCCAAGACATGCCCTCTCAGCCTGATTGAGTGGCAAAGCATCCTGCAATATGACTTGTTTAAATAGGGGAAACTGAGATAACTGGAGTAAAACAAACCATTATCTTAAATTAAAGGCAGTTGAACTCGACAATTAACTAACATTGACAAAAACTTTACAGTTAAACTTTACAATCGTGAAGCTCTTTACCATTTTTGATGTGTTTTGTTTGTTTTTCGCGGCATTTACCGTATTTTCCGGACTATAAGTCGCTCCGGAGTATAAGTCGCATCAGTCAAAAAATGCGTCATGAAGAGGAAAAAAACATATATAAGTCGCACTGGACTATAAGTCGCATTTATTTAGAAATTTATTTCACAAAATCCAAGACCAAGAACAGACATTTAATCTGGAAAGGCAAGTTATTCAACTACACAGAACAACAGGCTGAATAACGTTAGGTGTCCGGTATGTTAACGCAACACATTAACAGTTATTCAGCTACACGATAACATTAAGAACATATACCTGGGAGGCTGAATAGGCTAAATTAACATAAGCCAGCGAGCCCAACAAGCAAGTTACCAATAAACAAGTTCACCAAGCTCCCACGATCTCATTCCACATCATTTTCTTCATCCTTGGTGTCGCTTTTGAACAACTCCGCCAACTAGAGCGCCCTCTCGCGGCTGTAGACGGTAATGTTTTCTCTTGGTTCATCTCAGTCTGAATTAATTTTGATATATAAGTCGCACCTGAATATTAGTCGCAGGACCAGCCAAACTATGAAAAAAAGTGCGACTTATAGTCCGGAAAATACGGTAAGCTAAACACCAACGCTGCCACTCAGTGGGTGTAACCACAGTGACTCCAGCCTACTGTGACATCATGTGCATACCCTCTATAAAAGTATCTGCCAAATGCATAGATGTGAATAAGAATTATTGTGTAACAGTCATGTACACAATAATGTTTGTGAATACGTTTTGCAGATCAGTCACCTCTTCTGCCATCATTAGCTTCACTCATTCAAGCTCTGCAAGAAAAGGATATGAAAGCTGGACTGTTGGCCGCTGTTGATATCCAGGATTTCCACCTACCTGATGAGGATTTTGGACAACTAAAGCTCAAACTATTGCGCTCGTCAACTTCAGCCGTAGAACCCTTCGCACAGCGTCCCCTAGTGTACAACACACGGCAGAGCAGCAGGTGCCAGAGATTGAGAGGAAGAATAAGTAATTGTGAAGTACGCTACTCAGAGAGTGAACTTTTTACTCCAGAACCCTTAACTACCTCTTCTCCTGAGGATAGTTTACCACTTTGTCAGTCAGACCCCACTGACCAATCACAGACAGAAATACAGAAGGGCCTCAACGTTGTAAATGAAATAAAGACCATCTCTTCAGATCTGATGAACAGCAGACAGTTTTGTCAAACTGAAACAGACAAAAGAATAAGTAATGAGAAAAAAGTGGAATCTTCAGAATCTGAAAACATTGGTGAGCTTCATATAAACCACATGCTAAAAGAATCACACATGCTCTCTGAGAAAACCTCACTTTGCCCCGAGATACTGAATTTAAGTCCGTCTCTGACTCCACAATTTCAGAAAGGTCAAGATCCTCTTCTACCATCTTTGGGAATGTCCCCTCACTTTTTTATTCCAGGTTCACCCATAGACCTCCGGTCACCTCTCTTTTCTTCGTCTGGTGTCCTTAGGTCTCCCTCTTCAGTCTCACTTAAGGGGTGTGTGTCTCCAGAATCAGTCTCAGTCAAAACATCAGGGATCATCAAAAATTGTTTCTTTACTAGAAGTGGAGATCAGGGAGGTTCTGAAACACAGAATCAAACTCAAATGAGTCAAGAAACAATGACAAAAGTTAAAACAACCGTGAAACCAGGTACTCCATCCCAAAACAACACTACACTGGAGTATGAAAACTTAAACGGCCCAGAAAGGGAGTCCTCATGCATCTCGGAAAAGGAACTGGAACGTGAATGCGGTTTCGATACAGAAAGCAATCTTGAATGTGGAAATAAAATCAATTGCACACCAGAAAATGAACTCCACAATATTCCTGAACCAGGGAGTTTTAAAAATCTTTCTGAGTCTGAAATCCAAACCCAGAACAATTTTGAAATGAAGGTTAAAACCTATAAACGCCCTGAGCTCAGGTTAGAAATCCAAAGTAATGCCGTTACAAATGTGAAACAGTTTAAATCTGGTAATGTAGGTCAAACTCCTGTTGAGACAACCTCTTTGGACACTTCCACCAATCGGAGAACGGAAACAACGACAGGTTCCTACAATAAAAGAACTCAGTCAGAGGAACGCAACACTGATGAATCCAACAATCGGACATTACATGAGGAAACCCTAACTGCCACATCATTCTCTGAGGCAGCTGGTTGTTCTGCAGTCCTGCAAGAGATGCACACTTTTAAGGTGTCAATAAATTATAAGAAATCATTTATTGATATGCAAAGCAATGATATGTGCTTGATTGTCTAATTACCTGCAAATGTATGTGGGTGGTGCTTTTCTTTGTTTTCAGGCACTGGAGGGCGGATGCGTGTTGGACTTGTGTTCGGTGCGGTGGCCGTCGGAGGACTGGTGCATTTGTGTGGCAGGAGAATGGAGCGTTTGTCTTTGGGCTCAGACAAAGGGAGTTCAGCCGTGGAGTCTTTTACACACCTGGACATTTGCACAGGTAATCCAGTTTGCTACTAGCCTGGCAAGCCAGACCTACATCAAGATGTTAGGTCTGGCAACTCACCATAGACATGGCTCAATCTGAGGGGCGGGATAAACGGCTGTCTTTCAAATTCCCTCTGCACGCAATAGGACAGCGCTTCAACCAACCAGAGCATTTTCCCAACAGCGGAGCTTACGTTAGGTGATAGATTCAACTTTTGCCATATCTGGCCGGCAAAACTACGAACACATCTTCCTTTTTTAAGAATGACTTAAGTGCCGTTCTTTTCTCAAAGAAAAGAACTTTGTTTTCAAGTAGCAGGGAATTCACACGGAACTGTCACAACTCTGTCGTCATTATGTTAAGCCCGCCCACCGACATTATGTTTGGCCTGACCAGAGTTTGGTTTTTCCAGCTCGAAAGTCAACAGAGAGTTGCTAGACTACCCTGGAAGCAAAATAAATGTTGCTGCCGCTGGGGTGCGTCTAGATTTCTAGGCTAGTTTGCTATGGCATTTCATCATAAATCACAGCATAAATTAAAAGAATTGCAAGATGGCATGGAAGTTTAAAGTCATCATGATATCAGAATTGATCATTCTTATTTTACAGAATGTTGCAGTGTTTATTATAAATTATTTATCTGTGCATATCATTTTTTTAATTAATGTGCCTTCGTAATATTTAATCAAAAACCTCAACCTCCTCTCCCCGTCGAAACGGCACCTGCTCTCTTCATGACGGATGTCTTGGCAGAGGGTGGAACTAAATATCCTCCACAACTGACTGCAAATTGGCACTCAAATCTGCCAAATTTAGTTAGCAACACCCAAATTCCTATGATCCAATCAATTACCAAGGACGAAATCAAACCCGCCTTACATTTCTTTCTCATTCCAGAAGCCATTTCACTTGGATATACATCACAATAGGGCAAGAAAGACTATCACAAATTCTGTCTCATGCCAACTTTAAGGGGGTAGTTCACCCATTAATGAAAATTCTGTCATCATTTACTTAGCGCATGCCATTCCAAACCCATAGGGCTTTGGTTAATCTTTGAAACACATATTGAGATATTATGTAATGAAGCCTGCGAGGTTTCTTTTTCTCCATTGAAAGTTCAAATAACCAAAACTTAGATGATCTAAAAAACTCTTAAAGGCATTGTAAAACAAATCCATATTAATTGAGTGGTTTAATCCAAATCTTGTGTAGATATATGATAATTTTATATGATGCAGAGATTTAATTTCGGCTTTTATTCACATATAAACACACAGAGCATCACATATGTTAAACACGGAAGCTTGCTCTTACGCTAGAACAAGCCTCGTTGATTCTCGTGAAACACGCACGCATGTTTGAGATTCCGTGTTTACCATGTGATGCTCTATGTAAATAAAAGTTTTAGTTACCTTGAATTTCAATGGAGGGACAGAAACCTGTTAGGTTTCATTAAAAATATCTTAATTTGTGTGTTGAAGATTATGTCTTATGGGTTTTGAACAACATGAGGGTGTGGGTGACTAACTCTTTATTTTAAAAATATGTCTACATCCCTCTGCTTTGACTCCTGTGTTTGTATTTGTAGCCCGTCATGTCTTTGCAAGAGATTCCAGACTCTTCAGGCTTGCTTTGTGTGACTCTGGGTCACTTGGAAATCACTGAAGCAAGGTAATAAAAATTGCATTATATAAAATGGCAAAATTACCATTATGTGGACCAAAACTATGTTATTTTCTATGTTTCCCATCACCTCAATTGTTTTTTAATTCCTCTTTTGAAAACATTCTCACTGAACTCAAACCCTATGAAGACTGCGCTTAAAAACCAAAATGTGTTTTTGTGTCAGAATTCAATTAACTTAAACGCTAAGCTAATTCACTCTGCGTTCTTGAGTGCAGAGTGCTCTGTTGTCCAAGCATGGATGGGACGTTCTCTCAGAACGTGGTGTGCAAGGACACATTGCAAGCAGTGGTGGGTGCGTCTAACTGTCGGCTTGTGTGTTGCTCCACCCCTGGAGATCAACAAAGAGTCAATGTGTCAACAGTGACTAAAGAGGGAAGGTAACAAACCATCATGTGTCTGAAACCTTTTTAATATATCATTCACTTGAAATATTTTAGTAAAACTATTCATTATTCACTTGTGTTTTAGGGTAGTGAACACTCTTCCCTTGGTCTCTGCTAAGCAGAACATTCGGACCCTTGCAGTTGTAGAGGGTGAAAAAGAGGCTCTGATTGGTTGGACAGAATGTAAAACCCTCCTCATATGGTGATGAATTGGGCAATATTGAGTTTTTTTAGGAAACTTTTTTTGAACTATATCCATCCTGTACATTGAGATTTTTTTATTATTCTGATTAAATTATTTTCTGATACGGTACTAACAGCTGGGTTCAATTTTGAGTCTGTGAATGACTTTTAGTACTTCTTTTGTTAGTATTTTAATTGTATAATTGATTATCTATTTTGTCATAACTGTATTTCAGGAGCATAAATTCAGGCCAGCTGCTTCAGACTATAAACCTGGAAAAGACTTTGACCATGACAAACTGCATGAAGGGATATTCTTACAGAGTAAGTGAGTGTATTGTTCTCGTGGTACTAGAATGACCATGTGTCAGTAATAACCTTGTGCTTTCATTCCTGCAGGGTGTGCTGTGTGTATTGATTCAAAATGCAGGAAATGTGTGCGATGAAGAGAGTAACGCATCCCTTTTTACTCTGATTGCCACAAATCCTCTCACTGGCAAACACATCACACTGACCTCTATAAACTATCCTGATCAACACAAACAGCAGTAAGACTTGAAGCGATACATGTTGTGATATTAGTATTCAATGTAAACAGTACAGTTGAATCAATATTACTCTCTTTCTCTAGGTTAATAGATGGTGATGTCTTGGGCTCTGGGCTTGTTGGTGTTTTTCAGTCTGGTCATCTTGCTGTTTGGGATCTCAGAGGAAGCGTGGCTAAAGTTGTTGTTGCGCTGGATGAGTTGTGTCGACTAGCCCGATGGGCAGGGCCAAACACTCTGCTGACGGGATATCTAAATGGGGATGTTAGTGTGTTTCATTATAAATCTACATAAACAGATCCCACTTTATTACTTTTTGAAAAAATATAAAAATAAGTGTTATTTAACACCATCATTCAAGGAAGATTACACAAGATAGACTTGTAAATTTGTGTTTAGTTGTTAAATTTCAATACTGGCACAGCTATTTCTTAGTTAATATATGCATAACCAGAGAAATATTTGTACTTTTTGGATGTGATATGTAAAAATATATTTTACAAAATAAAATGATTCTGGAAATTTTTTTCTGTGAAAGATTAAAAACGTAATGTTTTATGGAGAGTGTTGAGCTTTATTATTGTTCCCATTTTTTTTTTTTTTTTTATGAATGCCGATATCAACGCAACATAAAAAGAACAAAAAAAAAAAAGGTCACAACATTGCTTTTATAGTTGACGCTCTCCATTGATATTTGATGTTGTAGAATTATCTTTGAATATGTACTACTGTGAAATATAGTATGTGTGGTCAGAATAAAATTTATTTTTTCCATCAAAAACAAATATATGTATATAAATATATAAAAACTAAAGTAATACAAAAAACTGTTTTGGTGGTTACGTGAAAACAGTGTGTCGCGCATGCGCATTAGCAGTCTCGTGCATTGTGGGAGCGGATTGAGAAACATGGCGGCGCGCATCATTGCCCGGTGTGTCCGATCCCTGAACCAGCGTTCTGTGTATTTTAACCGTGTAAATACTGCAGCGACATTAACAGCAGCTCCGCTCACTCATGGCCGAACATTTTCACATCTGACTAATGGACACAAGTCTTCGCTGGCGCAGGTGTGTGTGTGTTAGTGATTGACTGATGACATCCAATGACCTACCCTTGTCTTTAGTGATAATGACTTCAACATGATGGACAAACAGCCTCTGCTCACTTCATTTCAGTTTATGTAACGTTACGGGGTGCAGCATCGGAAAAGGTTTGGAAAAAAAAAATAGCTCAGTGTAGTCAACGATAATGTTTCTAATTTAATGTGTTATCATATTTATGTGGCATAACTTTTAAATTTTCTCTTTTTTTCTGTAATCAGTTATGATTTCTACAGTTATAATGGTTTATATTATATGCATTACAAGATTGCACGTATTGCTTTATGAGTGTTTAAAAGTTAAGAAATTGTATAGTATATTGGCAGCAATTTTCTTTTATTCATTATTTTACATTGATATTCTGTTATATATGGTTTACTTATCTCATCATAATACTCATATATCACCAGTTATCATTGAACTGAACAGTTCTGCTCAGTGTTGTTATTGTAAACTAAAACTGTTAAACTGTTTTCGGTTATTGAAATTAAATTAAATTAAATATAAATAATAGGCCTTAATCCTAAGAAACTTCAATACAAAATTGCATTGGCAACAAGCTGTTGAATTAATAGCATTACTAAATTGTGAAATAAAAATAAAGCTAAATAAATAGAAGATTAAAAATGTCAATAGCACATAACAAAAATTACTAAATCTGAAAATAAAAATATGAAAGCAAATTCAAAACATTAATACCATAATCATATCTAAATAATATTCAAACAACACTGCTCCAGTTGTGTGTTAATAATATTTTTAGTATAAAATACACTTTCTAACATGTTTTGTTTTGCAGATCTCTGGCGGTTCATTTCAGGTCTTTCAGCGGAGGCAGTACGGTGACTTGCCCCCACTGAGCCTAGAGACTATCCGTGACCGAGTCCTCTACGTCCTGAAGCTCTATGACAAGATCAACCCTGAGAGGGTAAATACACCATCAGTTTGATCACATGGACAACATATTAGTCTGAAATATTTCAAATTAGCTTCAAGCACTCTACAGATTAATGGTTTGATGATCAAATCTTTATAGCTTCAGGCTACGTCCCACTTCATGAAGGATTTGGGATTGGACAGTTTAGACCAGGTGGAGATCATCATGGCTATGGAAGATGAATTTGGTTTGTACTTGCATTTACAATTGTTTATAATCCCATTGTTCTCCCTAGTTGCACATTTGACCATTGTTTTGTATTTGTGCATTCTTTGAATGTATGCATTGTTCTTGTTGGTTTCATGCTTGCACTCACAGGTTATAAATGTGCAATCCATATGGATGCGTATTATCCAAGCTGATACAGTGTTTTCTCACGTGTTCAGGTTTTGAGATCCCTGATGCCGAGGCAGAGAAGTTGATGACACCACATGAGATTGTTCAGTACATCGCAGACAAGAAGGATGTCTATGAATGAGCATTGTGAGTTTAGTAACTATTCTGAATATTCACTTCAGGTGAAGATTATGCTTATGAATGTTTATTTGTTCTTTTTCATCCAGATAAAAATCATCCTATCAGATGACAGAGACCATGGAGGTTTTGTCATGAACTGTTTATGTTTCTGCGGTTCTTCTTCATTCTTTATTTTTTTTTTTGTATTTAGAGACATGTTTAAATCTGTGTTCATAATTTTGTCTGTAGCCGCTTGTGATCTGCAGGTCTGCAGCATTCTGTGCTAGATGCATGCGCAAGCTCCTCATTCATACAGTAAGAGCTTGCAAATAAAGTCAATAATTCATATAAATACTACAATAATAAAGACTTTAAATCACCTTATTTATGTCTTTGGGTTCAGATGCACGTTGTGAATCTTTGCCAGTGTGATTGATTTGCTCATTAATAGGTTAGTTAGTTTTGTTTTTGACAAGATTTCATGTAATAACAAAATCATAAAGTATTTATTAGACTCAGTATCAATATGAAGTACACCACCGTTCAAAAGTTTGGGGTTGATAAGAATTTTTATTGCTTTTAACAGAATTCTCTTATTCTCACCAAGACTCCATTTATTTGATTCAAATGTAATTTATTCCTGTGATGCAAAGCTGAATTTTCAGCATCATTACAGTCTTCAGTCACATGATCCTTCAGAAATCATTCTAATATGATGATTTGCTGCTCAGAAACATTTCTTGTTATTATATATATTGAAAACAGTTGAGCTGCTTAATATTTTTGAGGAATGTGATACTTTTTTTTAAGGATTCTTTGATGAACATGACATTCAAAAGAACAACATTTGTTTGAAATAGAAATCTTTTGTAAGATTATAAATGTCTACTTTGTCTTTTGATCAATTCAATGCATCCTTGTTGAATAATAAAAGTATTTAATTTCCTTAACAACAGAAAAAAATCCTACTGACCCCAAACCTTTGAATGGTAATGTATAAAACATGAAACTGCAAGAGTTCACATTTATATTTATATTTCTAAGTGGTTGTATTTGGTATGTTACAGCACCACCTACTGGAAATGCTTACCAAGTCTAAAAATTTACCCAAAGACTTTTCCAGAGATGGAGCCAAGAGTTATATAAGGAAACATTTCGTGTCCAGTACTTAATCTTCACCCCCCCCCCCCTGAAGTAAATGCTAATAAAACTAATACAATCTTCCACTATATATCAAGCTATTAACATTTATTGCAGCGTGGCTTAAAATAGTGATACTTTCACATTCTTGTTCACATATACACATGGATTCCTTTAATACCATTTCTAAATTTAGTGTATTTCAGGATTTGCTCTTGAACATAAAAGGACTAATGTGTCTGTCTCCTTGTATTTCCTTCAGAATATTAAATATTACACATAATAGTCAAAATATGTCATTGTCATAAAATAGTTTAGGTTAATTCAGACTTGGGGTTAAAACATTTAACCTTCGCTTCGACTGAAGAAATGAAAGAAACAGAAGAACTTTAGTTGATGTTAAGTTCAAAAGGTTTGGATTTAAACGACACTCCTATCTTCCACTTATGAACTTAAATAAGCCCACGTTTCCTGTTCAGGTGTCATAAACCCTTCTCCCTCCCTCTGTGTTTATGTCAGTGGATGTCTGTGAACGTAGGCCTACCTCTCACTGTGATGATGAGAAGCCAGGGAGGGACGCTTAAGGCATTTCCTTCTTTTTGTGTGTGTGTTTGAGTGTCAGAATTTCTGTGCATTTGGGAATGGTTAAGCAAAGTTTTAAATGCAATAATGTTATAGTTTGAAATATGGTTTTCACTTGGATTCACAAATGTTGTTACTGAAACTGATGTGGACTTATGTTTAAAATCTGAGCTGTCTATACTCTCACACACAGATATTGTGGTAATAGTGTGGTATTCCTTAGTATTTTTTGTAGGAGCATTCAATCCCCAAAAAACTGCCTTCTAAATAGACAAACAGCCACTGACTCAACATTGACAATGAATGATCTCTGAATGACCTTCTATGTTAATCTATTTTCTAGTTTGAATTGACAGCACAAGCTCGTCAGGGGAGCGAAAACAAACACTCTCTCTGTTTTCTCTCACACAAACATACACAACCTGGCTCATTAACCTAATCTTGAAATCTCCTCTTTCTGTCCCCTTAACTTTTAACCGCTTCCGTCCCATTTTCCCTTAAAAAGATGCCTAATCGTAATCATATGTTTGCACGATGCCGTTTTCTACACCCTGCATAGGCGAGCTCGCGCGCTCACAGAAACGCACGCGCGCGCTTCATTAAAGCGAGCTGCAGTCAGTTCTATTCAAGTTTCTGCGGCGGACTGAAGGATGAACATGACTCATCTATAAAGGTCTTTTTAAAGATTGAAAACTGCTATTTATCTACGTTACGCATACTTTTCGACTAGTTTAAGTATTGTCTACGTCATATTTTAGAACAGCAAAGTATTCTTTATGGAATTAACTGTGGGGACGGATTCCTTCCTGGAATGTTTTGGCTCGCAAAATGTTTCGATTTGTCTATGTTTTGTTATTCATTTTCGCTCCAGGTAAGAATATCATTTCATTAATAGACGAGGGGATATTTAAATGCAAGACATATTTGGCTAACTTATGTTTAAAATGTATCGATTAGCAATGTTTTATATTCTTTTAAAGAACTATTTTATATATAATATCACAAAAAATGTACCATGGTAACCTTCAAATTCACTATAGGAGCCTACTGAACCATCAATAGTGCTAGTATCAGATGTACTGTGACTTTGAAATATGGTACTGAAAATCATGACCTAACTTTTAAATAAAAAAACATGTAATGCTGAATTATTGAAGATGATGAGGATAATGATGTTTCTCTGTAGGTAACACGTTAAACTTGAGGCAAGACTGTGGCGGTAAAATTCTTGGAGAGAGGAGCGGCTCAATCCGGTACTCTTTACCCCCAGACAGCCTTTTATTTAACAGATTTACCAACGAAAGCACAGAAAAACCGTTGGATGTTTCCTGCACTTGGATTATTGATGCACATAAAAACCAAATTGTTTGGATAGATGTCATTTCTGTTGGGAAAGGTGCTATTGGGATTCAGTTTGGAAATGGGGATACGCTGAGTTATGAAAAAGAGGAGCGGGCGTTATTCTCTGGCACTGGGAAAACCATCATTGAATGGAGCTTGAGAAGGACTGACAAACCATTTGCCACATTACATCTGAGTAAGTGTAATGAAGTCACTTACATGATGTTTTAAGACATAGTACTTAAATATGTTCTTTTGGACACATAGGCCAATTCCCAGTATCAAAATGGAATTCTTGGAAGTACCATAGAGTGCTATGTAAACACCATAGTACATGAATAGTCCATGGTAAAATTTAAAAGTACCATAGTATTACCATCACTATACCATGATAACGCAACAGTCCTTTTTTGTAAGGATATGGTACAGTAACTTCTTGGTAAGGGGTACCATGGTATGTCCAAAAAACTATGGAAGGACCATGATACTTTTTGTACACATATAATCTGCTAATCTTGTAAACACATCAGAAAAGAAACAAGTTTCTTATATGCTGATGTATTTTGTCATCAATAAAATATCAGAGTAAAATATTTTCTTATTAAAATTGTTATTAACACTATCATTCACAAGTTTGGGGTCAGCAAGATTTAAATTAATACTTGTATTCAGCAAGGATGCATTCATTGATCAAAAGTGACACCAACGTTTCAGTTAATTTCAAATTTCCAATTCATCAAAGAATTCTGAAAATTATCATTGTTTTCACAAAAATATTAAGCAGCACAACTGTTTTCAACATTGATAATATAATAAGCAACATTTCTTGAGCACCGATCAGCATTAGAATAATTTCTGAAGGATCATGTGACACAGTAATGTGAAAAGTATGAAAAACACCCAGTGAGAATGTTGTTGTATGTTTGTTTATTTCCCTTAGTGTAAGAATCTTGTCTTAAATAATCTCATAATTCCTGTTTCCATTCATCTCTGTGTGTTTTTTTCTCAGGATGGAACACGTCAGAGGTCAGTCACACTCTTGCTTTGATTCCTTACACCCACTTTGACGCTGACCCAGTGTCTCCCTCTTCGAGTGGCTCAAATGATGTAACCTACACCCCAGACATTCCAGTGAGCAGCAATGCTGCCCCCAAAACACAGACTCTCAGGGGCGAGAATATACGGCTGGGCGGAGGTGTGTCTGACCTGGCCGATAAGCACAGACCCCTCTTTCCACAGGAAATCACCAACAATGGACAGGAAACGGCTGGACCCTGGATCTCCGACCTCACACTCGCTGGCACACATTCTTATTTTGATACGCACACCAACTCTGCCCTTGACACATACATGAATACGCTCGTCGGGTCGTCCCATGAACCTTCTTTGGCTCCCACTGAAATACAATCACCATTGCTGTCTGTCCAAACTACAGCCACACAGGCAACTGATGTTGCGACAAAAACAAGTGCACTTTTAGCCACCACTGATGTTGCACACACTGAATTGCATAGAGGAAGTTCACACTCACAGCATACATATACACATGCATTTACCACAATTCAGTCCAAAAGGGCTAAAAGAGGTCATCCAAGTTCAGTGTTTCCGACTTCCAGCTTTATTACAGCAAGTCCACGAAACATTCAGCCATTTGACGAAACTTCTAAACATAAAGACTTCCTTAGTGACACTGTTGACAAGGCTAAAGCTACAACAGTGACGGTCCCTAAAAAGGATGTGTTTACAATATCAGAGAACGTCGGAACGAGTCAATTTCATGCAACTTTTTGGAGTTCGAACACAGTCACAGATGACGACCAGTCTACAGCATCGGAAATGGACAGGACCGATCGCTCTCCAAGGTCAACTAATCAAAATCAAACAATCTACGATGATTCGCTACTCACTCGTATTACGCCTGCCACAGTATCAAAGTTTCCAGACGTTAATCAAACCAACCCATTAGCATATTCTGATAGTGACACAACTGAGTACCCAGGTTACTCCACATCTCCAAGTGGAATAAGTGAGCCGACAATAAATCTTACCACTGAGAATGAGCCAACAACATCAAGAGAGTTCATGCATACTTCACGAAACACACTTGCAACTCCAACTTTAACTTCTTCGGAAGCATCAACCACCCGCATCTCACACACCATCCAAAGTCAGCACAATACAAGCACCCAAGAAACCAGTTCCGCATCTGCATCAACGTCTGATCTGACAGCACGCAACAATAGCGAAATCAGTACCTTCACCACTTTCCCAACTACCATCCCTCCAAACCTGACTCCTACTAGAAGTCCTAGTACACCAGAAGAGGACAAGGGTCAGTCATCATCTGGAAGTGATTGTCTCGGTCGTGCATGCACCTCGTATTTACCATCTACAGTGCGAGGAGAACAAGAAAGCCCCATTACCAACCCTCCATCAATCTCTTTGTCGAGTTCTGCAAGTCCTCAGATTAGTCCTAATGTGACATCTGACCTCATGGTTGAAGATAGCACTACAGATTTGAGATTTGAGAACCACACAGATGTAGAGGAACCTGAAGTGTCCCCATCACAAGTCCATAATACCAACACAAGATCAAGTATGCATACTGAATTCCCTATATACACGTTTACAACTCAGTATTCAACTCCATCTTCTGAAAACACACAGAGCAATGTGGGATTTTCTGATGCAACTGATATCAACAAGATGAGTACTGGTCCAACAGTAGGCGTTAGTCATTTGAGTCCTACTCAGACTAGTGCGACAAGTTCGAAGACAACACTTGGATTATCGTCATTTAATGACATTCATAATGGATCAACAAAAAACACTAATGGCTTTACTGCCCACACTACCATATCATTGAGTACTTCATCATCTGACATCACAGCTCCCTACATCTCTCAGGTCAGTACAACTGATCCTGTCTTTCAGACAAGCCCACCTGTTAGTACGACTACTACACATTGGGAAACCAGTCAGACCTCTGCGGTTCACCCACCTTCGATAACTACACTGCAGATGAATCCACATGCCACATCCACAGAAACGACTTCAGCCCGGGTCCATACACATATTCCAGTGCCTCAACCCAGCACTGTCAGACCTCCCCAACATATGACCACAAGCTCTTATCTTATTCAAACAAAAGCACACACAGTATCTACTCAAGCAGTCACCCAAACATCTCAGATCATTTCTACTGCATCCAGCTTTGACAGGAAGTGGCCACACGGACGGCATTATTTCATAGTGGAGGACCAGCCAGCAGTCATCAAGGGTGAGCAACATTTCCGTCAATTTTGCTTTCTCCAAGACTCCTAATTCATCACTTTTCCACATTTCTGAGTGAAAAAACATTTGTTGTTCTGTTTTTCAGAGAAAACATTTCAAGTACTCTTACAAATCATCTTGGAAGGGGATTATGTCCCTAGTCTGAGACTGTTTGAGGTGAAACCATTTGAATGACTTTATATACACTACTGTTCAAAAGTTTGGTATTATTATTATTATTATTTAAAGAAGGCTGTATTTATTTGATCAAAAATACAGTAAAAACAGTAATATTGAGAAATATTATTACAATTAAAAATCATTCACACCTTCAGAAATCATTCTAATCTGCTGATTTGGTGCTCATGTTGAAAACAGCTGTGCTTAATATTTTTGTGGAAACCTTGGTAAAACATTTTCAGGATTCTTTGAGGAATAGAAAGTTCAAAAGAACAGAATTTATGAGTATTGAAATATAGATCATGCATTATAAATGTCTTTACTGTCTGTTTTGATCAAATTAATGCATTTTTTCTGAATTTTAATTAAAAAAAAATGTCGTACTAACCTCAAACTTTTGAACGGGATGCACATTCATGTCAGAGGATGGTTGATGTCATTTGATTGGCGTTGCAATAATGTTTGGTAATCATCCACTCCTGCAGGTGGAGACATTTCTTCAGAGACTTTCTGGATTTAAGAATCAACATGTGACCTGGCACAGGTAAAAAGCTTTACTGGTCTGTAATTGGTGTTCATCTGTTTGGAGATGTGCATTGAAGTCACTGTGAGTTAGCTGAGTGACTAGATTTGACTGTAATTATTGATTAAACTTTTCATTCAGTGAGTCTTTGAGAAGAAGTTGTTAATATAAATGAACAAAATTTTCTTTTTAATGTAATTTGAGTGTTTTGACTGACTGTCTAAACTTTAAGGGGCCATTACACAACACCGTTTTCAACAAAAACATAAAAATTTGTATGCGTTTTGGCTGTTCATTTACAGGACAACAGTGTTTTGGGGGCCTGAAAATGCAAACTTTTGAAAACGGGTTTCAAAGTGCAAGTTTTTGAAAACGATACCTCTATTGTCTCTGTGTAAACTACAAAAACACGAATTTGTGAAAACAACAATGTCAGCGGTGCGTATTACATGTTCAGTCTTAAAGGGATACTCCACTTTAAAATGAAAATTCTGTCATCATATACTCACCCTCATGAAGAATGTCAGTAACCAGACAGTTTCTGGTACCATTGACTTCCATAGTATATATTTTTTTCCTACTATGGAAGTCAAAAACTGTCTGGTTACTGACATTCTTCTAAATATCTTCCTTTCTGTTCAGCAGAAGAAAGAAATTCATACAGGTTTGAAACAACATGAGGGTGAGTAAATGATGACAGAATTTTCATTTTAAAGTGGAGTATCCCTTTAAGGCGCGCAGTGTTTCTTTACAAAGTGACATCGCCAACTACTGGCCTAGCATGAATAACACAGCGGTTTTAGTCGTTTTCGCGGATCCTTGTGAACAGGGATCGTTTCGACAATCGAAGGAAACGCTTTTCCATTTTAAGTACATTGTTGTCATGTAAACGTACCCTAAATATATGTAACCCCTATAGGATCATAATTAAACTGCAAAGAGTTCATGGGATTGTGATAGAAATGCCAATGCAAAATGATGCTAAATAAAACCATATTTTTTTTATAAAACAGAATATTATTAAATATTTATTGTATTATTAGGATACGTAAAATATAATATTATTAAATATAAATCATTAAAACAATCAAAATATAATACCTATTTTAGGTTTAAAATCTCAGGGAGTACTTAAGTAATTAAGTATTTAATTTAAGTCGCAGTGGTTCAGAAGACAAAAAGATTGTAAAAACCTGATCTAAAATATCTAGGTGGTTGATGACTTGTTAATTAAGTGCTTTTGATTGACTCTGTCATGGGTGTTTTCATCAGTGGTCCAGTTCTGCAAACAGTAGTTCAATTCCAAACAGTGGAAGCGCTCTCCTGGCTGGGAAGGGTGGAGTCTCTATTACAGGAGGCGGGGTTAAACCCACTACCGAAGAGAGGATTACTTGTGGGAGGAGTTAGAGTGAAAAATATTACTGTGGGAGGTGAGTGTTGAACAACCTTAAGATCTTAACCAGTTACTTTTTTTTTAATACCTCTAGCATTTATTCGTATCTTATGGAGCCCCTATGGGAGCATGGTGGTTAAAAAAAACGTGAGATAGATGAAAAAAATATTTTGAATGCTTTTTGCATTTGCTCGCAAAACATTTGCGTTCTCTTGCATTACATTTGTGTCGCTCAAGAAACTTTGCATTTGCTCTCAAAATCACTTAAATATAGTTTGTTTCTTCCACCTCATATTATTTCCACAAAGTTTCACTGGGGAATGCAATACTTTTTCAAGAGAATGCAAAAGCATTGGAAAATAATTTCCCCTCCCGTTTAATTTCCCTTTAAATCCCTTTAGGATATCTCAAACTATCTTTGTTTCTTTCTTTCTCAGGTTTGCAGACAGATGTTTGTGAATGGTTGTTTGAATGTCCTTCTGGGTTCCAGTGTGTTTCTTCGAAGAGTAATATCACATGTACATCAGTGTGCCACTCTGAATACTGTAAACATCAGGGCATCTGTGTCCATCGCCTCGGGCAACAGCCTATCTGCCAGTAAGTTACATGTACAGTTACAGTACATACAGTGTAGTTTGAAAATCTGGTCCTCATTGCAGGTCAACATCTTCCCATTTATCAAGGAAGAAACCTTCTGATGGATCAACACTATCTCACGACCAATTCGTACGAATTCGTACGAATGATAAAAAGTTGGCTAATTCGTACGAATTCGTACGAGTGAGGTTGTACGAATTCGTACGAATTAGCCAACTTTTTTGTACGATTTGTCTAAACCCACGTGATGGGTAGGTTTAGGGGCGGGGTCAGGGGTAGGTCATTCGTATGAATTCATACGAATCGGGAAAATCGTAAAATATGTACGATTTTGCAAAAATCTACTAATTCGTACGAGTGAGGTCGTATGAATTCGTACGAATTACCCACCTCGTAGAATTTGTACGTTTTCCCGTGAGATCAGGTTGGATACATATAGCTTTTAAATGCACCTTTCCAGGAGAACTAATTAAAAATACTTGCTGAAGTGACCTGCAGGTTTGACTAAACTCTGTCTTTCTGCAGGTGTCCTGTTGGGGAGGATTACTGGTATATGGGGCAGCGCTGTGACCTCCACATGACCCGACCGCGTTTGGTGGGCATTTGTTTTGGGGTACTGGTCGCTGTCACTACAGTCATGGCTCTTCTGTCTTATCTCGCAGTGCGCCGTTTTAAAAGCAAGCTTATGCAAGCCAAAGTGGAACAAACACGCAGCAGGTATCTCCCACAAACACACGCTCACTCCCATAAAGTCATCTGTTGTAGCCTTGTTTTGTTATTGGAAATAGTGTGCAGGAAATCATTGGCTAGTTAAAACAAACCATAGGTTGAGATAGCACCACTGAAAGTGACACAGGGAGGGACGGGGTCAAGTGAACACACACAGACATTCTTAAAGGGGTGGTTCAGGATTTTGGACATCGGACCTCATTTACAAGTTAGCCTGGGTGTTATTTATCAGTGGAGACAGTTTTCAAAAAATTTCACCCAGTCCTCCCAGTTGCATAGTTCGCCGGTGCTAGGCTAGCACGAGTCAACGGTATCTGCTAGCTTGCCATTAAAACAGTTTTACCCACTCCACAGTACACCAAAAGCAAATAAATTAAAACGCCAGACTACCGATGTAAATGTCTGTTGAGAGAACTGGGAGGACTGGGTGAAAATTTTTTAAAACTGTCTCCACTGATAAATAACACCCAGGCTCACTTGGAAATGAGGTCCGATGTCCAAAATCCTGAACCACTCCTTTAAATGTATATACTTCTGTCTTCTGTATGTTTGGATAAAGTTATCGCAGATTCAATCACTTTGATGAGCTTTCGGCTCGTTTTTGGGGAAGGTCCTGGCCAGGCTCTGAGGATTCGTTGGATAACCCTGCCTTCACTCGCTCAGATGAATTATTACATCTGAGAGCTCTTGATCGTACCTGCTGTTACCACGATGACACTCTTTCTGTGGTATCCACATACCATGGAAGTGGAACACACCTCAACACCATATATCCTCATGGGTACCGTAAGATTATTTGCATATTATTGTATAAACAATTGTTTTTTGGACATGGTGCCATGGTAATATGACGGCAATCTTGAAAATACACTGTCAATATCATGGTACACTACTGCTCAAAAATTTGGGGCTGGTAAGATTTTTATTGTTTTGGTGTTTACTCACCAAAGCTGCATGTAGTTTATTCCTGTGATGCAAAGCTGAGTTTTCAGCATCATTACTCCAGTCATCAGTGTCACATGATACTTCTGAAATCAATTTAATACTTAGTTCTTAAGAATATTTAGTGCTTAATATTTTTGTGGAAACCATGATACATTTTTTCCAGGATTATTCAATGAATGGAAAGTTTAAAAGAACAGCATTTATTTAAAATAGGAATCTTTTGTCACATTATAAACGTCTTTACTGTCAATTTTGATCAATTTAATGAGCCCTTGCTGAATAAAACAATTCATTTCTTTCAACATCAAAAAAAAAACAACCAAATATTTGATCAGTAGTGAATATTCCAAAGTACCATATAAATAGAGTAAGTTGTTTATGTTTGGGCTTACAGTTCTCAGTATGGTTGGGATCTCAGCAACTGCAGCTTGGCGGATGGTGTGATGGATTCTGGGAAGGCTAGTGACCTGTCGGTGTGTAGCTGGCCGATCGAGCCGATTCAATGGACGCCATTCCCTTTACTGCAGCAGCTCACCAGGAATACAACTACGGTAAGACACAAATACAGACTCGATATCTATATTGTTGTAATTGAATGACACAAAACTGTGCTGATTATCCAGGTGAAAGCGTCTCGTCCTCGCTCTTACTGTGAAGGAATGGAACTTGTAGATTTAGAGAAGAGCTGGACAGCTTAACGGAGATTCAGAAAAACAGTACAACTTCTGGCCAAGTGTGAGAATATTTCATCTGTGTGAGAATATTTAATCTGTTTAAGGAACACCATTGTTGTACCATATACATCCATCTTAATAAAATCTCTTATAAAAAAAAAAATGACTTTTTTAAATTTGATCTGCTTCCAGTGTACTCTGCAAAATGTACACTACCGTTGGGGTCAGTAAGGTTTCTTCATACTTTTATTTATCAAGGACACATTCAATTGTTCTTTTGAACTTTATTATGAATCACAATTTCCACAAAAAAATTAAGCTGCACAATTGTTTTTCACATTGAAAATAATAAATGTTTCTTGACCAGCAAATCATAATATTAGAATGATTTCTGAAGGATCATGTGACACTGAAGACTGGAGTATTGATGATGAAAATTCAGCTTTGCATCACAGGAATAAATGACAGCTTAAATGTATTACAACAGAAAACAGTTCTTTTAAATTGTACTAATATTTCACAATATTACTGTTTTTACTGTATTTTTGATCAAATAAATGGAGCCTTGTTGAGCATTAGAGAATTCTTTAAATCCCACCAACCCAAAATTTTTGAATGTTTGAATTTTTGAACCCTGGAGTTAAGAGAACCCAGACATGTCAAATGAATGAGGCAGTGAGACGCTTAAGTTTTCCGATTAGCTAATATGCAAAAACATGGGTTCAATTTCAGTCATAGTCATGTGTGACCCAGGCCAGACTCTAATTTCACCATCCTGTTCTGCCCTCATTAAGTCTAAAATCAATCCACTTAAACCCCGTTGCTCCAGGCCTTCTGTCCTATCAATTGTGTTGTCAGTTAATTTGTATAAAATTGTCTGTTAAATCACCCAATCTAATAGACTCACATAAAATGTACACCAAAGACCGAATGCAATTTGCTACTATACTGCACTGAGTATTTCTCTTTTGAGGATAATAAAAATTTGAAGTTACCAAACACTAGCATACAGTATCAGCTTAAAAGTTCTAGTTTGTGTTTTATGATTTAAAACATCATTACATTAAGTTTTACCACTGGCTGGAATTTGCATATGTCTGAGCACTGACTTGAGAGTCATGCATTATGTTTTTACTGGATTGATTTTACGATTCATATGGATCTAGAAATGGTGGAAGAGTGTCTGTTTTTGACATGACAGATGCACTTTGCTGCTCATGTGGCCATTGAGAGTATTGCATCCGAAAAAACATCCAAGGACAAGGTTCACTGCTCACTTCTGCATAAAGACAGCAGAAGGTCAATAAACAGCACCAATTAATAGCCACCTTAATTAAGTACATAAAGCTAAAAGCAAATAATATGCATATTCAGTGAATGTAATAGCTACTCTTCACTCAGATCTTTCATATAGCTTTTCAAATAGCAGCATTTCATTTCACACTGGAGTTGTTCTTCTTGTCGCAGTGCCACTTTGAGACACATATGAGGGCTCTTTCACAGCATTTTGCATGTGCGCAATGTCATTCCCAGAATTTTGCGCGTGCACTGGGCTTTTACTGGGATTTACTGAGTTGAGTTTATAGTTCTGCAACAGCATGACTCCATTTTCCGGCTTGACTGAATTTTGTGCATTTGGTAACACAAACCCTTTCTCGGTGCTCAGCGAGTTCTGTATGTGCGGAAGCACTCTTTCCGATTTCACGGAGTTCTGACGATTTGTAAAACTGTTATTAGCAATGACAGAGTTGTGAAAATGTGCAAAACCATGGCCGGTGCTGACGGAGTTGTGCGCGGGCGCGTGAGTAGCTGTGTGTGCAAGCCCGCGTCCCAGGGCGTACAGCCCGAGGTCGTTCCCTTGACGGGCAGGGGAGGGTTCGCGAGACCGGGAGTCAGACGAGCGGTTTTGACCCTGCCTCCAGCGGTAGCGGGAACGGTAGCTGGACGAGCGGTGATGCTGCAGGGAATGCGTGCTGGATTGGAGTGTGCGATGCGAACGCGCTCTCAACACACGGTGTGTATCGATGAACAGGTGCACGGTCAGGACTCCCACAGTCTCCGCTATGATGAAGGAAAGAGCGCCGCAGTAGAAGCTCCAGCCGTACCAGTGACTGCGCTTGGACTCGCTCTGGTTGGGGTCGCCAGCGTTGGACGAGATGTACACGATAATGCCAATGATGTTGCTGAGACCTGAAAGAAATACATGCGATCAGTTGTCCTTCTTTTTCTGCAATCCACGTCGGTGGACTGTTTCAAACCTAGTTATAAATTGGGGACATATTTGTTAAAAAATGTGCCTAGAAGTAAGCTAAATGTCCGTAGAAGTTATCATGTTGGGATGATTAAAGGTGCCCTTATCAGAGAGGGGGTACAGAACATGATATCCACAGAAGCCTACAGAGGGGGACCCAAAATCAAATCATGCTTCGGTAAATCATAAAGAGTAGAAATTATGAGATACTAAGTCATAATTATGAAATAAAAGTCAAAATTGTGGGAAAAATAAGTCATAACTATGAAATGAAAAGTAAAGTTATAATTGACGTCAAATTTTTATGACATAATTACAACGTTTTATCATTATTTTAACTATGTCATAAGTGGTTTTGTCAATGACCTTAGTCATAATTTTTACCTTTTGTCATATTTGACTTTTTATCTCACAATTTCTACTCTTTATGCCATTATTATGACTTTTCTGTCATAATTCACCCTTCTCCAGGAGTTTGATTGACAGGCAATCTCACCAATCATATCTGCGAATCTACCATTTTGCCCAACAAACAAACCAGACTGGAGAGTCCAAGTGACTACAGTGACTCAACCTTAAGTTTGTGAAGTGACGAGAATACTTTTTGTGCGCAAAAAAACAAACAAAAATAACGACTTTATTCAACTATTAATTTTCTTCTTAAATTTATCAAGCGACGAGAATACTTTTTGTGCGAAAAAAAAAATTCAATATTGACTTTATTTAACTATTCATTTTCCTCTCTGTGGGCTTCTGAGTGAGTTCACCTAGTGTAACAGCGCAGCGCTTCTGGGTTGTACGTCAGAACGTAGGCTCACTATTGGCCGCCGCTGGTCATGTGTGTGATGCTGGCCAATAGTGAGCCTACGTTCTGACGTACAACCCAGAAGCGTTGCGCTGTTACACTACGTGAACTCACTCAGAAGCCCACACAGAAGAAAATGAATAGTTGAATAAAGAATATTGAATTTTTTTTTTCGCACAAAAAGTATTCTCGTCGCTTGATAAATTTAAGGTTGAGCCACTGTAGTCACTTGGACTATTTTAACGATGTTTTTACTAACATTTCTGGGATGGCAGATGCAATTACTTGAACTTGAAAAATGGTGTACATTGACTTCTTTCTGTGGTTGAAACAACATAACTTCTGATGTTCATTTATGTTTATTTCGTGCTATAACTAGTAGGAAGAGATTATCGGTTCACGTGCTGCTTGAACTGAGGCGCTACAGCAATCAGTCACGACACAAAGAGCAACAAAATGGTATTTATAGTTTAAAATTTCTTAAAAAATGTAAACATTTGAAAGCTAAGACATTTTATTTCATACCAAAAGTAACTTGTCTTGTTTGTCGACGCGTTGTCAGTGTCCTCTTTGCTCCGCGATTTAGTTTTCACTGCATGAGAGCGCCATGGCTTGTCAGACATACCAACAGTAACTAAGGGGGGGCAGGTCTTTGCTAAGGGTCTGTTATGATTTACCAAAGCATGATATTTTGTGTAGCATGTGGCCGAAATTAGCTTCCATGTCATTGCCATAAATTTGGTTACAGTGCCACCTACTGGTCAAAGGCTAAAAAGTTACAAATATTGCAAAATCTTAACCTTTCAATGGGCTGCTATTGGAGTGGCTCACCCTGTGATTGCCATATATTCATATTAAGATGTATTTGAAAATAACATCTATGGTGCATACCCATTTAAAGAACTATGTAAAAGTCTATATATGTGCATAGACATACCAGCTGAAACAAAAAAGATGCCTGCACACAGGATGACGTTGTGTCGGCTCTTGTAGAACTCGCTGGCGGCTACACACACTCCACCAATGAACAGCAGTCCCACACTCATTATAGGGAAAAGACTAGAGGCACGCACAGCACCTGCCACACACACACAACAAAAATGTATACGTAACTGATTGTTCTATTAGTGTATATATTTTTGTCTTTTCACATACAAGTACATTAGTGTCTCTGATCTAAAGTCAGTATTTGTTGTGGGCTACACTTTATTTAAGGTGTCCATGTTACAGTGTAATTATGCATTTAAGTATTGTGATATATTAATTAACTACATGTTAGGAATAGGATTGGGGATTGGCTTATGCATAATTATGCATATTTTATAGTTATTACTACAGTAATTAAATGTAACGTGTAACAAGGTCACTGTGATTTATCGAAATAATTGAACTGAAAGTCAAATGTTGCTATAATTTTTCTAACTAATGTAAAATCATAATGACTCAATATGGGATCTCATTCATACATTGTAGTTTTTTTTACAGTGAATATGAAAAATGTCTTCAGAATCCATCATTTTCATATTTTAACCACTTTTAACAGTGACGATAACTCCAGTAACTGGTATTTAATTGGGCACTATAGAGTTTTAAGTGTTATTTTTATCATATGTTTTTTATTGCATGTGTTTGACTTGTAATTAAATGCCAAACATTTGCAGATACTCACGTAGTAGATATTCCGCAGCATCTTGTTCATAATCTGCGTCCTCTGGGAAATGATCAATGCTCTTACAAACCCCAATAAACATGCCTGTAAGAAACACACACACACACACACACATCCAGACGCCTTCACAGTCACACATGCGTCAGTTAATGGCCAATGCCATTTTCCACATGATTGGCCTAATGCTATCAAATCATTAACAATATCAATATCCTCCCATCTAATTAGTCATTCTCAAAACACACAGACGGGCAAACACTCTATTTCTCTTTTAAATGGGCAACACATTTTCTCTTTTTCTTATAGTGTCATTCCACATATCAAAAATCATGAACTAAGCTGATTAAAGAGGCACTGATTTAAAAAGTGGGTCTCCATTGCTCTTTTTATAGTTGTGTTCAACAACAAAATCAACAAAATGGTCACCACATGGGCGTACATGTTACTGTGTGAGGTAGATGCCACATATATACATGTTTAGGAACTGTATTTCTGTTGATGTGTGCATTGACATCTGTAGAGAAAGTGTATAGTCTGTGCCAACCATCTTTCATAACTGTCTATTCATCATAAACATCAGCTTTCGCATTTACTCTCGTAAAGTGAACGCTGCCACTTTGATGCCCTTTTAACAGAGTGAACGCTTCATTACACATTCCATTAAAAGAATTGACGATGAACTGATATAGGTCAGAGAGTAGGGTGTGAGAGATGGGTCGAAACTAGAGAAAGTAAAAATAATTAAATCAATAATGAAATAAATAAATCATCCAACAGGAAAGGGGTTTGTCTTGGCTCCAACTTTGATACATTTATAGCCAACACACTACAACAAAAAAAGTGATGTGGTAAAATGAGAGTCATGGTAATAAGCGAGAGATGATATAGGATAATAGATATACTGTATAATAGAGAATATTGAATAGTGTTTACTATATTCATGAGTAATCTAAAATACTTCAAAGACTAGCATGATACTAGCATGGAACATGTAAAAAAAAAAAACATGGTAAAACTATTGTACAATGAAAAAAGTAGCAAGGTGATTTTTGATACTTTTATGAATATTGGTTACACTTCATTTTAAAGTATCTTTGTTACACTGTAATTATACATTTAAGTACCGAGTAATATTAAGTAACTACATGGTTTAGGGTTAGTTGCATAATCATGCATAATTTATAGTTATTAACAATGACACTGTAAGTGTAAAACAAAGTGTTATTTAAATGATTCAATACATTAAATTAAATCAACCATAAAATCTCAACCAATAAAGGTTTCATAACCTTTCTGTCATTTCATTCATTCATTTGATGAATACCAATTTTTTCCAATATCACAGTTTTATTGCAACACTAACTTATCATGTTAGAAATATTACCTAAACATATCATATTTTAGATATTGTTATCATGTCATCCACATAAAAAGCAGTTTTGAAAAGAATGTACCTTCCATGCAGCACTGTCTCCAGAGCCCTGAGTGCGTAAGTACCTCTTCATTCTTTCGGTTCGTGTCATTGTCATTGACGCTCTTGGTTCTGCAGACCCCACGCGAGTACAGCCAGTAGTCGGTGCCCACCGCGATGGTCATCAGGCTGAAGGCCGCGAAAGCCCCCGCCGTGGTGAGGAGCATCTGCACTCCACGGTTACACACCCTCATCCTGAACTCTGCTGTTTCTCTGGCATCAGAGTACACTTGTGAGGGCCACGACCGGCTTATCCACAAGGAAATTCATTGGTTTTAATGAACTCTCACATGTCAGTGAAGTTTTGGCACGCGTCCCTCATGCTGTGAGACAGACAATTCGGGTTTATCTCCTTCAAGTAGGTAAATCCTCATTTTGACGCTCCAAACTTACCTTACACGTCAACAATCAACTCCAAGAATAACTTTCTCCCAAAAGTCATTGCGGTGATGTCAGATTTTCTCCGTATTCCCTCAGATAAGTGAAGTTTGCCCATGACTGACGTGTGCGCATTCCCGTGGGACATGCTGAGGTGGTTTTGGTGGAGTTTCTGGTGGGTCTCTGTTCGTGCTTGTGAATGTAAAGCACCGCCTCTTACTTTGCGCTCGATAGTGCAAAGTTACGCAATGTAAAAGAGCATCTGTACATGCACTAGCTAACAAATTAACTCGACGTCATTTTAATAACTCGACGGACTTTTAATTGCGTATAAAAGGCGACGCGTTAATAGCAACACGATTTTAGCGCATATTTAATTGATGTTTAATGTATTGCTCTTTTTTAGACCACTTTAAATTTAATTAGTGTTAAAAAACTTATTTCGGTCCTCAGACAATTTTTCAAATCAAAAATGTTATATCTTATAAAAAACTATGAAATCGTCAATGAAATCATATAAAATGATTGTAAAATAGATGGACACTGCTATTATAATTATATTTTTTTTTTTACAGGTATACATTATTAAGATGCTACATTGTAGCGTATTATTCAGAATTCTGCTTATGTAAAAGTTCTAATGGTCATCTTGAATGTAACATGAACGATAATGTTAAGCCTGCCGTATGTTTCATAATCTATAGTTTGCTTTATGTAATACTTTTTGCTTTATATAATACTTTTATTCTCAGGAAACTAATTGTGTCCCAGTGATGACTTACTACAATGACTGATATATTAAAACCATGGATACTATATTTTTTAAAAATAGATTTAACTCTGTATTTTACAAAAATAATAATAATTGTCCCAGTTTTTCAGTATCGTGTATACACACACACGTTGGGTTTCTGCTGTGTTTTATGGGGACATTCCATAGACACAATGGTTTTTATACTGTACAAACTGTATATTCTATCCCCTTACACTAACACCTAAACCTACCCATCACACAAAACTTTCTGTATGATTTATACACTTGTTTCCTCATGGGGACCAAAAATAAATGTCCTCACAAGGTCAAAATTTACTTGTGTCGGGACATTTGGTCCCCATAACACAGCCCAGGACACAAATGAAAATAAAATGCTAGAAAACAATCCTATAATTTTCAGATAAATTTCAGACCATTTCTTGTTCAAGTTTCTTGTGAATGGGCCCCCATAGGATTAAAGGGACTCATAACCCATCATCATACCACAAATTTGACAAGTTTTGTACACACAGATTGGCATTTTAAAACTTCAGCTTTAATAATCCACATAGCATAAATAAACAACATGCAAAATATATCTCAATCACCAGCGATAGCCCTCCCCCAAAGCCAGCCACTGCTGCTGTCTGGATGTTAATGTGTTTGTGTCGTTGTTGACATGCATCTGTCTTGCATAGTATAAAAACTCATTTTGGGGGATTGATTCTTGTACAGGAAGCCCTTTAAAGTCTTCATCATTAAAACATGATAGAAAAACTAAAAAATTAACCAGGGCAAGGGGTTTACAATGCTAGAATGCGCACGTTGTTTTCCCCTCAAAGGTGTGACAATTACTTTGATCACGTAAAGGCCACATTATTAATTTACAGTTGTACACATGCCAAAGCGGTTTAATAGTTCAGGACAGGAACGGTAATAAGGCTGTCAGTTTGTATAATCACTTATTTAATCTGCACGTTCTCATGAAACATCCAGTTAAAATAACAGCTTTTCTACCCTTCGTTCTGGCTTTCACGTCTTTAGTTCAGGATAGAGGTCCTTCATAAACTTATCCTTCCATATACACTATACAATAAATATCATCTTTACATTATCCTCACTTTTCCATTTATCACCTCGGGAAAAGCAGATTATACTTATGTTATCACTGTTTACATGATCACACGATGTGTTTTCATTTGGAAGACTAGAATACTTATATTTCTATTTCATATATCTAATTACAAAATGAAACATTAACAAATAGAAATGTTGAAACACCATCACCCTTATAAGGATCTATGCTACAACAGATCCAACCATTACTGACACACTTGGTTAATAAGTAAACACCGAGTTAAAGAGCAAGGGCTCTACCAGGCATGCATAGGGTAGACTAAAACTCCTTATGGAGTCTGTTTAACACAGACACATGGCACATAATGAGCTCCCTAAACACTGCAGACGCCCCAACCAAATATATGGCACATTAGGGTTTCAGTCAAGACTGCTATTGGAGTTCTTCAGCTCAAGAATCACATTCTCTGCAGCCAGTGATATGCATGGAACAACCTCTGATGCCAGTTCAGTTCGCAGCACTAACGCACTTTATCAAGGCTCGCAACCGCATGCAACACTCTCAGAAAAAAAGGTACGAAAGCTGTCACTGGGGCTGTACCTTTTCAAAAGGTACACTTTTGTTCCTTTTAGGTGCTAATTTGTCCCTTTTAGGTACTAATATGTACCATTTAGGTACCAATATGCACCCTTTAGGTACAAAAATGTACCTTTTAAAAAGGTACAGCCCCGGTGACAGCTTTCGTACCTTTTTTTCTGAGAGTGAATGGGGAAACTTAATACTTTAAACACAATAAAGGTAGAAATCAGATTGCAATTGCAAATCAGAAGACAAATAGCAATAGCATTTGTTCTGTGCCCTCATGGATGTCTCATTATCCGCAAGCTTATTTTCATCTATTTGTTTCATATTACTTGATGCTACAGTCACTGCTTTTTGATTTCATTTTGTGTCGGGGTTTCAGAAAGTTTCCTTCTCAAACTCTTTGTTTTTTTTTTTAACCCTAAAGTGGGAATTATGTAAACTTCTCAATAAAAAAATTGAATTCCTCCACAAAAGAGGAAAAAAAAAACAATAATGCTTTGGTAAATCATAATTCTGACATTAAATGTTTAAATTATGACATATTAAGTCATAATTATGAGTTAAAAAGTCAGTCAAGTCACAACTGACATAAAATCATAATTTTAATTCTAAGAATAAAATAAATGATGGCATTAAAAGTCATATGATAAAAAAAATCATATCAAAATTATGACAAAAAATCATATATATAAACAAATTCGTCTTTTTATGTGCTAATTTTGACTTTTTGTTATTGTGACTTGGTATGTCATAATTTGGACTTTCATATCATAATGGCCTAGTGTTCAAATTTCAACTATTTATATCATAATTATGGCTTTTTATGTCATAATATTGACTTTTAATCTAATAATAAATATGACTTAATCTCATAAATATGTCATAACAATGTTTCTCAGAAATCTCTTTCTACATCTTTAAGATTTAGTTTTAATATCAGATTTCAAATATACTTCCTACCAAAGGTAAACAATCAACATATTTTTGCCTCTAAAGTGATCTGTTTTAACACAAAAATGTTGACTTTCAAAGCTTGATGTGCATGCTTTTGAGTTGCATGTAAATTATAAATGAAGCCTGATGGCCTATATTCCCTCCAGCTATCATGACATACACAAATAATTAATTTTTAAGAGCATCTCATGAACAGAAGCCATTATGCCAGTAGCAAACTAAAGGCCATTAGGATATCATTATTTGACTGTTGTGCTTCTGATGATATGCTAATGCTGAGAAGCTCAGAGCAAGCTGAAAGATGTCAACCATTTAAACGAACATCCAGCAACGCTTGAGCATATTTGCTTATCTATCATTTACCGACGCACTGGAACTTCACCGAATTTAAACCGGATTTGAACTTAAAAGGTTCAAGGTTGCGTAAGGCTTAATTAGCTCTGGAGAAACAAATCCATTAGTGCTGCATGTTGTCAGGCTAATTCATCTGGAAACGAGGGGCTGCAGTTAAAAAGCTGACTGAATATATGGAGAGAATGCATAAAAGAAAGAGGTAGGATAATTCTCTTGGAGATGAAAAGACAAGACATTCTCATGGAGACTATGAATACACTCTTTTATAACCGTTCTCTCTCCTCTGTCAAATTCAATTTCAAGAGTTTCCGAGGCCTTGGTTGAAAAACTGAGTGTGATCCTGGTTTGGTTCTGTTTGATCCTGCTGGTTTTGTGCCTTTTTAAGTGAAGAGAGAGGACAATCGAGATGCACTGGGACAAAATAATGCTTTCTGGGTAATACGAGCGTCTCCTTCTCTCACACGACCTAAAGGAGCAATCGGTTGGAGTTTGGCGTTAAACCTGAATAACAAACTCAGGGTTGGTGTAGGAGAAGCCTTGGAATTCATTTTGGTCCAGATTCATAATGAAGAGTTTATCGGTTGGCGTCAGCTCAACCACCATCTTGGTGAACTCCTTGTCGAAATTCCCAGTGTCGCGTCGATTTTTCTGGAAGAAAAAGAGAGAAAGAGAGTTATGAATGTGACCATAATACTGATCATAACGTTTATCAAATCTGATTAATTGTGTGGGTTAGAACTATACTGTGCAAAAGTTTGGGGTCAGTAAGATTTTTTATGTTTTTGAAAGAAGTCTCTTAGGCTCATGCTGCATATAAACTGTAATATTGTGAAATATTATTATATTTAAAAATAATTTACTATTTTAAAATGTAATTTATTCCTGTTATGGTAAAGCTGAATTTTCAGCATCATTACTCCAGTTTTCAGTGTTACATGATCATTCAGAAATCATTCTAATATGACGATTTGCTGCTCAAGAAACATTTCTTATTATGATGAATGTTAAAAACAGTTGAGCTGCTTAATATTTTTACTAAGCAAAATTCATATTTATTTCAAAATTCATAATCATTCAAATGTTTTACGGTCACTTTTGATCACTTTAATACATCCTTGCTGAATAAAAGTATATTATATCTTTTTTTAAATCTTACAGACCCCAAACTTTTGAAGTTGCATGAATTAACATGAATTAATCACTGTGTTGAGAAAGAACAAAGAACGATGTATATTTCTAAATGAATAACATTAATAGATGTCGTAAGGATATTCAACAAGAAAAACTTGATCCATGGGAAATTGCTCATGAAAATACTAATTGGTTAACATTATCCAATAGCCCACAAGGTCTTGGTGACACCAGCAGAAAAGTAAAATGATTTCAGAGGCGGAGCAAGTTGATGATTTAGGCGCTTTGGAAAAAAAAATGCCGAAACACCAAGAACGTGTATTAAGAAATCGAATAGGGACCATTTAGGTTTTATGTTGACTTTAAAGCTAACGTCCATCATTATGAACGCCTATCTGTAAGACAACACAAAAAACATCAGCGTAGAAGTCAGAAACAGCAAAAAAAAAGACCAAGAGGAGGAAACTGATGAAGAGGAACCCACAGCTGGTCAGAATCAGAAACTCAAGACAAAAACAGAACTTTGAGAGTCAGTCTGGAATAGGCAGAATCAAAACACAAAAAACATAGAGGGACAGAACAGAGGAGAGCAGGCTGGACCATTAACATCTAAAACACACTCATGAGAATGAGATGAACGTTTGGACATCAAGTCCAGCCGCCAACTGGAGACAAACAGCTCAAGAAAGTTCTGCTAAACACATAAACCAGGAACAGAGACACCAAATGCCCTTTCAGTCAAGACGGGACAATCAACAAAGTCCTACCTTCTGCTAGAGGCCCAAACCAGCTCAAGAATAAGGGCCCTTGGAGAGAAGTACTTCTTGAGAGTCTGGTCCCTGTATCTACTCAATAACTGCGCCATCATGTTCTCATGAGAACCAGAAGTCCAAATGCACAATTTATATAAAACACTGCATTTGTTCTCATATGGATCTGCTGCTCGCTGATTGGTAATAGTTATTAAGCATGTACGAGTTCAGAAGAGTTGATGGAATATTTTTAACACTGGTCAATTAGTGAAAGTGTACTTGCATTGTGGAGAGTTATTAACTATTCACATTGTGAACATTTATCACTATTTATCACATTTTATGTCAATAATCATCCTTTCCCTGCTGGGTTATCCTCAAGTATCTGGTATCGCTGTAGCTGGAATTTGTTTTCTTTATACTCAATGGATCATTTAAAAGATTTTTTTTTTGAAAGAATGACATTAACACTTTTATTCAGCAAGGATGCATTCAATTGATCAAAAGTACCAATAAAGATAAAATAAAGTTCTTTTAAACTTTCTATTCATCAAAGAATCCTGAAAAGAAATGTTTCTGGTTTCCACAAACATAAAAATAAGTGTTTTTAAATCATAATTATATTTTACAATATTACTGTTTTTTTTTTTGATCAAATAAATGCAGCCTTGGTGAGAACAAGAGACTTCTTTCAAAAACATTAATATTTCTCAATGTTTCTGAGTCTGTAAGATTTAAGACATATTTTACATATATTCACCAGCTGTATTCATATTCATCTAAAAATGATGGTACATATTATGGCCTGTATTTTAACGTACATATCTAAAACGTCATTATCCAGATCATTTGTTTCGGCACTGTTTGTGTGCGCAAGAATGAACACAAAAATATACAGACATACAGAGATCATTAATATATTCCAAATACATATTCATATATTTTCTTCTATAGAAACAGTCTGTCCACAGTTTCACAGTAATTTGATCCAAACACTGCCAGGCACAGGTAACAAGTCAAAAAATCTCATACATCACAGATTTGGCAGAATAATGACATAAAAAGATATGTTCTCGTAGGTAGTTACAACATCATCATCATCATCATCATTATGTCTGGAATTAAGTTGTTGTAGTTACATCACTATCATTTCCAGTTGGTTTAAGGATGTGGTTATGAGTATCCAAGCAGCACTTGGTTTGGAAAACTACACGTTGCATGACCAGCTCCTAAACTTTTATCTCTGACTTGGCACAGTTTCACACGAACACACGTACGACACCCAACCGAAAAAAGCACTAAAATGGGGTGACCCAGTAAACATCCTGATCAATAAGTGGTAAATGGTTGATCTGAGGCGCATGGTTTGTGTAAGTGTGTGTATGTTATAGGGAGACAGATAGATTTGGCAGCTATATTTAAAATTCTAAAGATATGTTACATCAGAGGCAATGAATAAATCTCATAAAAATGTCCATGTCACATTTCACTCCAAACTGGGAAAAAAGAAGAAACATTTGGAATATACGGAGCCCCCGGACATGACAAATTAAGAATTCGTTCCCTTGTTTCAGTAAACGTTGAACTAATTGGTTCCCTCGTCTTGGTTTAAATAAAACAAGGAAATTAATTATTACAACGTGGCCACAATCGGTCAAAATTAAGGTACAAATTCTTATATTGTGTGCATGATATACTTAAAAACAGGGACAAATTATTAAAACGTGCTGACGTATTATTAAGTCGTGGGAACGAACTCTTAATTCGTGGCCACAATGTGCATATTTTTTCTTCCCGCATTTTATGTGAGGGGCTCTGTAACGATAAAGAAAATTAAACCTATTTTTAAAACTATCATTTTTTTTTTTTTTTTGCATTGTGACGTTTTCATCACAATGTTATTTATTTGATTCTCATTAAATTGTCATAACAATAATGTCACAATGGAACAAAAAAAATAATTATGCTCCCAAACAGGCTCATTTCTTTTTGCAAAAAAATATTGATTTTGGAGTGAAATGGGACGTGGACACTGGATTCACCCAGATATTTTTTCGTTTTTTTAAGACCCGTAACACTACAGTCCATGATATACAAGAATCAAATAGTCGAAATCTCGCTCACACCCACTCATTATATGTTCATTTACAAAGTTAGTCAATCTCTCTCCTTATCCTTTGAATCAAATAAGAAATAATAAGAAATATAGATTGAAATTACCTCCATTCCTCCATCAATCTGGTTGAGCTCATTCAAACTATGTCATTTCAAGATCTGTAATCTCATTGGTCCCTATATTGTGCTTGGCTAAAACTGGCTACTTGGATTTCACAGATGCAAAACTTGGATTAATGTACGAGAAGCCCTGAAATTCTTCTTGGTCCAGGTTTTGAATCACTTCTTGGTCAGGAGGGGTCAGGACGGGAGGATGGCGGGTGAAAAAACGATCAAAGTTCTCTGCGTCTCGACCGCACTGTGGAGAAGACGAGAGAAGAGAGATATGGGATGGGAAAATGATACGGCATGAGCAACCAAATGAGGAATTCATGACAAATGGTAGCCTCAAATGTGGAAAAAAAGAAATGGGAAAGAATCCATCCAAAAGTGTGGTAATAATAACAACAACGGTACTTCTGTACTAAGTCTTAATTGAGGGGATGTGTAATGATAGAAAATGATGAGCACATGTCTGTATTGCATAACTATTGGCAGTCAAAGGATTACAATCACCTTCCTGCAAAACTTTTCATGCACATCATTTTCTGTGGTGGAAACATATTTCTGATGCTGCGAATTGTTACAGAATGTAAGTCAGCACATGTTAAAGCAGGATTTCCTTTTCAGCTGATGAAGGTGCAGCATTCAGAAAAATGTGATCCGTGGAATTAGACAATTCCAAGCATTTCAAAAGAAGTGAGAGAGTGAAGAGGGATAGTGAGAAAATAATACGGTATCTGTATCCAAATCACTTACCTGTGACTGGATGAAATCATTTGAATGAAATATTTAAATGTTTATTCTGAACTTGGGCAGGGCTTACTAAACTGGCCAATCAGCCCAACGTCAAATGCATTATTAGACAAATACACTTATTATCTGACTCTGGCAGCACTGTTATATGGTCATCTATACACAAAGACTCGTCACAAAGAAGTGAAAATTAATCAAATAATAAAAAGAAACATAATGTACTCATTAAGCAATTTCTATTAAATGCATTTGGTAACAAATAAGAGCAGGTCTTTAGTAATGATCTGAAAAATCTCATTAGCCCCTCTTAACATGTTCGACATGATTTTAAATGCCTAGTTGCCATGGATACACTCATACACTTCATTCACATAAAACATGGGCAATTACTTTACATTATTGTCACTTTAATTATTAGAACTAAACTTTGTTGCAACAGCTATGAATATAACATTGCATATATACACCGTACAAAACATTTTGGGTCAGTACGATTTATTTTTTACCATCAATGAATAAAATAAATACCGTTATACAACAAGGATGCATTAAATTGATCAAAAGTGGCAGTAAAGAATTTTACATTGTTACAAAGGATTTCCATTTCAAATAAATACTATTCCTTTAAATGTTCTATTCATCAAAGAGTCTTGAAAATATTGTATCCCTGTTTCCACAAAAATATGAAGCAGCACAACTATTTTCAACATTCATCATAATAAGAAATGTTTCTTGAGCAGCAAATCAGCATATTAGAATGATTTCTGAAGGATCATGTGACACTGAAGACTGGAGTAATGATGCTGAAAATTCAGCTTTGCATCACAAGAATAAATTATATTTTAAAATATATTCAAATTGAAAACAGTTATATTAAATTTTAATAATTCACACTATTACTGTTTTTTTATTACATTTCTTTAACAAGCATTAAATAATCTTACCGAACAGTAGTGTGTGTATATGTATATATATATATATATATATATATATATATATATATATAAAAGCAGTGGATTACCATTAATCGCTTGCACATTGTTCAGCCAAATCAGCTGTTGTTTTATCATTAATAACTTATTTTTTATGAAATGTTCTTCTTAAAGTGTGCTATACTTCCTTAAAATAAACGCCATTCATACATTTTCGTGTGGTTTAAGTGTACAAATATGTTTTAGGGTCACTGTATTTCCACATCCTGTGTCATACCACACTAAACAACACTGAAAACCCATAAAATCTGCACAGTCAAAATGCTTAAAGTCTTAAAATGCTCCATTATTGTTTTCTACAACATTCGTGCGTCTGAATCTGAAAGCTAACCTTCACATACTAGTGTTCACATAATCTTTGCGGTTTAACAGCGGAGCATGAACTGTGACGTTTTACTTCCTGCACTGAGCCGGGTGGAACCACAGCATCTTGGCCACATGCACAAAACCTTCTTGGAAAATTAGGCACTTAAATAACAGAGATATGCTAAAATACAGTGGCACAAGGAGATAGAGAAGAGTAAAAAGGATGCCATTGTACTTTTATTACCACATGTGCCGCAATGCACCCTCCTGATATAAACAAAGTTACACTATTTAGATGGTCCACTTTAGACATTCTACTAGTAACTTTGCAACTACATGTAGACTAACTCTCATTCATTTGCAACTACATGTCAACTAACTCTCATTAGAGTATTATTAGACTTTTAGGTTAGGGTTAGTAGAATAAGTTTGTAGAATGTCTTTTGGGGGACAATCAAAATACAGTGTTAAGGCTGGGACACACCAAGCCGACGTCAAAGAACTAGCGGCGACGAAAGCCGACTGAGTTGCCGCCTCTCGGCCAAAAAGCTGTGCTTCAACACACCAAAAGGACTAAAGGCGAATGTCAACTAGCATGTGCGTTCTGCACCTGCGTGCAAGTAAATATCTGTCTGTATCAGCAGGCATCAATAGTCTATTTTCATCATTCAAAAAGGGAAACCAAAACGAAGACAAAGTACAAACCATAAACAAAGCAGCTCTTGCTTACAATTTTGAATATCAATCCCGTTGATGACTTTCATCATTCCAGACGGCTCATGTTATTATAAAAATATTTGTGCATTCGAAAGCTCATGCAAGATGACGAAAAATTATAAGCCTTCTGTCAGTACCGTCTTAACTTCTTAGCTCGCTTTCATCAATTTCGCTTTTATTCTTGTGCACTGACTCGTTCGCTAAGCTGAACAGCCAGCCAGAGTTCGCTCTCTCTCACCGATGGCCCAACGGAGATTCAATATGCTGAATCAGCCCAAAAAACCCAGATGGCGTCTGACCACAGCCAACGGTGCGGAACACAACAGAAAAACTAAGTAATGTTTCCCCACGTACTTGGTGTGTCCCGGCCTTTAGCGGACAGTCTACTAAAAATTAAAAAGTTAGTAGAATGTCTGAAGTGGACTATCGAAATAAAATGTCACCAAACACACACACACATACAAACAGCTGCATTGTTACTTACTGCTTTAGGTTTGAAGGGGGGTTGAACTTCTTTATTTTGCAGCTTTTCCCAGTCCATGTAGCGGAAGAAAGCGTGTTCCTTAATGTCTCGTTCTCCCTCCGGTCCACAACCCAGACGCTTCCCTGGGTGCTTGGTCATTAGCTACAAACATGTCAGAATGTATGTTAGTGTATCCAAGCATAGACCGAAATGTATAAAGCGTGTGCTTGTGTGTGTCGCCTACCCCCTTGCATATGGCCACTGCTTCTTTTGACATGGATTTCGGGTAAGATACATGATGCTCCATGATGGACTGGAACAGCTCATCTTCATCCTCACCATCAAAAGGGGGCTAAAGGGGTGGAAAAACGTTGGCATCACTGTATCTGTCACAATTCCTTTTAAAAATGGCTCATCCGATCAGAATTTAGACCCAGAATGAACGTAGCATTAGTTTACCTGTCCCGCCAGCATTTCATACAGGAGAACTCCATAAGCCCACCAGTCAACAGACTTCCCATACGGTTGATATGCTATGATCTGTTACACAGAAGAGCATTTAAATATGCCTGGTGTACACTCGCTCTTATTCACACAATACACTCATATATTCATACACACCTCTGGGGCAATGTAGTCTGGAGTGCCACAGAAGGTTTTGGTTGTGGCCCCATCAAACATGTTCTCTTTGCACATGCCAAAATCAGCTATCTTAATGTGGCCTTCAGCGTCCAACATCACATTATCCAGCTTCAGATCTCTACACAAACCCAGGGCATTAATAACAGTTCACATACACACATATATTAGCAATTATTTGCTATCGCAACAATTTTATAACAGTCCTTTAATAACAATGCAATGCATCATGAATTTTGTTTCCATTATTTTGTTTTCTATTCATAAGGGACAATTTACACAACAGTGGTATATTGACAAAAAATAATGCATTGCAATTGTTGCATTTAACTTTTATGCTTAGATTCCACCGTTCTAATTTTTTTTAACCATGTCAAACCCATGTGCATTCAGAGTACAGTCACAAACAAAGAAACATGTCACCTGTAAATAATGCCCTTAGAATGAAGAAAGAACAAGCCGATGGCAATCTCTGCAGCATAGAATCTGATGGTAAACAAAAAATAGAAATAAAACCAGTTAAAATACTGATCCGATGTAGGAATAAATCTAAACAACAGTTGTTGGTTGGCATAAACATTAATATTCAAAATTAGACACACCACAAATCGATGACTATGATGATTGCTTTTATAGAATGGCGAAAACAGTAATATTTTAAAATACTTAAAATATTTTTTTCTTTTGAAAGAAGTCTCTTCTGCTCATCAAGGCTGAATTTATTTGATCAAAAATACAGTAAAAATAATAGTATTGTGAAACATTATTGCCATTTAAAATAACATTTTCAATTAGAATATATTTTAAAATGTAATTTATTCCTGTAATGGCTGCTGACAATTCAGCTTTGCCATCAAAAAAATGAAATACTATGTTCAATAAATAATAATTATCTCATTAATTTTGTCATTACTTAAGTGTTTTGTGTGTTTGGGAGTAAATACATACACAGCATGGGGTTCCTTAAATTTTCCCACTTGTTGTATCTGATACATCAAATCTCCACCATTGATATACTCCATCACGAAGTAAAGGCGGTCCTACAAACAACACCACCACAATTGAGTAGGAGATCGTAGTATTTGTCATGTGTATGTGAATCTGTTCTGTGTGTGTGATGTTTACCATGGTCTGAAAGCACGAGTGGAGATGGGTGAGGAAGGGTGGTTTGCCAGAGAGAGCGAGAACTCTCTTCTCCACCATAGTGCATTCCACGTCATCATCCTGAATGACCACGTCCTTCTTCAAGATCTTCACTGCGTACAGCTCGTCTGAGCCTTTACGCTCGGCAAGCATCACCTGGAGAACGACAGAGCATGAATACTGTGGTAGACAATCAATTCATTTCATTATTAATTGATAGTTTATTTCAATGTAAAATAAATGTGTAAATATTGAGTAATTATGTATAATTGCCATGATGAGAGTTAAATTACATAATATGTTTTTGTTAAACGTCCCATATGTATTTCATTTATAAATGAATTTGCTGTTAAGAAGGTCTCTTTAAATTATTTAATGATAAGTATGGGGTACAATGTTGTGTTTTTAATAGTTTTTTGAATAGACAATTCAACAAGTCTTGAAAAAGAACAGACTTTTAAATCCTTTTATAGGATACTAAACATTCACTATTATTCAAAGGTTTGGGGTTTGTAAGATTTTTTGGTAACACTTTATTTAACAGTGTCCTTCTTATATACGTTATATGCACTCACTGTAGTAATAACATCAAACTAACCCTAGATCAAACCCTAACCCTATAGTAAATACATGTAGTTAAATAATCTACTCAGTACTTAAATGCATAATTAAACTGTAACAAGGACACGTTAAAATAAAGTGTAACCGATTTTCTTTTTAATGTTTTTGAAAGCCTCTTCTACTCACCAAGGCTGTGTTTATTTAATGAAAAAACAGTATATTGTAAAATAATATTACAAATAAGAATAAGCATTTTCTATTTAAATATATTTTAAAATGTAATTTATTCCTCTAATGGCAAAGCTGAATTTTCCAGAGGTGGAGTAAGTACACAACTTCCTTACTTGAGTGAAAGTATAGATACTACTGGTCAAATATTACTCCGTTACAAGTAAAAGTTGTAAAGACCTATTTTTACTTAAGTAAAAGTACAGAAGTACTCATTTTTAAAAGTACTTAAGTATCAAAAGTAAAAAGTAAATGTCAATGCATTGTTTTATTATTGTTGCATTGTTGTATGTAATACTTAAAGTACCATATGCCTCTGAATCTATGCCTGCCTACCCTTATATCAATATCAAATTTATTTCTAGAACACAGTTCAGTAGTGGGATTGAATGTGAGATTTAATAAGTGCACTCAATAACATCCACAATGGTTTCGGACACCCAAATGGCTGTTCCCTCAAATATTGCCCTATTTAAAGTTTTTTGGCTTTTAATATGAATATGTTAGCCTTACTGTTATCTATAAGCTAGTGTGCTCAAAACAATGACAAAATTCTCATTTAGAAAACCAAACCCAACGTTGAAAATGAAAATCAGGTTTATGTCAGAATCCAATGTCAGATTGATGTTGATCTCCAACGTTGGACAGACGTTGTATTGTGGTTGAAAATTAAAATCGGGTTGACGTCAGAAACCAACATCAGTCGGGTTCTGACGTCAACCCAACTTTTATTTTCAATCAATATCCAACGTCAATTTGACTTTGGGTTCTGATGTCAATCAGATGCAGGGTTCTGACGTCAACCCGACTTTCATTTCCAACCAAAATGCAACCCCTGCAACCAAAATCATCCCCTGACTGATGTTACTTTCTACTCAAGGACCTTGACAGAATTTAGTGGAGTAAAAAGTATGATATTTGTCTTTCAAATGTAGTGAAGTTAAAGTAAAAAGTTTCCAGAAAAAATAATACTCAAGTAAAGTACAGATACTCAAAAAGTGTACTTAAGTACAGTACTCAAGTAAATGTACTTTGTTACTGTCCACCTCTGGAATTTTCAGCATGATTACTCCAGTCTTCCAGTCACATGATCCTTCAGAAATATTGACTGTATTGTCACTTTTAAATTATTGTCCTTGCTGAATAAAAGTATTAATTTCTTTAAAAAAATAATAATATAAACAATAGTGTGTGCTACCTTGCCAAAGCTGCCTTTGCCCAGCACCATGATGAAGTTGAAGTCTGTGAGCTTCATGCGGTCTTGGTTGCCATTGGCATCATATTTGGAGATATCATTCTTTGAAGAGCCATCTATATTCTTAGTGCCAGGGCCGATCTTGGCTCTCTGGCATTTTTGGAAGAAGGAAAAAAAATACAAAACCAAAAACCATTCAGAATATTGTCAGAAACGGAGGAAAGCTAAATGTAAAAAATAAAATAAAAATGTGTCAACAAAATGGGAACGTGGATTTCACCTCAAATTTCTGCCTCAGTTCTTCATTGCCCTCCTCTCCATCTGGCGGAACTGGAACATTGAAATATTCCCCTTCCTCTTGGCCCAGACACTTAAACCTACAATCCAAACAGATCAAAACGATGGTCTCAAACCTTGAGCGCTGAGCTCTGATGTGCGGGTGTATCCCATCATGGTAGTGCTTACCATCCATCAACACCTTGTTTCTGCAGCTCGGAGATGCCAAAAGACATGGCCCCCATGAAGTCATTTCTGCTGGTCAGATCCCAATCCCACACCTCCACTGACAAACGCCTGTCTTTATCTGTATCTTTGAGGTTACTATGGTGGCATGAAGTTGGAAAGAGACATTGCACACATGTAAAACATCCACATCCACACAACTGCATTGCAGATTGGTTTATTTTTCACTCACAAGCTGAAGTGTTCATCCCAGGTAGGATTGAGGGAGCACTTGATGGTTTTGGTCTTCTGCTTGCTCTCGCTCTTTGGGTCTGGAATTAATTTAAGCTTCACGTATGGATCTGATAGTCCATTTGGATCCATTGGCACCAAGTTACGAGCCTCCTTGACTATAAATTAAAATACACAATGTGAAAACCAATGAATGCAGGACTTTATTGCATTATTATATCTTCGGAAACCTTATAACTCCATCTGATCTAAATTAGAGTTCATCATCTAATTTATTTCAGCGTTATCTCAATTAACGAAAATGATTTTTGTAGTTTAAATTTCTAAACTACAATTGCTAGGCAGTTGCTAGGGTGTTCTGAATGGTTACTAGGCTCGGTTGCTAGGGCATTGTTAGGTAGTCGCTAGGCTGCTAGGGTGTTGTTGCTAGGTGATTGCTAGGCGTAACAGGTAATCTGGGTTTGTGTCTGTTTTGGGTGGATTATTATGTGTTTTAGTTTCCTTGGTTTTAGTTTATTTCTATGGTTTTTCATTGTTTGATTTATTACGCACCTGTGTCTTGTTTTCTTGATTAGTTTGTCTTTGTATTTAAGCCCAGTGTTTTGTTCAGTTCACTGTCTGATCTCATCACATTTAACCAGTCGTTCTGCTCATGTTTCTGACAGTTGCCAGAGTACTTTGTGTTTATGTTGAATAAAGCAACTGCCTGCGCTTAGGTCCAGCACTTTTATTTCGTGTAGTTTCCAGCTGCGTGTGACATTAGGCTGATCTGGGTGTTGTTAGACGGCATCTAATGTGTTTTGTGTGTTTGATAGAATATTGCTATCATGCTGCTGGGTGATTGTTCATGTTTTTTGGTGTTTGCTCAGGCATTGCTATGCTAAGGTTTGTTGTTTGATCAGGCTGTTCCAGGCAGTTGCCATGGTGTACTAGTTAGTTGCTAGGATTATATTATAACAATGTCAACTGCAGCACACCTTTTGACACTCAAGAATCTGTAAGGATGCTATAAATAATAGGCAAATTGTATGAAACTTCAGCTATCAATATACACAGCCCTCTAAATGTAGCTCTAGAGAGTTGATGGATGAGTGAGCTGCTGTGAATGGGATGTGGGGCGATCGTTGGCGGATTGATCTCATGTTTCCAGAGGATGCTGTTTCTGCCCAAGGCAAAAAGAGCTGAGAAAAACACAGACTCGTTTAGAACACTTTGTTGCAGAGTTTCTTTTATTTTATTTTACCAAGAATCTAGAAATCATCTTTAGCCAAGCTAAAAACATTCAAACTTCACCATTTCCGCAACAGTTCCATTCCCTTCTCTTGTTCTACTGATTTGCATGCTTGGCTGAAAGTTTATGCTAGTAAAGCAGTTTGCTTTCTGCCCAGCTAATGTATCACATAAACCACAACAGCACTGGCCATATTTGCTTATAACATTCCATATTCAAAACCAGCACAGCTGTGGTTTTTCTAGTTTCTGAACAAAGTCCTTCCTCAGTAACTTCAGTCCATAAAAATGAGTAAATTATCATCAGAGCATTTGTTTGGAAAAGCAACTGACCAATAAAAAAAAGCAGCACAAATGACATAAAAATCCAGTGCTTTTTATATTTATCTAAACCGGTAACACTATACAATAAGGTTTCATTTGTAAACACTTGTTAATTACAATGAAAAATACTTCTAAAGCATTTATTAATCTTAGCTCATGTTAATTTCAACATTTACTAACATATTAAAATCAAAAGCTGACATGAACAGTTGTGTTTTATGAACTAACGTTAAAGGGGTCATGAAGTGGGAAATAAAAATTTCCTTGAGCTTTTGACATATCATCACACTAAAAGAATATCCTGTAAGTTTCAGAACTGAAAACGTCCTTGTTAGTCCAAAAACAGCTTTTATTGTAACCAGGGCCAGATAACGACTCGTTGTGGAATGTGCAACCTTTAATGCCACGATCTAAATGTAATGCTATACCACGATTAGTAAACCTTGAGAACTGTAATAGTAAAAACGTGCTTAAAGTTTTCGAGAGAGTTCCGCATGTAATACTTGTCTACTTCATATGCAAAGATGTCAGCCAATCACAGCCGTGGGCGTTTACACTGAAGTCTCACAGCAGACACGCCCCTTCAAACAGAGCGTTCAAATAAGAGGCTAAAATCACGGTAGGACATTTTTTTTAATGTAAAAATCATACTAACATTAGAAGTGCACCCCAGGAAACATTATAAAACAATAAAACAATGCAGTTCATGACCCCTTTAACAAAGATGGACAAATACTGAGACAAATGTAGCCTGAGCATCTGAAAAGTGGCCAAAACTCATTAAAAAAAAGCTAAAAAACAGGGGTTAGAAAGATTTTTTTTATGTTTTTGAAAGAAGTCTCTTATGCTCACCAAAGCAGCATTTATTTGATCAAAAATACAATAAAAACAGTGTAACGTTCTTTTTTTTTGGTGATCAAGAAACATTTCTTACTATTATCATTGTTGAAAACAACTTACGCCCCTTAATATTATGTGAAAACCTTACACATTTTATTCAGGATACTGTAATGAATATCAAGTTCAAAAGAACAGCATTTATTTGAAATGGAAATCTTTTGTAACATTATAAATGTATTTAATGTCACTTTTGGTCAATTTAATGCGTCCCTGCTGATTAAGTATTAAATTCTATCAATTAAGTATCAAACTTTTGAACGATATTGTATAGACCAGCCTGACCAGGCCAAGAGACCAGCTAAAACTAGCAAACCAAGACATTGCTATGTGGATGATTTGGTTGCCAGGACATTGCTATGCGATTGCTAATGTGTTCTGAGTGGTTACTATGTGTGCTATGTGGTTACTAGGGTATTTCAGACGTTACAGTATTCTGGGTTTTTGCAGGGGGTGCTGTGAATTGCTAAAATACCTGAAATAACATTAATAACATATATATATGTATAAAAACTGTGTGTGTGTGTGTGTGTGTGTGAACTTACTGGTCACGCTGAGAACATAATTTGTGATACTAGCACTGATATGCAGCCGTCCTCTCCTCTCGGTGTGGTCTGTTCCACACAGACTGGGAACATTTTCCACACATCGTTTATGAATATTCATCATACAAGCTGCAGAAAACCACACATAATTAGATTGACAGCATTACACGTGTAGGTTCTCACTCACTACTTACTAAGAAATGCCCACACAAACACAGCAGACACCAGGACACACACACCAACAACCACACCCACACACAACCACATAAAAACATCCAGAGTCACACAAAGATCACACCCACACTAGCAAAAATATATACAGAACACTTAATAAACATCTGTATTTAGATGTGAACCACACATACAATTATTTAAACATATGAAATATTTAAAAACAAAATATTTTTACATATGCATTCCCATGCATCACTTCCAAATAACAGTTTATCTCTTCCAACAGAGTAGATCAAACAGTGTATCATGTGTATCATCATCACAACCAGCAGAGGTCACTGTATGAGGGGTTTCATTGTGCAGTGACACACTGTTGGTTCAGTGTGTGTGTGTGTGTGTATGTGTGTGTTTAGGTTTAGACTCACTGTCACATTTCATCCCCTGGTGTATGAGCCCGTACAGTAGAGATCCACAGTGGTCACAGAATGTGGGGCTGGAGTATGTGTGTACCTTGAATTTATGCTTACTGCGAGGGTCCTGTGACACAAAAACACACAATACTTTCTTATCAAAGTAAGAAACTTCCTCAACAGGAGAGTATTATTGCTAAACCTCAGGTTACAACAATAATTCAGAAGCAAAGCAAAGCTATATTTTGTGATATTTAGTTAAATCAATAACTAAATTAAAATCACACACACACACACACACACACACACACACACACACACACACACACACACACACACACACACACACACACACACACACACACTTATTTCCAATGGAACATGTAGAAAATCAGAAGGAAGCTGCTCTAATGTTGTCTTAACATCATTTAAATTACACAGTGATTAATGTTAGTTATTGGAATTCATCACATCATAGCAAATACATTAGAAACAGATCTGTTCACCTACAATAGTGCAGTGTTATTTTAATTACATTGATATAATATTATAGTTTTTATTGATATTTTGAACAAGTTTTCATTTATATATCTTCTGTCATCATTTTAATTATGGTTGAAGATGTAGTAATTTTGTTTTAAAAGTTTTATGTTTCAGGTTTTCTTTAATTATGTCTAAATAGTTTTGACTATATTTTATTTCAGGTTTACTTAGTTATTTTAGTACATCAAGTTAAACTAAATGAAAAATAAGAAATGTTACATTGGGAACTAGATGAAACGAAATAATTAATTTTCAAGCAATGTTTTAGTTTACTGATGGCCCTGCACTAATGTTATCAGTTGTAATTGATTTCCAATAAAGTCTTCTCTCGACTATGGACTTTGATTTAAAAAACAAGTGCAAAAAATATAGACAGAAAACTGGATAGAAAAATGGAAAAATGGACAGATTTTAGTAAAGGGCCAACTGCATGCAGCGAGATATACAAGAAGGAATAAAAAAAACAATTCAGTGGATGTTGAGGCACTATATGAAACAATATGCAAAATTTCTACAGCTAGGGGGCGCCAATGTAGAGACCCAAGAAATAAAATACTGCAAATATTCCTATAAAAAAAATAAACAAGTGCAGCTATTTGAAGAAGCAGAATTTGACTGCTGCCTTTCCTTTGTTTAAATGATGCAAGTGCAAGTTAAACAATTAAACAAAAGCAAGTTAATGATCTAATTATTCAACACATCCTTCAAGCTTTTATACAGGAGTCAATGGTGTAAAGGTCAAGATTTACAAGCTTTTCTACACAGCAGCATCACACAACAGAGATGCAACAATCACCACTTGTCATGTACAGTATCATTCAAAGGAAAACAAATATAATTGGCAGCAATGCAGAAACAAAGCACAACACAGGATGTGTTGCATGTGTGCGCCTGCTTTTACACATACAGGGAGGAAGCGTGGTTATAAATAGAGATTAGAGAAGAGAAAACCGATGTCTGCCTGTGTGCACGTGATTATATAGTGCAAGCAAACACACGAGGAACATGAATAGTGTTAGGCTTCATTAAACAGTACATAATCAGTTACCACTTAATTAATATTTAAACTGCTCACCAAGCAGTGTGTATACATGAATAAGTGTGTGTGTGTGTGTGTGTGTGTGTGTAGTGCTTAGTCACAGGAAGTAGTTAATTTCAACTGAAAGGAAGTGTATTTTCATCAGAAAAGATGGTGCAAGAGAAGCTGGTGGATAGAAAGGGGGTGGGTGAGTTGCTTGTTGTCTAGTAAGGCTTCACTTACATCTGATGCAGGGCCCTTGTCGGCCCCTGGGCAGGAAAAAGTAACAAATTCATGGCAGCGTTTGTGGACCACGAAACCACACACTGGGGGAGAGAGAGAGAGAGAACACTTCATCAAGTGACCCCAAAACATATTAATTTTTTGTATTGTATTCAATATCAAAATACTAAAGAAAGCACAAGCACAGTTCTTTTTTAAAATGATAAATAATAGGTAGATACACAGTTCAGAATGAAGACAAATATTATTTGGAGACTTTCTGGTTGTTAGTAAATGCTCCCTTAGTTCTCAGTAAAGCTGCGGTATCATTTGTTTGCAGATGCTATGTGGTTACAGTAGAATATTTCATGGTCTAATGCAACATTCAGACATATTTTCGCAAAGCTCAAGTGACCAAATACTTCTTGGGATCACTGTATATCTCCAAAAGCTGATATTCTTCAGGAGGTAAATCTTTAGAGGATGAGACATTTGTGCTTTTGGCTATTGACCTTAAAAAGTGTTATTTTAGTATTATAGTACTATATTTAAAGTTTTCATTTTAGTTGTACCAATTTTGTTATGTGCTTTTGTCATTTTCAATACTTTTATTTTACACATTTCTATTTAGCTTTTTATTTCAGTACATCAGCTAATTTTATTTCAGTTAGTTGCCGACAACACTTTTCTAGTTTAAGTTTTTCATCAAATATTTATATTTTATTTTATTTCAATTAACTATAAACATAACTAAAATTCACTTCAATAACAACACTGACAAGAATCTGAGTAGTTTGAGAAGATTATCACGTTTATTTCTTCATAACAGCATGTAATGCTCTGGGCTGTATTTGCATACGAAAACGAAATGTGAAACTATCATTCGATCAACAAATAAAAGTTGCCATATATTTAATTAAACTTTGCACAGTCATGCACATGAGTCTTGCTGGTTGAGTTGCAAGATTCTTGCTCTTCTCGCCTGTATTTGCCTAATTTGCATACTGCTTTATCATAAACCTCACAGCGTGAAGTTATACCAGAATGCCTCTGAAAGTCTAATACTTACTAAACGATTATAAATCACTAAAACCCCAAATTCTCTGGCCAATACAAACAAAAAGAGCAACAAGGTTGGATAATGACAAATGCTCATATTCATCACAGTTATCCGAACAAATAACGGGTGACATTCACACCTAAATCTCAACATACAATGTTAAACTAGCCTTAGGTGAAACCATGAATACATATCACGTGCTAAAAGAACCCAAACCATTCCCATTAGGGATCCCATCAAGTTCACGTAGGCCCACATGAAATAAGATAACTTTTTTTTTGTACTGATTTAAGAGGAAAATTCAGCAAAACATCTAAAAATCTGTTTTAGAATAAATCAAATTAGCCAAAAATGCACATAATGATAAATGTATAACATTGAAGTCCCAGTAAATCACTTCAGAATGTTTGCCAAGTGAATGCAAATGTATGGGCATTGATACGGAGTGCATGTATTGATCTGTCTAAATATGATATTGTCACTAGGACTAGAAGAATAAAAAAAATTCAATCTGTTCATAATGCTTCATTAGATAATGCCCCTGCTGAAAATATTCAAAACAGCCTGTATCCCTAAAAAAGCATGGGATGGGAACAAATAAAAGCTGCTCTTTTTTATAATCTGTCTAACAGTGTGGAAAGTAAAGCCAATAATCATAAACCGCTAAATGATCTGCCAGCTAAGCCCCGATCAGCACTGAACAAATGAAACGGAGCACTCCAAAAATCCCTGTCTTTACAAGTATTTTGGTCTTATTTGTCTGGTTAAAATATCTATAAAATATTTAAATCAAGATAAATTTACTTGAGAAGCAACACTGTATGAGATAATTAGCATATATTTTATAATAAGCATATGTTTCAGGTATAAACAAGTTAAAGAAAATGAAACAAATCTGAAAGTGCAGTGCAGACAAAACACACTTGTCTCCACATGTCTGAATATATCATGCAGTGTTTTTTCAAGTAACCTGTCACCTCAACATGTTCTTAACAGGTTATGATTGTCAGCCATCATACGGCACATATTCAAATTCCTTTTAAAGTCTTTAAGACTTTACTGTAAGGCTACTAGTACATGTACTAAAACATGTACTGCTTATGACTATTTTATTTTATTTGACTTGTTTTCCAGTGAAAAAATATGCATTAACATGATCAATTTACAGACGTGTGGAGACAAGCGTGTTTTGTCTGCACTGCACTTTCGGATTTGTTTCATTTTCTTGAACTTTTTTATACCTGAAACATATGCTTATTAAATATGCAATATAAACTGTGCAATTTTTGACTAATAAAACTGGATTGACAACCATAAAGAAACAGACAGAAACACAAAACAACAACAAAACATTATAGGCCTTCAGTCTTTAATCACTGGGATTTAGCATTCATTATTAACCAGATTATTAAATATAAATCGTTAGATAAATTATTTATGAGGTTGCTAACTCAGTGGCAACTGTTGCGATCTGTGATTTAACTGCAAATCTGTTTCACGGAAAAAACACTTTTTCTTTACAATGTATAATTTTCCCTCCTGAATTTCTGGCCGAACTTGACAGACCAGGTAAATTAAAAAAAATGTACCTGAGGGTGGGAACCACATGCATGTACAAATGGTAAATCTAGCTAATCTGACACGCACATTCCAGCAACTGGAATTCATGCTTAGTTACATAAAGGAGGAGGCAGGGACGGTCGGTTTACAGCGGCCAGACTGCAGCTACAGGATCTCCCCTTCACATGTTAACAGTCTATTCTATTCGGCACACCCTTCCCCTTTTCCACAGAAGCATTCCAGGACATTCCCTCTGTAATCTGTCAGTTGTTGCCTAGCAACAAGACCTAAGGGTTAAAGAGGGTAGAACTGTTCTTTCTGCTAAATGTCAAGTTTATAGTCTGCCTCAGCTTAAAGGCCCGTTCATACCAAGGATGATAACTATAACGATAAAGATTTCGTTTTAAAAATCGTTCAAAATGTAACAGAATAGCAGAGTCCACACCGAAACTATAACAATAACGACACAGAGTAACAATATCATTGGCATCACTTTCAGAGTTCTTTTTTTTTCTAGCTGATGAACGATAAAAACATTGCCAGCCAATCAGAATCCATCCTGCTTTAAAGAGCTCGAGCATTCAAAGTGGCTGACGACAAAACTGCAGTGAGTGCTTATAATGAACACAACGTTATGGTGCATTGGTGTGGAAGCTAATTTTTTTTCTATAGGCCCTGTTGAAAGGATCTATTCCTTTCAGGCCACCCAAAAATGACTTTATTAAATTTACTCACCCTTAAAGGGGGGGTGAAATGCTATTTCATGCATACTGAGTTTTTTACACTGGTAAAGAGTTGGATTCCCATGCTAAACATGGACAAAGTTTCAAAAACTAAGTTGTACGTTTGAAGGAGTATTTTTGTTCCAAAAATACTCCTTCCGGTTTGTCACAAGTTTCGGAAAGTTTTTTTCGAGTATGGCTCTGTCTTACGTAAGATAGGGCGGAATTTCCTTATATGGGTCCTAAGGGCACTTCTCCGGTAAGATCGCGGCCGCGCGCGCACTCCTAGGCTAGAGCAAGAGAGTGAAAGCAGTTCGCCATCAAAGCGCCCTGCCCGGCTTTTGGGAAGTCAGTGTCACCAAAGAAGTGTGTTTTTGGTTGCCAGGGCAAGACAACCCTGCACAGATTCCCAAAGAACCCAGCGTTAAGGAACCCGTGGATGGAGTTTGTTTTCCTAAGCATAAACGGAGTTGTGTAAGACTGTTGTTCCCTGCATTTCGACGATGATTGTTTTATAAACAAAGCCCAGATCTACGGATTTGCAGATCGTCTAATGCTTAAGGATCGAGCAGTCACAATGATAAAGGTTCGCGGTTGTGCGTTGGAACCGGACGGTGAGTAAAACTGTTTGTTGAACAAATGTCTCTGTGTGTTGTCACTAGCTTGGCGCGTTAGCACAGCTAAGCTTCCCACACGGCCCGCCCCCAGCCGCTCGGTTTTTTCCGGAAAGACTCGGTACAGCCTATCTTTCTGTTAAAAATTTAATAAAACAAAAGACTTTTTGGAGATATGAAGGATGCAATATTACTCTATAGGTACTCAAGATTAACAGGAGATTGAGTGAAAATGAGCATTTCACCCCCCCTTTAAACCTTCGTAGGTGCATATGACTTCCTTCTTTCAGCCGAACACAATCGGAGATATAATAAATAATATCCTGGCTCTTCCAAGCTTTATAATGGCATAGAATAGTGCCTGACTTTTTGAAAAGCACATCCATCCATCATAAAAGTAAACCACACGACTCCAGTGGGTTAATAAAGGCTGAAGCTAAGCGATTTCAACCTTTATAAAGAGAGTCCAGTTCCAGCGGAAGAGTGACCTCTGACTCGACGTATGACGTATAGGCGTAGCGTGAGCTCAGGTGAGAATTGACGAACACGGAAGTGCAGAGGATCGAGCAAAACAAATTGCCGGTCAAGAATTAGAAGTCTAAGTCGAGAAGTTTTAAAGAAAAATTACAAACCACGTGAATGTCCTACGTTGGGTCAGAGGCCACCCTTACACTGGAACTGAACTCTCTCGTGAACGCAAGTACGGCCGTTGAAGCCAGTGAACATAGTTTATAAAGGTTTAAATATGGATATTTTTCTTACAAAAACCCATCGGTTCGCTTTAGAAGGACTTTATTAACCCACTGTAGTCGTATGGATTACTTTTATGATGGATGGATGTGCTTTTCAAAAACGTACTATTCCGTGCAATTACAAAGCTGGGAAGAGCCAGGATATTATTTAATATAGCTCTGATTATGTTCTGCAGAAAGAAGAAAGTCATATATACACCTAGGATGGCCTGAGGATGAGTATATTATGGGATTTTCATTTTTGGGTGACGTATTCCTTTAACTCTTGACAATATCACAATAAAAGACATGCAAAGGAGAGTGGGGTAAGATGTGGCACAGCTCACACCTACGCATTGGTGCACTGTTTTGATAAGACACACTTTCCAACCATGACGTCTTTGACATGTTTTCTTTGAGTAGCTAAGCAAGTTTGAACCTGTACAGTATTTAGAAGTTCAACCTTGGTGCATCCCAAACACTAACATATCGCATGGCAGAGATAGAAAATATGCTCTTGCATAGGCAGACTCACTAGATGTGTGGTCACCACAAAGAAAATCATGAACACCATTGCAGCCTCACGCTTGGCAATCAATTCCAATCAAGGATATGGGAAATGCTACCCATATCCTTGACGTCAAAGGCTATGCATCCAATCAAATCAAACTATGTAAGTTGGTCCAAATTCCCCTGTCGTCCCCTTGATGAACAACAAAAAATCATCAAGAACTGTGTAGAGGAAATAAAAAGATTAATTGCAATGCAGAGAGCTTCATTGATTATAATGGAAACATTTTCAGAAGTCCATAACTCTGCTCGCACAGGCAGTGAGCTCAAACATTGTAAAACTTGCAGTGACAGCTTCAGTGATTTAAATCGTCGGAGTGCTTGCTCTAGTATTGTTTTCTGCATATAATACATTCAATATTTACATAATCGGTTTGTTTATCATGCTGCTGGCAGGACAATGTTTAGAAACTGGTTCACCTTTAAGAAACAGATTTTACATTGGACATCAAGTGGCAATCCAACATCATACAAAAATAAACAAAATATGCCAGGCAACATGTTATGTTTGGCAACAGTTCTGAGAAATTATTGGTGCACATTCTCTTGATCACAACATTTATTTCCATCAAGAGGTGCATCAATTTTTGGTCAAGATCTTGTACTGACACTTGTCCAGCACTCTGTAAAGTCTCCTCCAGCACATCCCAAAGACTTTCAATGAATTTAAGATCTCCCTCCCAGCTATTCTTTCACAATTTGACATTGTCATCCTGGAATATGGCAATGAAGTGTCTTCCTACATGGTTGTTTAAGAATGAAAAGCCACACGCTCCATCAATTAGGGTTAGAAGAACTGCTGACAAACATATAACATGATAGAAATATAATAATCACTGCAATAATGTTACAATTAGTGTTATCATGGTACCAAAATTTCAGTATTCGGTACCAATAGGCCTACCAGTGAAAATCCACGGTTCTTGGTAGCAATTCCTTAAACCTGCTAAGAGTTATCCAGCCAAGAATAAGCCTAGAACAGCTTTTCTAACAGACTGATATTAATGACATAAATAGGGATGCACCGATCCTGATAACAGTATTTGGGTGTCGGTCCGATACTGTGCTCGTAAAACTACCCCGATACAACCGCACCCGATACCACTTTAGGGGCCGTTCACATATCACGTTTGTTGCGCGTACAGATTTATTTCAATTGTAGGCTATGCAAGATGAAAATATCTCAACATCTCATTTCAACAGGTCATGTGACAAAAACCAACCGATCAGCTTCGGCCTTTCCGTAACAACATCGAAAACTTGGCCGACCAGCTGATCATAGCTGTACAGGGCGGCTTTTTATTTCTCATCTCCATAAATATATCTAGTAGTAAATCTAATGCAAGGGCTAGAAATAAATAAATTATTTGCTGATACTTCCTCGTCATCATGGACAGCGTAGTTCGCACCGCTTTCTCCTTCTTTCCACAAGCGCTTGCTCTCCAGTGGCGTCTGTCGTTGCGTGTACGTTAACCATGAACAAAGACGTGCCGCGCCGCTTCTATTATGAGCGCGCATGCCGCATGTCTACATTTGAAATAACGAATTTGCACGCACAAAAAATGCGCTGTGTGAACAGCCTCTTATGGCAACGTGACATTAGCCTAATCCAAAATATTTCCATATGTGACTCTTTCCTCCTTCCTTGTCAACGAGTGGATTCAGAGCCACCGCATTAGCAGCGACACCGGTCGTCATGTCTCAGTGTTTTTATGAAGAGGACGCAACTGTGCACCTTTCGGACAGCGCATCAAGAACCGGATTAACCCGGTACTTCGGTACCACCGGTACTTAAAGGAGAACTCTGGTCAATTTTAACATTGAGCTCATTTTTTTGTAAATTTGGAGTGCTGTCAGTACAGAGAACAACGACAAAAATCGGTGTTGCCTACACCGTGTTATCCTCTTTTTAAAATTTGCACCCTGTTGACTTAAATGGGGCAAGTTTTAAACCTGCTTTTAGCCTCTTAACATCCTTGATGTGTCATTACAAGTGCACAGCCAATGTGAGTGATTCCTTCAGAGTGAACACGGTGAATCTGACTGCAGTAGATGTGAAAGATATGAATAAAAATGAAGTTAATTCAGCCAGCGCTCATACCTGTATTTATTTCCTGTTTTCGGTCGAAGTCCACAGTAGTCGATTGTCGAGTTCACACGCGTGATCATAGGTAACTAACTTAACTGCGCGAACTCGACAATCGACTACTGTGGACTTCGACCGAAAACAGGAAATAAATACAGGTATGTGCGTGCGCTGGCTGAATTATCATTTTTATTCATATCTTTCACATCTACTGCAGTCAGATTCACCGTGTTCACTCTGAACTTAAAACTTGCCCCATTGAAGTCAACAGGGTGCAAATTTTAAAAAGAGGATAACACGGTGTAGGCAACACCGATTTTTGTCGTTGTTCTCTGTACTGACAGCACTCCAAATTTCCAAAAAAATTTTCTCCTTTAAGAAAAGCTGGTACCGTAACTTTTTTAGTACCGACTTGGTACCGAAGTACCAGGTCTTTTGACAACGCTAGTTCCAATCATAGACTCTTAAACATGAGCCTATTTAAATTCAAACAGCGACTCGTCACAATAGGGAAGAAAAGACTAGCTTCTGTTTCATGCTGACTTTAAACTCAGCTTTGAAATTTATTGAGAACCCCTAACTTTAGGGTTAGGGGTTTGTTAAAATGCCTTGTGATGCTTGTCCTAGCAATCACTACCAATAAAAGGAATTACAGACAGTGTATGTACACAGCATACAAATGGCAAAAATAGGACTTCACACACATTCATTATGGAATCTCTTAAATCCCACAGCTACATGCATCTTAATTAGAGTCAAGGTCCTTATTAATTATATCTTTGTGTTCAATTATTGCCCTCCAGTCATTACAGCTGTGTGATTACAGAAGAATCATGCAGTCAGTGATGACAGGGTTCTGTAGCAAAGGCCTGCTATCAGTTTGTCTGTCCCTTTAAAACTCACCAAGCAACCTCAGTGTCCATGCAGTAACTATCATAACATTTCCAAACATTGCATTCAGTGTCCCATTAGTTGTGCACATTTATTTATAATGTTACTGTAAACTAAATGTTACTGTTTACTTCATAGTTATTGTCTGTCTAGTGGCAATATTTTTAAGGTCTGACAAGCTTTATTAGACAAATGAGTGAACAAAACAAACTGAAGAAGAGACCATAACAAGAGACTTCATGGAATGGCAAACACTAAAATAATGATAATTTATTATTATTTATTTTTTGCAGCCTAATGTTTATGATTATCCAACCTTTTTGGTTTTCAGCTTGCACACATTTTTGCTAATGGATCATTTACATATCAGACAGGTTTTTACTCCACTCAAAGTATATGCATATTTTTAAACCCTAAACTTGCATATACATGATAAGAATTGGATTGATAACAGAAAATTATGACAATGAAAGCAACTGTTCTTTTTTCAAACATCACATTTTGGCACTGTTCCAGGTTGTTCGTGACTGTGTAATTTAATACGAACCTGGGTTTATAGATTTACATACACGCAGGTGCACATCAAGTACATGTTTTGCAGTGCTAGAAAGATCAATGATGTTAATGATTGAATTAATGTGCTAGCATTATTAAAAAGCATTGTATTTGACTGCAACTGTAACAAAGGCATAAATATAAGCTTTTTGCCAAGCATGTCTTGGTTCATTGAACCGTAGCCTTCACTTCAACCTCGTGTTTGCATTCTCATCCTCTCTTTCTCTCTTCACTTCAGTCTGCAAGTATTTGCCAGTAAAATTAAATGGTAAAAATAGCTGTTGTGCTGGTCTCAAACACATCCCTTTGTTACTAGAAGCAGGTCATGGATACACAGCTCTGACCTCCTCTCTTACCTTCTATTTTTTTACTCTCACCAAATACAAATGCTTGCACAAAAAATAAAAAAATATATTTTATTATTATGTATGAGAGATGGGACGTGAATCTTATGTCAGTCTTATGTACATTTTACCTGTTAGTATTTGCATTATGAATTTAAAGAACACATGAAATCACTAGACGAACGTTGTTTTCTCTCCTTAGTTGATGCATTTCCCAACAAAGTGAATTTTTAGGAGTACACTATTATATGGATGAAGCTAACAGACATAGACCAAACAGATTTTCATTTCATAGTGTCTTTAAAAATCAACTAAATGCCCACATGAATGACTAAATTATTACAATGTTTCTTGCATGAATACAGAAATGTAATGTTGGCACAAGGGAAAGTGCAGGCTGTTCTGTCTCACTCTGTTCAATCTGCACATGTGCATAGAGGGAACATTAACAAGATGAGGCCAGATCTATGCTTTGTTTAATCAATCTTTATTTCTTTTACAGTTGCATTTATATGTATGTGTGTGTGTATGTGTTTGTATGTGTGTCCACAAAGTAAATGATAAACATTAACTGTTAACATACCGCTGCATCAGCAACAGTTCTGGCCGGACTATGCAATACAGCAATTACTTAAAATTGGTATCATGCCAATAATATCCTGTTAAGAAATGGCATGAGATGACATAAAACAGATCAAGATTTAACGTTGGCAAGCTTTCGTATGAGGTTGATGATGCCAGAGTGATGAACTATTAGAAAATTAAGGAATGACTTTGCCAGAAAAACCAAACAAATTCAGTACAGTACTCAACATTAGAGACTGCAAAGATACAGAGCCATGGAAGAGAGATCTCTCTAAGTGTGATAAAATATGCTAATTAATTCCATAAATTTAGAATTTGTTGGAGACCATGTGGAGGCAGGAAACATGGGAACAAGGCGTTATCTCCGCAGACAAGCCAAGCAGGCCATTTGTACAGAACTCATTGTGCTAAAACACACAGATGCCAATTTCAGTGTATTAACTGTGGTGTAATGTTTAATACGACAGTCACTACTGAGATCTATCTGAGCTGATTTTTACTGATCATCATAAAATTTGGCTTTTTTTTTTTTACTTTGATCAAAGTAGATTTTAACTGAATGATTTGCTGAAAATACACACTTTCATACAATAAATGGAGAAAATCCACAGCAGGATTTCCAGGTTTCCTTTTTTTCCCCGACAGATGAAAAAATAATAATAAACGTTAAGGTATGTGCCTATACAGAAACAAACTATATACTGTAGGAAATACTCATTGGCATATAAGCTGTGACAACCAGATCTCATGAGAAAATTAAAACTATTTCTGCTTGAATTTGTAGTTCATATGTTGTGATTTGTACAAAAATAAGGGTCCACCCCTAAACTTAACCTTCAGATTGTACTGAAACGTATAGGTGAAATTGTACGAATTTATAGGAATTGGCCAGAACGTAAAACGTATAAGTATGTGCTGGCTGTGACACCTAGCCGTGGTCTCCCCTGCCAGAGTTCAACAGCACCAACTGTCACTAGTAGTCTCTTCAACCCACCACTAGAAACCAAAAAAAGCTTCTGTGTATTTCTTCCTCAAACACACGCAAATGAATTGAAAGAACCATGAACTCGTGTTTGCAACACTGTTACTATTAAAAGGAAATTAGTTATGTAACAGAACATACACAGTTGCAGAAGACCCACATTTCTCTAGGGGGCCAAAGAGTCTTACCTTGACACTGGAAACCTTGCTTGCCGAAACCCCTGCAAAAGAGGCGAGACTGTGTGAGAAATTACAGCACAGAAAGCAAATCTGGACGCATTCCTCTGCGCGCAGCAGCGAGACGCGCAGGCGCGCGCCATATTCCGCAAAATCCATCTCTAAGGATGATGATGGTGATGATGGCTTTATCATAGCGCGAGGAATTTCATTCTCGTGATAGACACTTTAACATGTTTCCTTAATGAAGAGAAGAGCTTAAATAAATGTGCTATAAATGACCCAAATGCGTAAACATACAAATGCATATAAATATCTTGTAGAGGTGCAGCAGTGCGTTGGACTCGTTGCGCGAAGCGCTTGTCTTTTCCGTCGGCGTCTTTGTTCAGTGTTGACACCACTGCGGATGTCTGAGAGTGTTCAAACGTTTTAGTGTTTTTCCTCTCACGAGCATCAAGTGAGTCACCTGTGCCCTTCGCAGCCGTGTATATACAACAACACCTCAACGTCCTCCAATACTCACCAGATAAAGTCGGTGCAGTGGCTGCAGAAGGTCGGTTGCTTGAAGAAGCGAGCGATGAACTTGTGGTTCTTCACTTCGTGCACGTTCTTCTGCCTCAGCGCGCCCTGCCTGGCGAAGCCTCGCGCGGCCCCCTCGCCCTCGACAGCCGCTGGGTCGGCCATGATGGGGACGGAATGGATGTAGTGGGTAGAAATCTCCTCGACTTGTAGCCTGTGCCGCTGAGGTTGAACGGGGTCTTTCTCGGCTTGCGCTTCGCTTCCCGGTTGGTCGGCGCGCGCGCGCACACGCCTGCCTCTCCCCAGCTGACTGTTGTGGTGGTGGAGCGCGCGGGCAGCGGTGCTTCAGAGAGACTGTAACCACGCCCCCCTTCGTACGGCCGTTTTGAATGACTGTTGCGGTTGAGAGACACATTTGACAAACCCGTTTAAAAATCACTTCCAATGAAACTCGTTAATTGTTTGTTAGTGATCTATCGAGCGCCAGACGCACAGCACTTGTTGATTTGGCGCATTGCAAACATTTATCATCATGGCAACCGTAGCTTTCTGCCAAAATGCTTAAATAATAATATTAACATTAATATTTGTAACTACTGAATTGGAACTGTGGTGACACGAGGTTTCTGGAAAGCTTTGTACGCTCACTGAAGGAGTTCCCATAAATGAGCAATAAATGGTTCTATATTAAAATTTATATTATGCAGTATACTTTAGTTGAAAGTCGTGTTACCCTAATTGTGTGGGTAATTGTGCTAAACTTTCAGTAAACTTGAAGAATTTTCAGCTGCCAGTTCTTTACATTAAAGTTTTATCCAGTGTACAATAGAAACAACTGTAGTATTTTGGCTGAAACCTTTTACAAAATGTTTAAGCATTCATGTAGAACAACCCCAAGGTCATGGGTTCGATTCCCAGCGAATGCATGAACTGATAATTTGTATATACAAATATAGGCTACATGTTTGGTCTGTCAGATGGCGGCTAATAGACTATATCCCATATTGTGCAGTCTTTGTGGGTTCAACAGAAGTACATGTGAAAGTAATGACTCTCCCAGTCTGGCTAACCATGACATTTTAATTTTTAATTTTAATTTGTTTTTATATATGGAAAAACTTTTGTGAATGTTTTAACAAATTTAACATGAGAATCACCTTCTAATTCAGGTGACACATGTAATTTATTAACGTTCATTAACACAATAATTCCAGTTAAACACAATTCCAGTTTAAGATAATATGTGGAATACTTAAGAACTCAATTCAGCGTATACTGATGCCTCAGGGACCTTTTCCCTCATGATGAACTCACTGGAGGACAGTCTTTAAACTTCTTGCAGGAACTTAAGGATTCAATTGTGCGTGAAGCTTCAGCTTTAAGATTCCGAAGTCATGATGAAATCTTAGGAAACCTTATAAGTTATTCAAAGATAGTCTGGTTTGAAATGGTTAAACTGATGAGCCCCAAAAGGCATCTCATGTATCTTTTCTTTTTAACTGTTTTATGTAAGTGAGACATGTTTTCTGAGAACTTCTGGCACTCAAACCAGTATAATCTGTTTAAAATAACACAAGCTTTGTGCCTGTTTATGCAAATCACTTCATAATATGTGCAGAAGAGGTGGTAACTAGTTTCTAAGGAAGACTATTTTCATGCCTGAGCACATTTGTTCTTAATTTGTTTTTTAAACTGATGGCTTGGTTGTTTTTCAGGCCGAGTATGTTATGTTCACTTGAATAGATTCTTTCTGAAGGAGTAGCACTTACATAAGAATATAATTGTTCGTTTTGCTTTCCAGCAGCATTTGATGCAAACATTGTGGCTGAAGCCGTAAGATGAAGAGATTCAATACATTGATCGTGACAGACGCAAAACAATCTGATCAGTCTCTTGATGGCGGGGGTTTTTTTTTCCGCGATACCTGTAGTAGATTCATTTTTGTTCCCCAAAGGACCTTTCAGTGAACAGTTCTTAAAAGAAACATTTTAAAAATCTAAAGGACACTTTCACACTATAAAGAACTTTTGTGGAATGGAAAGGTTCATGGATGTTAAAGGTTCTTCATGGGCCCATAAATGCCAACAAAGAACCTATATTTTAATTGTAGTGCATGGTCTATGATCTAAACCAATTCCATCCCTAGTGGTGACTAATGAATAAGAGTTCATTCAGTTCGCCATTATGCCCTTGAGAAAGACACTTAACCCCAGGGACCATCAATGGGACTGTCCACGCAATTATTGTTCAAGAGCAAAGCATAAAATGACTGAATGAGGAACATCTGAGACCTTCCACTTGTTCTTTCACTGTTGCAACAAGTTCCCCTTTCCATTGACTTTAAATCTGCCATTTAGCAGATGCTACAACATAAGAGATGAATCCTTAAAAGGAGACCAATTCCATCCAGAAGTTGACCCACAGATGTCTGCAAATGAATTAATGTATATGGGTGACCGGGGCTAGTTGTCACACTGGGAAGTGTTTATAAATATAAATTGTACACAGAAATTGATATAAGAAATTTTCACTAGAGTGAAAAGTGTGAAAATAAAAATGATCTGATGGAATTTGATTCTTCGCTGGGTCAGTTGCTGACCAATGAGCTTACTGTATCATACGCATAATTCACACAAAAGATCTCCCCAATGAGACTTTTCTTCACATCATCCAACCTGACAGATGAGATCATTGTTAAATGCTGCTGATCCTGAGATCCTCTGATTTTAATGACAAGTAAAGACTAGCAAATACTTCTGGAGCCAAATAATAAAATTCTCACGCAGTATGTTCACTAATATCTCGCTGATGAACCCACTAAGGGTCACCGGTGAGTTTAATGATAAGGACACCGACTGTGATCACATTATTTAAACATGCAATATTTAGTCAAAGGTTACAGTTCTTTGACAACACTAATATGTATGACCCTCACCAATCACCAAAACCTTTTTCTTTGAATCACTTGAATTGGCAACAAAAGCATTTGATACAGTCATCCGCCATCTGCTCAGCTCCACACTGGTACAAGATGGAGATCTTGTGATTTACACTTCCAAATCATTGCACAAATTTTCTTTGGTTTGGGTTTCATTCTCAGAACAAGCAGATTTTATTGTGAGAACATCAGAGAAATAGTGAAATAACAGGTGAAACAAACACTCTGATCTGGTTTTTACCACCTAACCAGGATTCTCACTGATCAAATACAGTATGAGTTCACAGATAGCAATTACTGTAGTTCCTTCAAAGTGTAAACTCTATCTTAGATGACAAATCTTAAAACATCCAACAGGTGGCGACAAAAACCGTGAAATAGTATGTAAAAGCTGTCATTTATAATAGTAAATCATGAGACTTCCTGAAAAAGAGATCTGAAAAACAGATTGTTCAATATAAGAAATCTAAAAAAAAAAAAGCAAAAATTTACCCTTAAAAGCAATGACTGGACCGTTTAAATACTGCTTGATTTCAGAACTCTTTATGGCAAGTTACTTGAATTAACGTTTTGTTATGTAATTTTTATTTCAGTACATATCTTAAAGGAACTACTAATAAGAAATGTTTTATAGAATGTTGTTTAGCAGCTTTAAATATAAATTATTTATCAATATACCGGTAAATAGTTTGTTTGAAAATATCATATTTACATCCCGATTTCCAGAATATTTTTTTGTAAAATGGCATAAAACCAAGAATCTGTGATTCCGTTAATTCTCTTGATCCTTTATTTACTGACAAAGGTGTTTTCACTGACCAACTTCATTGTATTTTGCTAAACAAATTTAGATTTTGATGGTTCCAACACTCCAAAAAGTTGGGACAGAGGCAAAATAAAAGTGAAAAGATTATAGAATATCCAAGTTAAACAGTTTTGAAACAGTCCACTATAAGCAGGTGTCTTGGTAATAGGTAAGGGTGTCGTGTTTGGGTAGGAGCATCTACTGAAGACTCAAAGATTGGTCATGGCTCATATTGTGGTTTTTCACCATCTACCGTGCATAATATTGTGAAAAGATTCAGGGAATCTGGAGAAATCTCTGGCTGTGTATATAGGGCAAGGCAGGAGATCTCTGTTAAGTGCGTGACCTTTGAGACCTCAGATGGCATTACGCGAGAATCCGTCATGCTACTCTGTTAAATAGCCACAAGCTCATCTCAGAATGTCCAAAAGACAGTGCAAATGTGTGCTGTGGTCAGTTGAGTCCATGTTTCAGCTTGTTTTTGGGAAAAACAGACAAGTTCTCAGACCCAAAGACGAAAGGGACCATCCAGATTTTCATCAGCGACAGCTGTAAAAGCAAACATCTGTCATGGGGGCGCATCAGTGGAAACAGCATGGGTGACTTGCTTATGTGTGAAGGTATACCATTGATATGGAGGCGTATATTAGAGACTTGGACTGCCATTAAGATGACATCTTTCCTGGGAAGAAAGACAATGCCAGGCCTCATTCTGCACGTGCTACAACAGAGTGGTGCTTGACTGACTGCCTGTAGTCCAGATCTGTCTCCTATTGAAAATGTATGGCCCATCATGAAGAGGAGAATCAGACAACTGACCACAGATAGTTGAGCAGCTGTCTTGTATCAGGCGAGAATGAGCAAACATTCCTTTTTGCAAAACTCTAACAATTAGTATCCTCAATTCCCAAACTATTAAAAAGTGTAATTAAAAGAAAAGGTGATGTGACACAGTGGTAAACATGCCTCTGTCTCAATTCGTTTAGAGTGTGTTGCAGCCGTCAAAATGTTTACAGAATAGCCTACAGTTAAATTGGTCAGTGAAAACATTGGAAATCTTTCTCAGTTAAATAAAGGTTTGAGAATTACCAAATCATAGATTATTGATTTGAATAAAAGGAAATCATCATTAGAGAAAAGGTTCAGTATTTGATTTTATAATAGTTCATTTTTGCTATCACTGCAAAGGCTCACTGTCACATACATTAGTGTATTATTCAATCTAAAATGATTCAAGTAACAGAAAATTGCTGAACTGATAATGGCTGAAATGATACTGGAGATCAACAGTTAGTCATTACAGGTAATTAAATAACATTTAGATAACAGCCCATTGTCAAAGCTCACGTTACACAAACATATTCAACTGATAACACATGGCCTTATAAATGCGGTCATTTTAATGAAATGTGACACTTTAAACTTCCCAAATGTTATATTGCATTATGCATCAGTTCTATTTTTAGTTTCTAATTCGAATTTCTACCTAACTTCACATTTTCATTTACAATTTTTAAATGTCATTTTTTCCATCTAATATTTATATTTTATTTCAGCTTCATTTCAATTAATCATTTTAGTTACAAAAACAACAATGTATACAGTAGGCCTGCAAATAAAAATAAATCTGAAAATGCATCATAGAGATATTGCGTTTTGGTAGTTAGCCAGTTTTATTGGTCATTGGACCAGTTTTGGGCTAGTTTTGAGCGGGCTGTATTTGTCACGCAAACCTGGCAAGCCTTCATGAGGCGTCAACATTCATCTCTCTGAAGGGCGGCTTTCAGATTGCTCCAGAACTCGCCTCTCTTTTCCTCATCCTCGGGCCACTCCAGATACGTCCTGGAGTTCATAATCTTCCGCAGCTTGCAGAAGCGCTTGGGGATGGTCTCCTTCTTGATTGGCTCTAGAAGTACTAGGACAGCGGAGTCATTGTGCTCATCGACTATGCGGAAATGTGAGAAGTCCAGTTCGTAACGACACCATTCGCTGGTAACAAAGTGCTCAGACAGAACAAAGAGAGTCCGATGGCTCTTCTCAATCGAGTCGATGATGTTGTCCACGATCCAGCGGCCCGGCCGGAAGTCCCGTTTGTGCAAACACAGGGCGAACGAAGGCTGAGCGCTCTCCAGCTCTGGAACGAGGATCTCCTCGACCCACTCAGCGTCATGTTGACTGTAGGATACAAAAGCGTCATAGCGGAGCTCTTCGGACAGTCGACCAACTGCAGGTTTTCGTTTGGCTTGAATCCATGCTTTAGTCATCTGCAGGTACCATACAACGTGAAGCTTATGGCAGGTGACAACAATAAGTCCAAGCACTATGATGATCACAGAACAAAGCACCGAGACAGCAGGGATCATATAACACTCGAAGACTGACAATCTGACGCTTTCAATGGCATAACCTCTGAGAGTGAATGGAGTGTCGCACACATAATTGCAACGACCATCGCGAAGTGTGATGAAATGGCCAACATCTTGATTGAAGAAAGATACAAACTCGCAGGAGCACACAAAATTGTTGTTACCCGCCTCCAAGTATTGCAGGTTTTGAAACCTCCTCAAAGAGCTCCCGTTGAACATGCGCAAGGCGTTCCTTTGGATAAGCAGCGTATGGAGCCTCGGAAGTAATTCCCCCTGTGGTAGTTTCATAAATCGGTTGCCTGTCAATATAAGTGTAGTAAGTTGAGGAAATCTTTGGTTGAAAACCATCAGATTATTTTCGCTGAGATCCAGAACCGTTAAGGTAGAAGGCAGACAAGCAGTCATCGTATGTAGCTTTGTGCTGGAAAGGTTCAGAAACCTGAGAGTCGCTGGCCAGCTACACTTTTCTGGCATGGAAACAAAACTATTATGACTTAAGTCTAAATATATGAGCCTCTTAAGATTAGTTACCAACCGAGACATCAGCCCAAGAGATTTTAATACGTTCTGGCTCACATTTAGGGTGTTGAGGTTTTGATATGCGCCAAAACCTGTAAATAAGGTCGGTTCGATTGTCAGGTCTGACAGGAGATTTTGACTAAAGTCCAAGTATTCAATCTTTTTCAGCAAAAAAGTCGTTTCCCGAGGAATGACAAACACTGTGCTGTTGATCACAGACACCTTATGGAGATGCATCAGGAGAAATCCCAACTGGGTCATGCTACTAAACCTAAAGAACCCTTGGATGTCAAGATTACATATGTAGGCAGTATGTAAGTCTTCATAATGTGTGTACGAAGCATTCTGCCACCACCCATTACCAACTAAAAGTACATCTTTGAGACCAAAATAAGACAAATGAGAACCATCCATGACCTGCAATAAAGAGGTGAACGCTTCATCGCTTGTGCTGCTATTTTGGAAACTCAAGCTTTTAGTCCCACCTTCTTTCGCCGCTTTGAAGGGTTCTGTCGAAGTGCTCGTTATGAGTGTGACATCTTTGATGGTCAGAAGAGTTTCAGGGTGGGAGACATCTTGAAGAACCTTAGAGACAAGTTCTGGATCGTTCTGAAAGAGATTCTGAAGGCTCAAAGAGACTAAACCGATGGGACGGGCTGCTTTCAAGCTCCCGCTCTCATACGATCTCAGGTTACTGCCAATAAATGTCATCTCCTCCAGATGAGTGAGCCCTTCTAAGCCATTCTTGTGTACCTTCCTCAGCGATGGACTACCAAATCGCAGCGTCCTCAAGTTAATGAGAGACTGGAAGATGGAAGAAGGTCCCAAGGTGGAGTATGGGTTTCCTACAAGGTTCAATTGCTGAAGAGATTTTAGCTCATGGAACCAAGACGAAAACAGTTTTTTCAGGTTGTTTAAGGACAGATCAAGAACTTTCAGATTACGTTGAGATTTGAATGCCTCCTTGTGTATAAACATGAGCTTGTTCTTATGCAAGTTTAGGGTTTTCAGTGCAATATAAGGGCTGAGATCATTGATGTCAATTGACATAATTTGATTGAAAGACAGGTCAAGGCCAAGAGCATTCGCTGGAACCTTTGGAACCTGTTGGAGTTGATTTGAGGAGCAATTGCAAAAATAATTCTGATCACATTTACATGTCCAAGAGTACTCAAAGACTTGAGCCAAAATCAACATAAAAAATATCATGGACTCCTTCGCACCCAAGAGTCTCATCCTGTAAAAAGAAAAATATAAAAATATATATACTTTTATTCAGTAAGGATGCATTAAATTGATCAAAAGTGATAGTGAAGACTTTTGCATCACTTTTAAAAAGTTATATTTCAAATAAATGCTGTACTTTTGAACTTTCTTATCATCAAAGAATCTTGAAAAAGGCGTATAATTCAGCGAATACAAGAACAGAAAAACAGAAGTTCTTCATTTCCAAAATAGTCAGTCAATCAATGCACTCTCTTTATATCTATATATAACCTCTATAGTACAATCGCAAGCTGACGTTTGCAGTCGAATATTAAGGTGTTTCCAGTTCTGCATATTCCAAGACAGAAAAAATTGAAACAATTACCTGACTGCTAATATTGTGTCTGCTCCTCTTTTGTACGCAAACTGCAGTTTGTCAGTAGTCATAATAAAGGAAAACAAACAGAATCAAACATGCAAACATAGTCTGAGTCACAGGAGGTAGTGAAACTGAATTGCCTGATTGAAACTTACAAAATCATTTCTCTTTTTTCAGCAGCATTATTTTAGGGAACCATCCCTATACAGACCAGTCTCAGAGCATGTGTATGTTATATTTACATGCTGCACATGTAGGTGTAGTTGGGTAATAATTTTTCAGACCATCTCAGAATGTCTTACACAGCTTTTATTCAAATAGTTTTTTGTAAAACTATTTCAGACATATGTTTTTATGTTCGCTTCACCAAACACTGCATTAGAATTAAGGACACAAAAAGAGGAAGTTAGCCTTTTCATGCAAGGCATGACTTTAACTTTACCGCTATAAGCATCACTTCGCATCTCTTGTGGTTATTGCAGGACACACCCAGTGCTCCACATAGCAGCTTTAACAACAGTCGGTTGTTGTATACTCGTGTGCAATAAAAATGAGTCAAGCCAAAAATGGCAAAATATTTAGTGGTCTTTTACTGGTCTCAACCATTTTAAACCACAAATCACTGGTCAGGAAATTAGCAAAAGTTGCACAAATACTGTAGATAAAGTAACTTGGCACGGAATAACCTTCCCCAACTTGCAGACAGCTTTTTACAGGAAGAAGAGTCAGTTGTTCCACTCAAAATTAATGGCTTCAGACAGTTCATGAGTAGTTGAGAAATGTCTCCCAGTTCGTTTAATGTGAGACCAAAATATTCAAGATATGGTTCAAATCTGGTCTCTGACCAGGCCAAAACATGAGCCTGATGGACTTGTTCTCAAGCCATGTCTTGGTTGTCTTTGCAGTTTGGACAGAAGAATAACATCCGATCATTTCTCTTCAGATAACAACTTTTCATTTGTGGAAAGCAAGCCATTCTGCAATATTCTCCTATTCTCCAAAGCATTAAATTACTTTTCACAGTGAAGTAGTTCACCAATACCAGCAGCGTAAAAGGCTGTGGCAATGACACCTCTTCCTTCATGCTTCCCCTTAAAAGAAGTTTTTCCAAGTGTGCTATTAGTATACTTCTTTTAAACTAAAAATAAGTATACTCTCAGTCTACTTTTTTATGTACTTCTCAGAAAAATACGTTGTTCTTCTCTGAAATATACTTAAAATATACTGAAAGAAAAGTCTTAGTATATTTGGATTATATGACTATAATTTTTTTGATCGAGATATATTTAAAAGTATAATTAAGTATTCTAAGTATACTTGGCTTGTAGTTGTGTTTACTCTTTTGATTGAGTAGCCTATTAAATACTTTTTCACATAGTTTTACATACTGTCTTATAAACTTACATTGTTTGAAAATATTGATTTATAAAAAAAACTGATATTTTCCTAATCCTGAGTGAGAATTCTTGTGTAGGCTAGTCCCCTACTGTAGGAATTTACTTCAAATCTACTTTACTCTTTCCCCGCCATTGACTGAATTTTCCAGCTTTCGGTGTTTTCACTGTTGTACAGCGCTATACGCAGTACAGGATCTCCGGATCAAACACAGGTGAAGAAGAAGCTGAAACAAGTGATAGAAGATTGCTCACGCAAATGTAAAACAAATGCGATCATCAAACACTCAACAGCAAAACTGCCAAATGTTAGCGAATGAAATGTCGACCCATGAAGAGGAAACAACTGTGAAGCTTTGGGAGTGTTGATAGACTCGATCTACTCAGTGTTTTGATCATCGTTCTGAATCCCATTGGATTACCCATCCCAGATGCAGTAATACAAATGAGAAATGTAGATGTGAACTAGTTGTGCACTTAAACTACTACTAAACGTTTATACTGTAAGAAAAAGTGTACCACTTATAGTACACTTAAACATAACCATTTGTATACTAAAAAGTGGGTCAATTTAGTCCCAAAATAGTACAATTACAAGTTTACTACTTGATATTAGTATACTTTAACATAAAATATACTTGAACTACTTACTTTTTTTAATTAACTTATAGCCTATACTGTATTCTTTTTCATAAGGGTCACTGCGGTATGCATTTATTATTTTATTTCTCAACAGATTTACAAAGACCCTGGAGCATCACCATGCAACTCGTGTTTCATTGTGATTCTTACTTCACACACAACTTCCCATATTCTATGACTTTTTAAGTATAGCGCATCTGCTCACATTTTGTTTTTTAATTTCCTGACCAATAATTTGTGGTTTAGATTAATTAAAAGCTTACTGTTAAGCCATTTTGGGCTTGACCCTTTCTTTTGTATGTGTGTATATTATATTTTATAATATAATATAAAATACATATTTGATATTTTCTAATAAAATAAAACAAAATAGAAGAGTCCTGTGGTGAAATACTGGGATCATCATGCTTATAATATTACACATTTAAATAAAAAATTGCAATATCACAATATGAGTTCTTTGTATCTGCTCTTGCAGGATATTAAATGTCAAAAAGCCTTCTCTTTTTGACCTTTTTGTTCCTCTGGTAAAAGACAATCTAAAATTTCAAGAGGACTCCTCCCTTGTGTCACTATAAGTGACAGGTGAAAAGAGGCATAAGCCTATATCAGACATAAACAACTACCTCAATTCATTTGGGAAACATGAAGGCTTCCTGCTTCAGTTGATTTGAACTGTTGGCAACACAACAATCTTTCTGTATTGTTTCAATTTTAGATATACAGTACACTGGCAAAATTAATATGTCATGTTTAGTGTAAACATGCAGACTCCTATATATGAGTTGAAAAGAGAAGTGCATGCAGAGGGCATAACTAAGTTATTTTACTACAAGTATCACAGCCCTCTTGGATAGATAAAACAGAAGAAAGCGGAACATTTATTTATAAGTATAACTTTTGGACCTGTTTTACGCTAATGAATCAGAAAGGAAACCTTGCAAGCAGTTTATGTTAAAAAGTGTGCATCAAATCATGATAATCTGGTCTCTAGAAACGTCTTTTCTTATAAGTAAATCTATGGGATTTTATCTGCTACCAGGCCAAAACCGAAAAAGTCTGATTACTTAGATAATAACTTACATCTCGCCTCAACAAGAAACAAGTTTTTAAAAAAAATTATGTCTGCCGCAAATGGTGCAGGACGAGTTATGCTCTTAAGTTTATTACTTACAAAACCCCAATCATACATGATCAATAATAATTTATTCATGTGTCTAATGTTTTTAATTTTCTCAGAACAAATGTGTAAACATCCAAATGCAAAGGATCATTAAAGGGATAGTTCACCCAAAAATGAAAATTCTGTCATCATTTACTCACCCTCATGTTGTTCCAAACCTATATGAGTTTCTATGTTCTGTTGAACACAAAAGAGGATATTTTAAAGAATGTTGGTAATCAAACAGTTGACGGTAGCCTTTGAGTTCCATAGGAAAAAATAGGCCTATTATGGAAGTCAGTGGCTACCATCAACTGTCTGGTTACCAACATTCTTTAAAATATATTTTGCGTTCAACCAGGGGCGGATCTAGAAAAATATTTATGGGGTGGCGAGAGGGGGGCAGGAATTTTTGAGGGGTGGCACCATATGGCAGATGTATATATACTTAATTTAATCACAGTTAAATAACTTTTAATTCATTGCTGCCAACTGGGGTGGCAGCAGGGGTGGCAAGGCTTTCTTTCAGGGTGGCATTTGCCACCCTATGCCACCCCGGTAGATCCGCCCCTGCGTTCAACAGAAGAAAGAAATTCATACAGGTTTGGAACAACATGACGGTGAGCAAGTGATGACATAATTCTCATTTTTGGGTGAACCATACCTATATGGGATAATTATGTCAGTTATCACCACAGTATATTGCAGGCTAAACCTTAAACAAAGGATATTCTGGATCTGGGAAATGGAGAGTAATTGAGATAAAAAAATAATAATTCACTATTTCCTTGGGGAAGACATTTTTACCAGAGGAGACATTATGTCACTATATAGTTTGCAGGAGTCACATTTGAGGAAGTTAAATAAAAGCAGTTAAAAAGATTCCTATTGGTTACCACATTGGCTCGATAACTTCCTCGACCTCGGTTAGCACCATAGGGTTAGCACGTAAGTTGAAAACAGTTGACCATAAATTCGAACGCGGTCGCTTTAACCAGTTTGCGTAACCACATCTAAGTCCCGCCTCCAAGTCTGCCAAGTCTGCAGCCATTGGCTCAAAGTCTACGTTAGGGGAGTTTTAATTGGATGCTTAAGATGCCATTTAAAAAGTCCGGAACTAAATGCAGCTGTAAACAACCGAAGCGTGTCCTTGTAGATACAGTTGAGGTTTTATATACATTTCAAGAGTACACGTTTTATAATTTTTTTTTTTTTGTGCTACAGTCATGCCGACATCCCCCGTGAAGACACGAATTCCACTGACAAGTTTTGGTCATCTTATAAGCGAAGTGAAGGTAACGTTACATAAAAAATAATTCATTGTTCAACATATCGCAGCCATGCATGCTGTCATATCAAATCAATAAAATATAAAGTATAAATATATAAATAAATATAAAGATATGAAATATATCCCCTTGTCCTTCATAAAAACATGAGAAAGTGTCTTTACCATTATATCAAGAGTTGCTTACAAATAAGCCTAGGCTACATCTAAATAATACACTAAATACAGTATAATGAAAATGCCATATGCATATTATGCCTATTCAGTACCATGGTATACATAAAAGTATGATATTACCACCTACCAATTAATGTATTTTCATAGTGAGAACGGAAAAGCGTGCGTGGGGATCTCCTTTTGTCATTTAAAAAAAATGTTTTGGACATGGTGTCAAATCTTGATATTTTGTAATGTGTATTTTTATGACAGAGACAGCTCTTCGGGATTGAAGCACCAACCCCAACAGAACTGACTGGATGGAGGAAACATTTTAACAGCTACACAATACAAGGGCGCAGAAACGTAAGATCAGGTTTCTCATTACTGAAGAATTAGTATTACTAATTGCCTTGTCAGTAAGAGCATGTCAGATTGTTGATTGATCAAAGACAACAGTAACATCAGTAACAACTCCTGCTCACGTCACCACTTTGTCATTGTGTAATTTTCTTTCTCCCACTTATTCCCTTTTCCAGTTTGTTCTTGCCACATATGGTATTCTTGCACTCACAGCTGCTGCCTACATGCTGAGACGCAGCAGCAGGAAGGAGGAACATGAAACAGCATCTGCCTCCTCATAAACTAAAATGGAAAGTCTGGGGGGGGGGGTAAAAATACAATAAAATATTTCTGATCACTATATGGGAGGACTGTGGTTAATGAAACTTATGTTTCTCTACATGTCACCGGCCAGATGTTTTCTTTCTTTATCACGCATACAGATTGTCGTTTTAAAAAATGATTCAAGTTGCAATGTTTTAACCCATTAGTCATTTGCCAGTAGAGTGCAGTGTAAGCTTATTGTCAAGTACATTTCTTGGAAGCGCTTTGCTTTATCTGTTCAACAGGCAAATTTCGTGGTTATTTTACAGCTGTTGATTTTAGGTTAGTGAAACTAGGAGCGCAGATGGGGGACGTTTTCCTGTAAAATGAAATGTTCAGAAATTATTTCAGAAATAACTGTTCTGTTGTAATATATCTTTTTTTCTGCTTTTTGTTTCATTTTAAGTTAATAATGGTCGTGCATCATTCTGAAAGTGAAGCTTAATTTAAATCCTGCCGATTTCATTTCTGCCTACAATATTCCATTATTATGCCAATCAACTCATGACTGAAAAACTACCCCTTTCCTTTAACAATCCAAATTTCTGCCATATGATTGGTTTCCTCTTTTAGACAGGGTATACTATTCAATTTGCATCCAGTGATTTTCAAATAGTTAAACATGAAGTGATAGTTAAAGTGCTAAAGTGAAACTGAAATGAAAGCACACCTGAATACAGGTCATCCGTTGTGATGATTTTTTTCTCCTGTGAAGAAAGAGCAGTATTAACCAGCCGTAGTAATTTGTGAATGTGCAGGTGCTGTGGTACATCAGGCAGTTGATGTCAGTGGCACAAATGTGGGGCTCATTTCAATGGTAAAGCTGCTTCAAGTGGAAATGTATGTTTGGACTCATCTGCAGTACAGTGCAAGGTATTATTATTATTATTTTTTAAATTTGCAAACAAAACGTGAAAAATATATAAATGAAAATAATGAATGCTTAATTATGTTTTAAGCAAACACATACTTGTTAAAGATATTTTAATACTGGGAATGGATTTGGGAGTGTTTTCTGATGTTTCTGATGCCCTGAACCTAATGTATGATGAATTGTTCCAGGGATCTCTTACATTCTGCCTTGCCTGTCAGGGATATATTTAACAGATGTTTTTAGAGATGGTCTGATTAGAGAGTCAGAAGTAATCTTAAAGACATCTATAGAGTACAGCATCTGTTTACAGTCAAAAGTGTATGTATGTATCCATTTATTAGTGAATGCTGCTCAGTTTATTGTGCAATAGTTGTAAAAAAAAAAAAATCACATTAATTTTTCACAATTAAATTAGTATTTAGGTATTTTTCTGTTTTTAGCAATAATCTTAAAAAAATAAATCTTAGATGCTATAGGCTATAATATTGACTTGCATTTGCACTAAAGGATGATCTGTGTTCTTTTAGTTTATTTATAGTGTAATTTCTACAGAGTCTATGGAAAATAACATTGCGTTTCGTAAATGTGTGGCTCATATTTATCTGTCATATGTAATTCACGGTGTCTTTAGGGTTACAGTCTTAAACAATAAAAGTAAGCCAGGGATAAGACATGATACTTTTAACCCTTAAGCTGCAAAGCCATATGAGTTGGAGAAGATCACGTGATTTAAAGTAAACCAGTGCGTCCAAAGTGAAAGTGAAACAAAAGTGCACACTTAATAGCAGGCAAAAATAATTAATTAGCAAGTATTGACTCATTTCAGTCAGTGATTATTCTGCAGTTGTTTGCTTTTATCAGGCTTTTTATGTGCATTATTTGCTCAAATCGCCACGATCTTCGCCATTTTGAAGGCATTGAAAGAGAGTGCTGCCAAAATCCAACCGCATTCCTACATCCAGGATTTCTCTTGGCACGCTACCAGAGAGTGATGTAAATAAGATACGTTTGGATACATTGAGACACAATGTCCTTCATCCAAACAGTTCTAGGAATAAATGTCATCCATCAGTCTCTGATGTGCAACAGGCGAGACCGCCTTTTTAAAATGTTTGTGCAAACTTTCGCTTTCGATATATTCTTTTGTAATGGTCATCCTGAATCGGGTAACAACTAAAAATGTAGCATCGCAGGAAATCTTTACACAGTTCTGGAGAAGTCTGGGTTAGTCAACATCAAACTGCATTTGCGGTAAGTTGGCTCGTGGTTTTATGTCCGAGACCGGACAGCATGGAGGTGTTTCTTTCACCTTTAATTTCACAGTGACGTTCTCCATGTAGGCTATTAGACACCGTTTTATGAAAACATTTGCAGTAGAAATGTAACTTAATGGTTATTCTGAAACATGTATGCCTATACGTGACAGATAATCGAAAATTCGTTTAGCCTGTTTTACTGGAGAAACGTTTACTTTTTCATTTGGAAGTTCTTTCGAGATAACATATAGCCTAGGCTACTTGTATTTCAGATAAAGGCAGGGGCTTCACTTTTCCTCTGCTAACGGTTACAACCAACGCGTTTGTCTATAAAGAAGTTATAACATCAAGACATTCAAAGAATTATGTAGCCGACCAAAGAAAATTAAATATATGATTTTTAAAATATGCTTAAAAAATAAAATGTATTGATACAAATACATTTTTAAAAAATATGTAAAAAGTTAAAATCTAGCTATAGTGATTCTAAATGGCATCGTTCATCATACATTTTTCTTAAAATGTTTGTAGCCTACCATTTTCTACTGGTTTTTGATTTACAAATGTGGTGTCACCACTGCCTAACCATCAAGTAAAAAGTACTAAAATATACTTTCACTTTGGGTACAGTAGTCATCAGTGTATAAAGTAAGTTAATTTAAAGGCTAATTAAAATTATATCAAAATTACATTCTAAGGGTTACCCCATTTGACCTGAACAAAATGTGGCTTTAAAAAAACTATTTGATACACAGTCATGAGAGGTCTGCTTTTCTGTTTTATGGTATTTTTATCACAACAATCACTTGGCATAGTTTGTTGGTTATGCCACGCTGACTTTGATTTGGCTCACAAAACAAAAGTATAGCCTATATTAAAAAGATTTTTAAAACAAAAAGTTCTTTATATTTTTTTTTTGTCTCAAGCATCATGTGCTTATAAATAGTCAAATTCTTTTTGGTTTCTGTTTCCAAGAATTTTACTTAACCCTCTGGTGATGCTCGGCAGTCAAAAATGAGAGATTTTTTTTTTTCAGTGAAAAAAGTACTATATTTTTGTTCAATAATGTTTTTTATTTACTATTTCGTATTTCTAGGGTATTTTTATGGTACCAAATTATATTTATGTAATAATTATGATCCATTTATTACCTGATAATCTTTTCTTTTTTTTTTTGCATAGACCTGAAAATTAAATTTTCCAACTTGAACTGTTGTAAATCTTGAATGCTTTGGAGCACAGACTAATTTTAGGTTTCTTTTAAAAGAAGACTTGGCAGATTATTGTTTAAGTGAAAAAAGTTTTAAAAAAGTGATTTTTTTTTTTTTAAGTTTAAGTTTATTATTATGAAAAATGCATAAAATGCTATTTAAAAATTGTATATGAATATATATGTTCCAAAATATGAATAAATCTAAACAAGTTGTGTTCCAAATTTGAGGTGGATTACTCAAAGGAGCTTTCAGTAAGATTTTTGTTTGGACGCAGTACCAAACGTTTCCACAAGATGAAATTCGCTTCCCATTAGTTCCCAATACAAGTGTGACTGTTTTTTTCAGAACCATTTAAGCTATTCAAATTTTTCAAAATTTCCTAAAGGGTTAAAGCCAATCTTTGGTTATCCACTGTACATTCGCACACATACTTGCACACTCGCAGGCTTATCTCGAATGTGTTTGGACATGAGCTCTTCCCACCTCTTGATGTTTGAACTCTTTGTTAATTTGCGCAGGCTGCAGAATCATTCATCTATGCTTTGGGACCATGGAGGAATGGTATGAGTGGGCCCCGATTCAGAATGGTCCAGCACAATGACTCTGACCATACAGTTGCGCCACAGGGCCCATCCAAGCCGGCCGAGCCCCCTAAACCCTGTTCCGACCCCCCAACACACTTTCAGCCCTTTCGGCACCAGCAGGAATGTGACCTCATCACACAGGCTGTGGATTACTTGAAAAACAGTGGATTTTACTGGGGTCCCATGGAAGCAGATGAAGCTCATGAACAACTGGCCAAACTCCCTCTGGGGACGTTCCTGATCCGGGACAGCATGCAGGCAAATGTTTTCTTCACTCTCAGCTATCGGGCTCCTGAGGGCCCGACCAGCGTGCGGGTGCTCCTAAAAGGAGGAGGATTCAGTTTAGCAGGGAGTAAACATACTTTCTCTTGCCTTTTCCAGCTGCTCGGATACTATATTGCGTCCCCAAAAAAGAGTCTGAGTATGCCGTATCGTGGAGATGCGGCGCAGAGCCTGCAAGAGCTGGCAAGAAGAGCTGTGGTACAGAGTTACGGGAAAGATAGTATTCACCAACTGCCTGTGAGCAAAAAACTTAAAGAATTTCTGTGGCTGTACCCTTTTAGTATATGAATGTGTGTTGTTTATTTGAAGATTAAGTTAAAGATGTTGGCTCTTTTAACATAGGACAGTCATTTCATAGGATACTGTGCTTTTCATTGACCCAACTAGAACATGTATTTACTATTTATGTGTGTAGTGATCGTTTAGACTATTCTCTGATAAAAAAGCACTACAAAATGTTGTATTTGACATAATGCAGTTCAGCACAACTCCACCTTTGGCCTTCGACTGTTTTAAGACAATTACGCTGGTACTGGGTCAGTTTGTATTTGTGTTAAATGAATGATTTGACAACGTAGTTACTTTTATTATTGTACTGTTTGTCTTTAGGTATGAATGTAAACCACTGACCACATGATGTCGATATCAGTATGAACATTTAATGATTTTATATGGGTACATATATACAATATGTAGACTATAATCTATAGTATGTATTGTATAACAATGTCATTCTGCTATGCAGAAAAATGCATTTCACCTAAAACCTTTGGATTGCATTTTATTAATAAATATAAATTATTTGATGTGATTTACAGCTGTTTTTTTGCTGTCATCTCTCTCTCTCTCTCTCTCTCTCTCTCTCTCTCTCTCTCTCTCTCTCTCTCTCTCTCTCTCTCTATTTCCCTTTCGCTTTGGTTTCTTGTAACTCAACCTACCCCCCCCCCCCCCCAAAAAAAAAAGAATCAGGAACCTCTCACATATTGACTTTACAGAAATGGCCCCATCTAGGGGGAAATGAGTTTCAGAATTTTTTTTTTATAACTACACATTTGTACTCTCTTTATCTCTATAATTTTACAAGTTTACTAAATTATTTGTTTTAATATTACATGATCTGATTTTATATTTTAAATTCACCAATTACTGCATGTCATCATGTACATGTGCTTGTCAGGCCGAGCAAAACTGTGTTCATGTTGTGCTTTTGAGTGTATGGCCACAGCAGAAGCTGTGGAGCAGATGTGGGATCGTAGATTAAAACCACAAACCATACACAGCCATACATACACAGAAACCTCATCCTTTTATACAAAAACAGGAAAATGTGCCTTTTCCTCTGTACCTATATTACTTTGACAATTCCATGGTAGAATAAAACAGGAAGACACAGTTTGTTCCAGTGAAAGATCGTGTGCATTTTTATAGGACAGAAAACTGAAACAAAGACATCCATTGTGATTATACAATACTGAATACATCACATACCGAAGAGGACGTTGATTTTTGACAAGCCAAACATGTCAGTCTTTGAATAACATGTAATTTAAGCCACGAAATAAACTTCATTCCGTAAAACTTGTATAATTAACTACACAAAAATAATTTCTAACGTATCCAGCATGTTTTATATTTACCGAAAAATCAAACATAGTTCACCCCTCAAGCACGTTATCACGTCTGTCAAAAACTTAGGCTGGCTGTTGGTTGGAATATTAGAAATAAAAACATTGACATAGCACACTCATGGGAATCACATTTTTCTATTACAAACAATTATGACCTTATGATTTGAATATCACGACATCGACGTCTGTCAAAAAATAATGTGCACAATAGGCCTACACTACCAGATGTGTTGACTAGATGTGAGGGTGAAAATGGCGGCCTGAGCGGCTTCAACATGCTGTCTGTCAGATAATAAATAACGCAAGTGAATAAAATGTGTTCTTCACTTGCTGAAATTGAATTGGATTGATCAGGGAACTGAGTGAAATACTTCACACTTTATGCTAAATAGAATAAAGCATGGAGAAAAAAGTCCTATTGAAAAAACTTTGTTTAACGTGTTAGTTTTGACAGACACTTTTTATGCACGAACTATGCATTTAGGATCCTTTAACATGTTGGTTTTGACAGACATTTTTTATGCACGAACTATGCATTCTGATATTCCTGATTTAAATATTTTAATAATTTTCTATTCTATTTACTGATTATTTTTCATAATTTTGGTAATAGATTAACTGTTAAATGAGTGATCTTGAGATGAGTCCCTGTAGTCATCCAATTTGACTCTCATATGCTTATGTAATATTATGTAATGTAGTTTAATCACTACCTTCTCAGTTGTTTAAAAGATTAAGGCAATTATCAAAGTTTGATGAAATGTTGGTTAATTTTCCAATAAAAGATTTTTAGAAGAGACATTTTAACATGATTGATTACATTTAATTACCCCTTTTCTGTCCCAAACCGATTCAACTCAGGCCGCCATTGTAAATAAGAACTTGTTCTTAATGACTTGCCTGTAAAAATAAAGGTATAATAATAATAATAATAACTCCTAGCCCTCCACCTTCCCCAGCACCACCTGCCTAGATCTGCTAGGCGGTTCTCCCCACTTTCGTCTCAGCAGCTCGCATTTGCCATGTGTATCGTGGTTGATAATAAAAGCATAATGCAAAACTTCCAACTAAAGCTTCTTTATTACTAAAGAGAATATATACAAAAGGTTAATGTAAATCCACACATTAACACTTAAATCACTGAAGAGAACTGACAATGAACTGAATGGAACAGGGAGTATAAATACACAGGGAAACATAATGATTAACAACTGAACATAATCTGTAGACTAATTTGGAAACAATCAAGGCTAAATTGAACTGAAGCACAAGAAACAACCACAGGAATGAAAATACAACTAACCAAAACATAATCCTATTCACCTTATTAATGTGCATGTTTCGGCAGTAGCCTTCACTTCACCAAGACTAAGCCTGTGTAAATTCTATTTTTATCAATAAAATGCTATCTATTGTTTTATTGCTGGTACAGGAAGGCTATAGGACAAAATATTCTTTCCTCCTCAACGACACTTAAGATTCATTTGGCATCCAACCATCAGCAGCCAGTTTTTCATCAGAAGCCAATTTACTGAGTAGCAACATTATACATGGTTCAACCAGACATTTCAATGAGATTTACCATTGTGATGATTGGAAACGCTGGCCAAAGTATCCTTTTGCATGCCTTGGCATCAGCTCTCACTTTCAGGTTCATTAATCAGAAACAAAAGAACAAAACTTTCTCTGTGCTGTGGGTTATTGCTGCACTTATAATAAAAACAAACAAATAAAAAAACCTGAAAGACAGAAAGAGAGCAAGATAAATAGCTCTTGCTTAAACCACACTTCCTTCTTGCATACACACACACTTCTTTTGTATCTCAAACATGACTGTCTACATAGTACATTCAAATTTCAATGAAGTCAACATAAATATTCCTCGCAACCAAATGTACTTCTTAACATTTTCTTAACAACAAGTGAAAAAGATATTCATTGAGGGGGAAAAAATGTAGGGGTTGATTTCATCCATCGGAAATGGATTGAACCATGACAAGAGAGTGTTTCATACGTTAATAGAGTCAGGTGATTGAAGGGAAGAGAATAAAAAAGTGAAAGCAATTTGTGAAAAAGGAAGTAGTGTCAGAGGAGAAAAAAACAAAAACATGAAGACAAACCTTTTATTTTAAGAAGAATAATGTGCATCAGTGAATCATGCATTTTCCTGTTGACACAATTTAGAGGGGAAAACAAGAACTGTTGGCTTCATTCTGTAAAAAGTTGAATCCAGGGTTCAGTAATATATATATACAAATCTGTTGAGAAATATAATCAATGCATCTCTACCACAGTGAAGCATAGAGGAAGAGGTGTCATTGTGTGGGGAGCCTTTAAAGTAATTTAATGCTTTGGAGTACAGGAGAATATTGCTGAATGGCCTACTTCCCATAAATGAACAATTTGTTATCTGATGAGGAATGATTAGATGTTATTTTACAACGAGACAATTCTCCTGCCCAAACTGCAAAGACAACCAAGACTTGGCTTGAGAACAAGTCCATCAGGCTCATGTTTTGGCCTTGTCAGAGTCCAGATTTGAGCCCTATAGTGAATATTAATAATCTCACATTAAACTCAAAAGAGTTTACTGGGAGACATTGTTCAACTAGGCTACTCATGACCTGTTCATCCTGTAAAAAGCTGTCTGCAAGTTGGGGAAGTGCCAAGTTACTTTATCTACAGTTTTTGTGCCATTATCCCTAATTTCTTGACCAGTGATTTGTGATTAAAATGCTTGAGACCATTAAAAGACCACATATTTTGCCATGTTTGGCTTGGCTCATTGTTGTTGTTGTTGTTGTTGTTGTTTTTTGCCCGGAAATGTGTGTGTGTGTGTGTGTGTGTGTGTGTGATATTTGTTTATATTGTGTAGAATGCCTCTGATATCCAGACCAGACGGAGGACCTGCGCCTAGACACGACCACAACGCATGATGTAGTCAGCCGAATCCGGGCCGTATCCAGACCAGACGGAGGACCTACGCCTAGACACGACCACAACGCATGATGTAGTCAGCCGAATCCGGGCCGTATCCAGACCAGACTGAGGACTTGTGCCTAAACACGACCACAATGCATGATGTAGTCAGCCGAATCCGGCCCGTATCCCGACCAGACGGAGGACCTGCGCCTAGACACGACCACAACGCATGATGTAGTCAGCCGAATCCGGGCCGTATCCAGACCAGACGGAGGACCTGCGCCTAGACACGACCACAACGCATGATGTAGTCAGCCGAATCCGGGCCGTATCCAGACCAGACGGAGGACCTGCGCCTAGACACGACCACAACGCATGATGTAGTCAGCCGAATCCGGGCCGTATCCAGACCAGACGGAGGACCTGCGCCTAGACACGACCACAACGCATGATGTAGTCAGCCGAATCCGGGCCGTATCCAGACCAGACGGAGGACCTGCGCCTAGACACGACCACAACGCATGATGTAGTCAGCCGAATCCGGGCCGTATCCAGACCAGACGGAGGACCTGCGCCTAGACACGACCACAATGCATGATGTAGTCAGCCGGATCCGGGCCGTATCCAGACCAGACGGAGGACCTGCGCCTAGACACGACCACAATGCATCCCTGAAGTGTCAGCAGAGATTGTGTCAACTAGACTCTCATCGAAGGCCTCATCGACACGACAGCCATCAGCACTGATCCTCAACAAACCCGTCTCCATCCCGGTGTGATGACTCCGATCTTAAACCAGATGGAACAGGATAATATTCTGATTGTTCCAAACCAATCTCACTTCTGACCTATAATGCTGCCTGAATCATATAATCATACACTGTTCATTCTTAAGGGGGTGGATTGGAATCCAAAGCTGCTTCAATGTATATGAGTGATTATAATCAAGGTATTAATCAATATTTTTCCTTCTAAATATCAAATGAGTTGAATGACTTCTCTGGAGATTTTACTTTGTTATATAAGTTACCAGTGTGATTACTGAAATGTTCTTTTTATGTATTCTTTAATGTCTGTATTTGATATCTGAATGCAGTAACAGTGCTTGCTCTTTTAGCCCGGCTTTCAGAAATGGAATAGGGACTTGATTTGTGTTTGAGAAAGGTCTTCAACGTGTTAAAACATATAGGGGTCATTGAAGCCAATAGTTTAAGGGAACATTTCTTTGGTCCCGGGCCGTATCTTTGGTTGAGAGAAAGAAGGCATTATCTTGATGTTTTTAGACGACTCTCCTGTTTATAGTTAGAGCCTGGCCAAATCCAACCTTGGAAATGCTGTGTGTTGGTGTGTGTGTTAGTCTTCTTGGTTACAGGTTAAGGAACCACTGGCGTTATTGGAGATTAACTGAGATTGTTGTTCGGGACATGCTGGTGTCCAGCAACCCAAATCTGCGACCTGGAAGGTCACGATGTGCCTAACTTCAGAGTCCGAGTGTCAGCTGCATAATCGATGGAGATATGCTTCAGGCTATCTGTATATGTGTGGAAAATTACTGTTTATCTATTTCTTAGCCAATCAGACACTGCAACCTGAAGCAAGGACGTAGCTTAGACCTTAGTGTAGGGTATGCTGTGATCTTTGTAACTGTAAGCAGGGCGGCCTACAAACTCCTGTGTGAGTCTTGAACTGACTTCTGCTGATGAAACTGCAAACTAAAACTTTTCTTCAATTTATTATAGTTCTTCTATCAAACATCTGGTCCTTGGGTTCTAAACTGTAACAGTTTGTTGGCCTGAGGAGAACTGGCCCCCCGACTGAGCCTGGTTTCTCCCAAGGTTTTTTTTCTCCATTCTGCCACCTGATGGAGTTTTGGTTCCTTGCCACTGTCGCCTTTTTCCACCTTTGTTGCCACTGGTTTGACTTGCTTAGTTGGGGACATTAAATTTACATTAAATTTAAAATGTAATTTAATATTCAACAATAATATTGATCTACCTGCATTGACACTATTATACAAGAAATAAACTGAGCTGGGCGATATATAAACACACACACACACACACACACACACACACACACACACACACACACACACACACACACACACACACACACACACACACACATATATATATGAACTAAATTAATAACTTTTTTTTTAAACAAAAATGAAACATCACTGAACTTACTTAAGCTGGACTGTGACGCTATTTACTTCTGGAAAAAAACGTTTTTCCATTATTTTCCTGTTATCTCTGTAAAGCTGCTTTGAAACAATCTGTATTGTAAAAAGTGCTATATAAATAAATGTGACTTGACTTGACTTGAGAATTGTGGATGTACATTGGCCACAAGGGGGCAGGCTTCCCTCTACACTGTTGATCTGTCAAGTTATCTGGTTGTAATTCCTAAGTGATTGAGAAACAATTTGTAAACAAAGTTCAAATGCATAGTTGCAGATGTTATACCCTCATGTTTAGCTATTATATTTATAGTATTGTTTTATTGTGCACATCATTATTTATTACCTTGGGATCTGCTCAAGAAATCAAAGTACTAAAGTGTCAGCTTAGCAAAAAAAAAAAAAAAAAAAAAAAAAAAAAAATCCTGCTTCTGAACTCTTAAAAACCTAGGAGCAGCGAACAAGAACAGCTCTCATATAGAATCAAAAACTGGGGAAAGGTGGAGATATGTTGCAGTATGACAGATTTTAGGGAAGATTTACCTGCAGTTCCAATTAGGAAGAGTTTGTACATCTTGAGTTTCTTTTAGTAACAGTTATAGTGTGTACCATATGTGAGTTTGCATGCCTGACCACACCATGGCACATATGCACAGGCCCTTGACAGAAAAATGTAAGTTGTGATAAATAATAATCTGACAAATCGACTGTAAAAATGACCAATCCACCATAACCAAATAGGGTGTGTGATGTGTTTGTCTGTACACGTTTAAAAATGATCAAACAAAAAAAGCAACTGTTGCACTTCATCAAACAACTCTACAGGACTGGTTCCACCGGAATACTGTGATTTCCCAGAAATCATAAAGCACCATTTCCATGACGGAAATCAGTCAGCACCTATTCTTAATGACAACTATAGTTTGGATTCCTTTACCTAAAATGATGGTAATTTAACCAGGCAGGTTTTCAAAGCTACCAAGCCAACAGCAATTAAATGAAACGAGAAACGGAATGTGCAACCAAACACTTGGAATTAACTGGAATACTTTATGGTACATTGCTAGTGTTTTCATATGACAGGCAGGATTGCTTTAGGCTGTGTGTTTCTGTTGGAGAGATTTTATCTTGTCAATGGTTGGAGAGACACCTCAGGGTTTTCCCAGAGCAGAGAATGTTACGCCATGTCATTTGCATAAACATCACACAATATTTGTCTATATAAATAAACTTCCAGCTATGGAAATGTGATTAACTCTAATATATTACACTTATCTGATCGGACTTACCCAAAGCGTTTTAAACCTTGTCAAAGGGTTCAAACATTTCTACGATTAACATATCTTCAAAGAATGTGGGTAACCAAACAAACACAGGAACGAAAATACAACTAAACGAAACATAATCACATTTCTGATCCCCATTGACTTCCATAGTATTTTTTTTTTTTTTTTCATAAATAGAAGTCAATGGGGACCAACAACTTTATGGTTACCAACATTCTTCAAAATATCTTCTTTTGTGGTCAATAGAACAAAGTAACTCATACAGATTTGAACCAACTTGAGGGTGAGTAAATGATGACAGAACTTTTCCTTTAAATTGACATTGCAAAATTTCAGTGTGTGATCCGTGTGTTTGGTTTTCATGCACTTTGCTTTTGGACTTAAAAGTCTGTTTTTCCTAGATTTTCTAGAAAGTCTCAATTAATCTTTCTATTTTTAGCTCGGTTCGGATAGCTAATGTTCTAAAAACTCGAAGAACATTCTAAGAGCATTTAGAACTGATCAAATGTATTATCTATGACAAAATCTTTTTTCCATGTGAGATTTCAACTCTGAGAATGTTTTGATTTGACCCAGATGAGTCATATTGAGAACAAATCTGCATTCTTTAAAAAAACAATAAGATGCCCCCTTTCAATAAGGTTACCTGATGCCCTCTGGTGGATAGTACAATATTATGGATGTACTTAATCTACTTGTGGTTTTGTTTCCCCTCATGAGAGGTTCCTAAATCCATGATGGGAACCTAGATGCACTCAATGAACATTTTTCACTATTTAAATAAAAAAGATTTATGTTGATTTCCTCAGTATTGATTACAAACAGATCAGGAATTATTTTGTGTGTATTTTAACATGTTTATATAAGTCTTCAGATAAATCAGCAACATTAGCAAGTTTCAATCTGTTAAAGGTGCACTGTGTAGTTTTTTTTAAGTATTTTATGTCTTTATTCATAAATATGTCCTCATTGATGTACAATTACCTCTGCCAATGATCTGACTTATCCTCGTAAGCGAAGAATTTCTTATCTTTATTTACATGGGACGGGTAAGTCCATGGAGGCTTCCATGTCGTTCCGCCATCTTGAAAAACTATAATAGCAGAGAGGGACAAAAAGCACTAGCCTACCTCAACGCGTTTCCACATCGCATCTTCATTCAGAGCCAGCGTCACGTGACTGAAACCAGCTGAAACGGACAAGGAGATCAGTGAGAGGCGCTTGTCACTCCCCCGGCAAATTTGAAAGGCTGCATGGTACTTTATAATGCAGGACCATAGTTATGCCGAGCCATAGGAGAGGGAATCCTCATCGCCAAAAAAGCCAAAAATTTAACGTAAAAGAAAACGTGACCGGCGATTAAAAAAAACGAGGGTTAATGTCGGGATAGCTTTTTCCAGGTGGAAAGAGCTAATGAAGGAGAAAGGGAGGCAGGCTAATGAAGGTGCCTGCTTTCTTCTCGACAGGTAAGTCAATGTTACGGTCTAAATTACAAGCTTTTTTTCATTGCTTGGTTGTGTAATTCATTACATAGGCAGCAATACAGTAGAACATGTATAGTTAAACTCAATGAAGTGCTATTGGAAGACATGTTGTCATAGCTTCTTGGTACATAACGGTTACCGTAGTTGCAACATGCATTTGAAAAAGCGAGGCGCTAGAGAGCACTATTCGTTTGAATGCAAAATACAATTACACCGCTAGATGGGAGAAATTCCTACACAGTGTACCTTTAATTGTGAAAACAATTCAATTGAATTGGTTAAATAAGTATGATAATAGTTTAAATGTAACTGGAACAAGCAACATTTAGTTAGTTCAAATGTATGAAATTTAAACAAATTGGATTTATTGATAAATATATAAACCTGGTTATTGTGTTTTGGAGCAAATACTTTTGGATTATTAGTATACTTTGTATGACTGACAAATATGCATCACATTAAATGTAAAGTTTATTAGTTTGTTACAGTTGTGTAATGGGTTTATTTTATTCAAATGAATGTATTTTTTACGCAATTAAAATGCATACATCTTAAATATTAGGGGTTCATTTTTGTTTTTCGAGTGTACAGTTGTCTTCCTACCTGTCCTACTTCCAACTGTTCTCCAGCCAAGTTATTCTTGCTGTTATTCCCTGACTTAGTATCTTTGCGTCATTCTGGTTGGTGCATCTACAAAAATATATATTTTTTCCTGTGTATTGTCTGCTTATAAGTCTATCTCTACCCCATCCCTTCACTTTCTCTCTGTAACATGTCAGTTTTGCTGCCATGGAGTCTATATGCAGATAATGATCTTAGTCATTCTCATGCAGAGAAAGAGAGAGAAGCACTGACCAGGTGAAAACAGTGTAAACTTCAATAGTGTAAAGAGAGAGACGGCAACATTAGTGGGTTTGACACTGTCAGCGAAACGCTCTCCTCACTACCCACATCTTTTCAAAAACAACTGACACTTTGCTAAGGTGTGCATGAATGTAGGATTGTTGACTGAAGGTGGCAGTTCTAGAGACATTTTTATTGACATTTAAGCAAAGGTGTATGAGCTAAATTGGGGAGTTTAAGAGAGTAAATACGGTTGTCAATCCCACCAACTGTGTGAATCTAACTTAGACTCAACTTGGTAACCACATCTGCTTTAAGTGATTATAGAGATGCGGACTCAAGACATGTGACTCCAATAACAGTTCTGAAGACCTGCAAGTATTTGCAATACCTTGGCAAATATTAGAATACCTGCGACTCAGACTTGAGGTGAGTCATACCTTTACAGACTAAACATTGAGTTTTTACAGCCCACAAAAACTGCAGCAAAAATAATCAGGTACAGCTTGCCTCATCTTTTAAAAACTAACGAAGACAGGTACAAATTGATTTTTGTTGTTGTCATTTTTATAGAAAAATACTGCAAATTGGTCAACATCGAATTATATGTTATTTGATCGTAAAACACTTATGGTTATATGAGTGATGGACATGTTGTGTTACATTTTAAGCAATTTAATTTATGTTGACTGCATTATTTTAGAATCATGTGTTATAGCCTGTTTTGTGTGTGTGACTCTCCGTCTGGATAAATATATTAGCCAAGTATGGACACACCACTTGAACTCTGAACTACTGAACTGTCTCATCATGTGGGTTTCTGTTTTACCATATGTATTATTAGGGTGTTTTATCTGTACTTTTTAAGCTAAAACGCAGATTTTCTTGGTTTAATAGATTTTTATATTAACGTTATATCACTTATTGAAATATATGGTTATAAGTTGTAAAATATACAAGCACAAATTTGTCATTCGGTAATACCTGAAACAATGTCACCATTATTTTTTCAACCACAGCTGCTGTTTCTTTTTCCCCCCATACATTTAACAGGATATTTTTTACAGTGTGTGCGTGTAACAGAGGCCAGCTATCAAAGAGCTGTGCAAGTAAAACCTGTGCGAGTAGGACTAGCTACATTGGTGCCGTGACCCGGATGGGAGTGAGGTTTAGGGGGGTGAGTATAATGGAGGCCTGCTAAAGAGCTGTGGAAGTAAAACCTCACTCCCCTGGCCTCAAGAGGCGCACTAGCGACTGACGCTAGAGACTGGTCTTTAGCATCCTTGTTAGCACGCCTGCCTCCCATGCTGAGGTTGTTGGTTCGAATCCCGCTCTGAGCCGTAGGAGTAGGACCAGTTACATGTGGAACAGAGTTGGGGTCAAGACCAGAATCATATTGCAGCAATTGCATTTTGTTGCAGCAATCATTTTAATAAAGTCATCACTTTATTTTCAATGTTTTCAATTTTTCCAAACCCAAAAATTCCAATGAATTGTGGCTGATTTACAGAACATAAACGTTGTGCACCTCAAGAATGGATATCCCTAATAAACTCAAAATGAAAACAAAGACTTTTGAAAAGATACCGTGCCAAACACTGGAAATAGACTGCGTCTGTTGTCTGAGACTGTAAGCAGCGACCCAGATCCAGACCAAGACACCAAGTGATAACACCCAGACTAAAGTCATGTTTATGCAGTCTAATGAGGCTGAAGACCAAGACTACAAGGTCAAGGCCAAGAGTAGATTCCCTGGGAAAACAAATATGGCTTTTTTCACCTTCGATCCTTGAGACATGACTTTTCCAGTGTGGGGTGGTTATGTTATGAAGTTTGAATTTGAAGCAGTGCCTCTGGTGTATTTTGGTATATTCAATACACTTTGTATTGCATGTCAGGAGTAGATGTAACACGACAAACATGGACTTTGTTGCAGATATCTGAGCTAGAGAAGGCCAAGGACTTTGGGGAAAACATCTGTCCCACTCAGAAATCCAAAGTAGGTTATAAAGTACAACCAAGAATCCCAAAGCAGCGCTCTGCTGAGATCCACTACACACAAAAAAATCGCATATATACAGTGAGGTCCAAAAATTTAAGACCTCATTGAAAACATTTTTTGTTATTTTAACTTGGAAGTAAACATATTTTTCTCAAATTTAGAATCATTGACCATGTCTTGCATCCACTAAAGCACAAGATGCTTTTTGGGTCATTTTCACATCATAAAATAAAAAAAGTAAAAGCTTTAACACGCACACACACAAAGATAAAAGCCATGCAAATAGAGTCACTGTCATGTACACTTCAACAGACATAACAAGATACATTCATGGACACACATGAGGTTAAATGGTGGAATAATAGCCTGTGTGTCTGAATGTGTGTGGTTTCTGGCTGTTGTCGGATCTGTGGCGTATCCAGGACACCATGTGTGTGTTGCGTCAGAGTATGTGTTAGGCCCACGCGTGCTCCAGATATTGGCTCGGAGTAAAACTGTCAGTACAGAAACTGTGGAGCAAAGCACATGTTCACTACAGTGAGCCATTCAGCTTGATGAAGCTAACCATGCAACCCTAAATTAGCGGATTACACTTAGATGAATACACACACACACAGACACACACGCAAGCCCCCCCCCCCCCCATTAGATCTGAACGTGTCTTAATAAATCATTATCAGACAGGACAGTGCATCTCCTTCCCAAACTTAATGACCAGTTGACTTTTACAAATATCCCCCTGCACATTCTCTCTCCAGTGACACTGGGGTTGCGGGACTGTAAATCATTCAAGTTAGTGTCACACACTTCAGTGATTTAGTGACCCGTAGAGGGAGTCAGTTTAAGCTTTAACGAACTGACTTTTATGTTGCATGTCATGTGCTAAAATATGTTATATTGGCTTCCAATGACCTTGACGATAGTTATTAAATAACCTGAAACTTTCAGTGTCGATGTAACAGTAAGCTGAGGAGCCAAACTCTGAACAAGTCAACTGAGTTTTGTAAAATGCCTTAATATTATTTAAAACTTTGTGTAAATTTAGTGTCACAAACATAATTTAATAAATGAATGAATATATATTATTTCATATTATTAAATTATATTTAATAATATTAAATATATATTCTGTTTACAAACAAGTTTCCCAAACACTCCCCCTGTCTGCTAGGTAGGAAGTCTGGCTCAAACAAATAGAGCCACAGCCTTTACTCTTAGGGAAATCAACCATGAATGGCTCATTTATAGCTGTCTCTGCACATTAAGCTGGGTCAGGACAAAGTATTTTAACATTGAAAAAATTACACACATCACCTTTAAGCTGAAGTGGAGCGAGAAAGAAAGAAAGATAAAAGTTTTAGATTAAAGATTAAATTTAAGAAGTTTTAAATATCTGACACATGCAGGCACAATTTATCATTATCTAATTCTAATTCTAATTATTATAATCACCCAAAAGCATCAAAAGTAGAATGAAAATTATATAGTTTAAATATAGTGATTTTTTTTTTTTTTTTCAATTAATAATCATATATATAGTTCAAAAGTTTGGGGTCTGTATTAGTTGATGTTTCTGTAATAAGACGTTTACGCTCACCAATAATGCATTTATATGATCAAAATACAATAAAAACAGTAGAATTATTACAATTTAAAATAGCGTTTTTTTTATTTCAATATATTTTAGAATGTAATTTATTCCTGATGGCAAAGCTGAATTTTCAGCATCATTACTCGTCACATGATCCTTCAGAATATGCTGATTTGATACTTAAGAAACATTTCTCATTATTATGAAAGTTCAAAAGAATAACATTTATTTGGAATAAGAATGTAATGTAGTTTTGTGACATTTTAAAAGTCTTTACTGTCAACTTTGATCAATTTAATTCATCCTTGTTGAATAAAAGTATTAATTCTTTAAAAACTAAAATGTATTCCTATACAGATAATACTTTTGAACGGTAGTGTACATGTTTATGGTTAATCTAATGTAAATATAACTTTAATTAGTCATTATACTCTCTATTTTTACATGGCATTATTATCTCGACACAGCAGTTGAATCACTGATTATGGCTTCTAATATCGATGTAGGCCTTTGTGTCCTCCTTGGACGAAACAGTCACGCGCAATTATCTCAAACTATTCTAACCTGATATCAAATCAAAACAGCCAGAGAGGAATTGTTACGATTAGAATGCGAAGATGCCCCGCGTTAAACTTAGGGTAATATATATCATATGGACAATGTAATCATCACAGACACAAGCGATTACAGTTGGAAAGAATCAAGCTTTTTTCTGAATGCCCCAATAAAGTAGCCTAAAGATCGGACAATTTTATAAACTTTTGTAAACCCAGCCAGAATAATCACAACATAGGCTACAACAACAACAAAGCATCCAATGTGCAAATATGATTTAATACGTAGGCTACTAAATTCAAAACAGCATAAACTCCGGCACAACCTGCATATTTTAAACGCTAAAAAACAGTTCCTTCCCCCAGCCACCAGAGGTCTCCCCCTTCTGAGTGCCACAATTTAATTGAACGCACCTTTGTTTACTGCTTGTATGTTTAAGTAGCCTCGCTCTACAGTCACCTGTAAGTAGGCTAATGATATTGCTATTACGAAATTCTGAATCACTTCAATGCCATATTAGTTTGTTGTATTCGTGTTTTTACCTTATTTTGATTAGTTTGCCTTCTTCAAATTGCTTTTGACTCTGCCTGCATTATTACTATGATTACTGCATTAGCATTTTACTATTTCGCTAATTTAACTCGCTGCAACGGGATTCTCACACTGTGACAGTCCGAACATTGAAAATGACCATTAGCATAGCAAATAAATCACTGAAATAGTAAGATACTGAATCACTACAGAGGTTATTGTTGTAAGCTGTGGTATTTTCCTTTGCTTAACTCTCATGTATGTTTGATTGATGTTATGGAGGTTTTATGAGATGGAAATATGAGCATAATATTTTCCAGCTGCAGTTTTTGCAATAGTGTACACCTTGCTCATTGGTATTCAGAAGAACCTTCAAATTCTCTCCTCATTCATCTCATTAATTGGATCATCTGACTGAAATTACCCCCATCAAAAAGGAAATTATCCTGTAAGTATGTTGACCAGCTGTCATTTTTCTCTGCCAGAACAGTAGGCCTATCATAAAGATGATGTTTTATATATGGGACAGAATTCAGACAAATCCAGAAACGTGATAAGGGTTTCAAATATGTTAACCCAAAAAGAAAGCATATATATGCTTTCAGTTAAAATCTTTTCACTCATCTGCAATAGCCAAAACCACAAAGCTCACTATTTTGAATACAGATTGAGAATTTACATGTAATGACCATGTGCTGCATATAGAATACATTGACGTTTTGAAAACCTCTATAATTTTGTCATCTATATGTAGTACAGTATGTGTTTGTTATTGAATTGGTATCAGTGTTGGCCTGAGATGACCTCTGAGTAAAATATGTATTCTTGCTTATTTGTTTGTTCGACAGCCTCCATGTTGCATTGTAAAAGTACTGCAGTCATTATTCAACATAATTTCCACATTATATACGGTATCAGACTGCATTGAGGGAAACAATGTAATGAATTGAATTGTTACAAAATTGCATCGCAAATGAATTTAGACATTTTTAAGCTTTCAGGAGCGATTGGATCACTGAGTTTGAGGCAAGCTTGAAAATGCCGTTTCTGCATTATTCATTTATTGTTATGAATTAGATGAAGATTGGTAAAAAAAAAAAAAAAAGTTTTCAAACTAAGGCTAAAGATAAATTTAAAGAAGTTATAAAGCTTATGTGCAGTATGCGATTTTCATTACAGTATGTGCGAAAGCAAGCATGTGCATCAGGGCTTGTGTTTATGCATTTTATTTTTCTATTTTGTGTATGTAAATGGATGCATAAGGACTAAGATTAGGGTTAATTTATTCTAATGACAAATTCAAATTTTCATTATTATAGAGTAAATTCTGTCTTAGTGTTTTGCTTTTAATCACTCATGTTTGTGAGATAGTGGTGTGTTAAGAATGAAAAGTTTGCTCTTGGAGAACTTTTAATAAAAGAAAAGTCTGATTAGACAAGATGACTATGTTTTAGAGATTATTTTGTATTAAAGTCAAAGCTAAAACTGTCATGCAATCACTGCTGTTCTATTGAGTGAATGCAAGTGAGTGTGTGCGCACATTTGTCTGTGTGTGAAGGGGGGTGTGTTTTATGTAATGTAGCATGGTCTGTTTGGTAACAAAAGTGGTGACACTGAAAATTGGGTTACCATGGAGACAGAATTTTCCCACTTTTTTTGTGCTCATGACAGACTCGTGCTAACCTCTCTTCCAGTTCTTCTTTATTTCTTAATTCCCTTATTTATTCATGAAGTTGTGCATATTTCTTTTGTTGCTGTTGGCTGTATTATGCACTAACTTGGCTTATTTTGTCTGCGTTGGAATTGGAAAAAGCAGATGTTTGTTTGTAGATGTGAGATGAAGGAAATGTAATGATGTGTTGTGTAATCTAAACAGTCCAAGGAAATGGGAGAATCTTCATTAGTCAACGTGAGCTTGTGCCGGGTGCCAAAGCATGTCATTTGTGTACAGCTCTCTCCTTTAAAGAAAATTTCATTCGTAAAATTGTTTCATTATGAGCTTTTTGGATAATTACCTTCGACTCCTTTTAAGTCAATTCTGGGCTTTCATTTAATAAGCATTTAATAACTCCTAATTTGACACAGTTTAACTCTGCATTATACACACAAATAAGTGCTTGTCTTTGAGTGATTCATATTAAAGATTGTTACAGATTCTCTGGAGCTTCAATACTGCTTCCATACATACACAAACAAACCTGTGTTTTCTAATTAGACAATTAATTAATTGAATGGTTAGCTAGCAGAAATACCTTCCAGAAAACGTATTTAATTTTTGTTATGGAGCACTGCTAGCATCATTCTCTACTGTTTGAGCCACAGGAATGCTTATGTTCAGATTTTAGATTTGGCTGCTGTAAACTATTTAAAGTGGCCCTATTATGCTATTTTAAAATTTCCTAATGTTGTTTTGGACTCTCCTACAACAGGTTTACATGCATCAAACGTCAAAAAACTGTTTAATTTCCTCATAATATACATTCGTCAGATGAATCAATCTCTCTAAATCCCGCCTTTCCGCGAGTTACTCTGCTCTGATTGGCCAGACAGCTCAGTCTGTTGTGATTGGTTTACCGTGTACAGCACGCAAGTCGAAAACAAAAACGCCCATTGCCATAACAACGTCAAGTCTGTGTGTCCTGAGGCTTCCTACACCGTAAACTAATGACAGTAACGAACAATGACATCGATTTTACCATATCAATGTGAGTGACGAGTCCGATGATGAAACACTGGATGAACTAGTTATTCAACCCGAACCTCCATCGCAAGGACGACTCGAGCAGGACGTTTCTCACTACTCAGTTTGAGGTACATTATGAGATGTTGCAACTGTAATTCCTCACCATCAGCATGAACAAGTGCATGTACATCAAACAAACCGATTATTTTACTTGTACTAATTTATTTAACGAGTATTTTTCTAATATATTGCGGTGAACACGTGGAAACTGTATCAATAATAGTGCATGTATGCAATGTATACATTAGCCGAGCTCTAGCGTGAATGACTGATGTAACATAAAGGTTGGTAAAACAAATCTTGCTCCATGCTTAATCTTTCCTCAAAGTAGTGAGAACGACAGACAATCTGCATTAATAGACACAGTTATAGGTAATAGTGGCCCACAACTGATTAGCAGAAGTATTTCAGTAAGACAGTAATAATGTGAGTTAACCAGTTAGCAGGAGACCTAGACAATATAAAACTCAAAACTAAGTATTTTTAACACCATCTTTCAAGAGCAAGCGGTTTGCGAATCCTGCATTGAACTCCGAGATTTGAGAAGCAGTCGTCAGTGAAATAAAGGGAACACAGCAAAAGTTTAGGATTATGCTGCTGTGATATCGTGGTAAAGATGAATTTTAACCACTGATTCTTCACATGCTCCTCCTTGGGCAGTGAAAAAAAAAACTGGCTTTACCTTCACATTGTAGAGCACAGCGTCTTCTCGACATGATGCTATACAGTATCCACAGGAATCAGCTGCAGGTTTGAGTTTTCCCTGGTGTCTGTGCGCGCAATAAGTGGGCGGGCAATATGCTAATGTTTCGTCTTGACGTCACAACGAAACGGCTTATGACTCGTTTGAAAAACAATTCATTTCATTGACTCAGAGTCGACTCTTACTTTTGAAAGACAATAACTTTATATATGGTGCACTTTCAGATTTAAAACTATGCAGGATGTTTCATTCAGTTAGAGCTATGTTACACACTACATGAAAGGCCATTTTCAAAAATCCATAATAGGAGCTCTTTAACAACTTTTAGCTGTTCTGATGTGTTTTCTATCATGTATAAACTGGAAAAAAAGAAAAGAAAAATCTCTCTTGCCAAAGCAAATCAGAGTTCCCTTTGAGCCATGGATTTGCATTATTTGCTCAAGCAAGCAGATAATGGGCATAGGTTTCCAAACTTAGATACACAGACATGGATAATCACAATGGACCTGCTGTTACAAATGGTAAAGTTTATCATCTTGAAATTTGTTCAGTGGACTGTAAAACGTCCTTTTCCTGCCTATTCTGAAACATGATTGGCCGGCTGAGGAAGACAAAAAACGCTGGGGGTAACAAATAGCAGCAATGCATTATGATATGTGAATGTATAAGTTTAGATACATCAAAACTAGTTTATAGAGGTTTGCATGCTTATATTCAGCAGTACATTAAAATCAATGTAATCAATGCAGGTTGTCAAAATGGGTCATTTCTAAATAAGAATTAGTATATAAAGGTCATCTAACAGGGAATGAGTCATTATAATGCTTGTAAGGACGAACAGCAAGACTGAATGTTCCTGAGGCATATAACTTGTGTAAGCATGTCTGTGTGTTTGTTAAATGGTATGTTAAATGGTTTTGTAGTGTTTGTTACATCATAATCAAGTATAGTTTTCTGGTAAACATAGTAGGCTGGCCGGACTGTGTTGTTGAATAGCAGTATAAAGTGCTACCAATGCTTTCAAAAATCATTTAAACTGACCTAAATATTTAGAATAAGATTTAGCCATCTCTATTGGAATATAGAAATGTGTCATTATTCTAAATGTGTCTATGCAGGGATGTTGTGTAACTAGTTTTTTCAGGGGTACCAGTGGCAGTCCTGAAATTAATTTCAATATGGTAAAGTGTGTTAAAACATAGGCTACCTAAGAGTATTATACTAATTGACAGCTAAAGGAATAATGCAATTAGGCTAAATAAATTTGTGCAGAAGGTGCGGAATAAACTTGATGAATTCTGTGTAACTCTGCTGAACTTTCTGTGTGCTGGCATAGGTTTTGTGGGGTTAGACATGACCAGGGGCTGAATGACAGAAACATCCTCAAAATCCAATTGAATTTGTTTAGTAACCATGGTAACTTCGCTTAGGAAATATAACTTTTGCAAATCTTAAATCAAGAATTAATATAGGACGTTTTTGTAATACAGCGCCAGAAGACAAACACTTCTTCTGAAAAACCCAGCAATGCAGCTTACAAATATTTGGATTTAAAATCTTCTTCTTGTCTCAAAAATCTGAGGGGAAACTTGCCTTCTGTATATCTATACTTGTCCACACTGTCATAATCTGAAGTTTAAAAGACTTTAAATAGACTTGTCAAGCAGTTTTCATTTGACTGGGTAAATGATCTTAAAGCATAAAATCATTTGATTTAATTGCACGAGTTGGGGATCATTACGGCTCCCATGGATTTCCTACAGGGAAAGTACACAGATGGGAGCGTCTGACTCATAACGAACCACCAATTTTGGCGCAAACGGAGCAAGCTCAAAATCAGCGTTTTCATTGAGACAGACAGGAGTCGGTTCGTTGAACTGTTTTGCTCTCTTTAACACGTGGATGGGACATGGTTTTGCAACATCGAGAGGGAAAATGAGTTGTTTACTGAGGCGTCGTGTGATTGAGAATTTTCCACAGTTTTGACGCGCCCATCATGCGCAGGGACTGTTAATGGCGCTCATTATCATTTGACTGTATTCATGTGTGTGATGTGGAGAGAGAGAGAGAGAGAGAGAGAGAGAGAGAGAGAGAGAGAGAGAGAGAGAGAGAGCGAGCCTCAATCTAACATCTACTTGATTCATGGAGTGTGCGTCTGAGAGCAATGGTCTGTAAAGTTGGGTGGAAATATGAACGAGCATAACCAAATGTTTTTCCTCAGATAAGAGATACGAATACAATCCGTCTGCGTTTACAGATAGAAAATCAGTTTATATACCCCTCTAAAACGTATATGTTTACGTTTAATTACAGGTGGCGAGGGAAGAGAATTGAGTTGAATTTGTCGCGGAGCGCGTGGGAGGCATTGGCCAGTACAGTCTGAATTCCGCGCTGAGATGTTAAGGAGCGTACACGCGCTCGACAGTTTGCCATGATGTCTCGAGTTCAGTCGATGGTGTCGCAGAGGAATCTGTATCTGAAATAGATATCATCCCTGCTTTCGACGTTTTAACGTTTGAATACGGCACGTTGCAGTTTTCTCCAAAAGGATGCGATATTGACGGAATCCCCTCAGAGGAGACACGCGGACCTGTTCCTCTGCGGAAAGCGCTCGAGACCCTGAAATAAATAACATACATATTAGGGTGAAAAATCCATGTGGTCGTTTTATGTCGACTAAAACATTGAACGTATTTTTTCTTCCCCTTTTTCTGGTGAACCTCTGCCAGGAATGGACACGGTAAACACAAGGGCACTGGTGGAATTACGCCGTTAAGAGCGCTGAACTTGACGGATTTGTTTATAAAGAAAAAAGAGCAAGGTTATACGATGACGAGTGAGAACACGGTGTAATTCCTGACTGGTATTTTGGAAATGTATAACCAGGATATTCGGTAAGTTGTTCTCTTTTTACTTTCAATAAAAACATCAAAGACCCTATTATTCACATATTGATATCCTTACCAAATGTGGGTTCGCTCTCTCATTCAAATGGGAGTCGTTGGATCCTGCCGTTGACAAAATTCGTCGGCTTATTTTCGTGATGGGAGAAATTATTTCAGCCGCCTTGATGCGCAACACCTGCTGCGCGAGCGAGCGCCCTACATAGAGACAAACCCCGCGCGCGCGTGAGGGGAATACCACACCGGCCGTTATTTAAACACACCAGGTCTCACCTTTGCATCGCTGACTAAATACATTAGAAGCTCACTGATGGGTATTCTTTCAAACACGCTTATGTGGTATTGGTAATGTGGCAATATATAAGCATCTTTGAGGTTACTTGGTTCTGTGCGGGGGACCGTTACGCTTCCACGCAGATCAGTTTGCCCACGAGCGAGAAGTTATTGAAATGCACTAAATAATGAGTTCTGTCATGTTTGTTAACATAGTGTAAGGATTTTGGTTGACTTTCTTTCAGAACATTGAATACTTAAGCTCCTGTCAAGGTGGTTCGCCGAAGGTCTGAAAAAAATGCGCCGAGAAACGCGCCTTCTCTGTGAGGAAATCTTCGTGGATAACATTCACAAGACACCGGTCAGTTTCACAGATGGCACATTTCAACCACGGCGAGTCTTCTTCACTGACACCTCGTGACACGCAAGGTAAGATACGTTTTAAATATTGAACGTTTAGTAATTGGTGTGAAGCAGCGGACAGGGAGATTCGACAGGGGGCGCCGTTGTTTCGTGGGTTCAGTCTAAATGGGGAATGAGGGACTTGCAGATTTTGGGTGCAGTCACGTTGTCCAAGCACATTTTTGATGTTTTCCTCTTGCTTACAGGACCAGTCCTGAAATAGTCTTTCCTGCTTTGGAGGATATAAAATTAGGAGCTGAAATATATCAAAACCGCCCCCTCTCTACCCACACATGCATGTATAGAGACACTTATGCACATCTTGAAAAAATGACCTTAACTGAACACCCAGACATAAAGCAATGCATTCTTACATTTGCTATATTGAGACAACTCTTGTTACGCTTTAAGCTGGAAAAATAATTTACGCAAGTACTCAAACATACACATGAGCACTTGACCAATGAAATGCCCTGTTGAACATTTTTAATGTGCTCTCTTGCTGGTAACAAACCTCAGGACTCAAGGGGGCAATGGAGCTACCTTCAAAATTTTGTGCAATTAAAAACTAAAGTTGCTATAAACATACTGACTTTAAACTTGCATGGCAAGATTCTTTTCAAACTGTTGCTTCGGCATGACAGTAGTCGAGAGAGAAAACTAAACATAAAACATCGAGTAATCAGTGGTACCACAGTTTTCCACAAATTTCGTAAGCTTGCATGGCTAGAAGTGTCTGTGTTCACATATTTAGGTAGAATATGTTTAGGCCTTAAACAGAAGAATATATGAGCATACGTGTTGGTCAGAGAAAGAGATAGATGGGGGAGGTGGACCTAGTGCAGGTGCTTATTTTGAGAATACTCATAACTGTTGACCCCTCCGCCTTTCCACACAGTCAAACTCAGAAATCCACCCACAACCTCCCCATTCGCCTGCGTAGAGAAGTGATCTCAGCGGTGATATTCTGCTAACAGAGGAGCCGATCTGCACTTCGCACTTTACGCTGTGGTTTTGAATTATGAAATATGGGCTGTGACAGACCATCAAAACTGTGGTTGGTACTTCCAGGCATATACTCAAACTTGACTCGTACAAACACTCCTATTGGCAAGATGTTTTTGGCAGCGTTGCTTAAATTTTGATGCGTAAAAAGCCATGGGTCTGTTTTGTATGTCAGCGAAACGAACTGTCTTTATTTTGAACCTTGGCTGGTCTTCAGTTGTATCCTGCAAGCTTAGGGTGAAGGTGATGTCTAATGTGACTGAAAACATTACCGTTTGTCTTACAAATCTGACAGTTGCACATGCAGAAGCAGTGAACGAGATGCAGATTGATGCACTACATTTGCAAACACTAAGTGCTACTCGGGGTTAGACTTAAGGGCATGGATGCTTTGCTGGGGATGAGGATGCCAATTACGGATGTTAGCGAGTATACAAAATGAGAAAGTTACAGGGACAACAGAGCACAATTGCCAGCCTCTGGAATCTTTAATGCATCCATTGAGGCATGCACGACTTTTTGACTTTCACAAACTACCAGTGCAACCATCAAAAAAGCAATTAGGCAATTATGTGATTGGCACTAATTAGTATGCTTCACAATACAGCTAAATGTTTTAGCTGTCAGAAGCTAAAACCTCTTGCTATCTCCAATAAGTGTTTGCCAACAATTGAAAACGCATCAATAAATTATTAGTTTGTCAAGTGTTGCTAACTAGTCTTGCTTCATTTATTTAAAAATGACATTGTAGGAGGAATTATATAATACACTCTCAGAAAAAAAGGTACAAAAGCTGTCATTGGGATAGTACCCTTCAAAAGGGTTCTAATATGTACCATTTAGGTACTAATATGTACACGTTTGGTACCAATATGTACCTTTGAGGGACTTAAATGCACTCTTTAGGTACAAAGGTGTACCTTTTGAAAAGGTACCGCCACAGTGACAGCTTTTGTACCTTTTTTTCTGAGAGTGTACATCAGCCGATAACAGTCATCCACTTTTTGCTGTTCCTGTATTGATGTAGCGATAACATATAAGTAATAAATATCAGTATACTTAATTGTGACTTGATATACAGTACGCCATCTAAAATTACTTTAAATAGCATTTTGCACAGGGATTTTCCTTTTTATTATTATGCACGCTGGCTTGTTACATAATTTTAATTAAAAGTCTACATGGAATATTTATAGTAAGTTTGTCACATTGAAGGTGATTAAATTGTAAAAATATAATTTAGTTATTAGAATTATATTTGTTTTATATAAATATATTATGTCTTATAGAAATATACATTTTATATTTTTGTGAAGTTGAAAACCCTATTAAATCTCAACTACCCATTTAAGCATTTGCTATATATTCAGTGTAACTTTTCAGGGTAAGACTTTTTCTGTTAAGCTGTGAATTTATGAGCTTCTGTATTAAGCTTTGTCCTTTGTCGAGGACTGGTGATATAAAATGGTAGTATTTGCAGAAGCTGATGGCAGCACATTCTTATCACATCGTTCATTGCTGAGCACACCAAGCAAACTCCCCAAATTCAAGCTGTTGAGACTGTGGGGTTCATTTCATTGAATTGATTTTTGTCATGATGATGAGGATTGATTTTAAATTACATGCCCTGGCACACACAGTATATTGAGAGACAAACTGACACTATTTCATGATGCTATATATATATGTCCTGTTTATGTCAGTGTGCCAATGACATCCTCAAGCAGACTTAAATAAGAAACAGAATATTTGACTATTTTTATCATAAGATAATTCTCAACATCAGAGTACTTTTTCATCTGTGGTTGGTGGCTGCCCAATAGTCAGTGAATGAAATGGAGGCATACATGACTGATGACTGAACTCTAGGGATGAAGCAGGTGTATCCAGTGACATTTCTGAGAGTGAAAAGTTCAGAGTGAATATGATCAATTTTGCTATCAAAGCATGTCTGATAGCAGACAGAGTATCTCTACCTTGATGAAAGAGGCCAAATGAAAAAATCTATATTTTTTAACTTTGAAGGATTAAAATAAGTCAGTCACTCACTCTTTAGTTGTTCCAAACCTGCATGGTTTATTCTGTGTAACACAAAAGGAGTTGTTTTGAACTGTTCACATTGCTGTTTTCCATTCAGTGAAAATGAAAAGGAATGGGTGCATATCGACTTTTCAATTGACCACTGTGAGTATGTATGGACTTACCATTATGTTGTTTGGAATAGAGCTGCTATACAGGAATGCATCTCCTTTTGTGTTCCACAGAAAAATAAGTGGTATGGAATTCCTCCATTCTGAAGTTGACTTTTACTGTACATTCAATCTCCTGAGATTGAACCATCTTTGAACCACTGACATCAGTGCACTTAAATTTAACCATGTGTAAGCTGTTCTTTACTCATGAAGTTATAATGCACTCCAGTTAGTGCATGGTGTCATCAATTATTACTGTAATTTAAGAGACCGCTACACTAGCCATCTGGAATCATTCAGGCATCAAATTTCGCCTAGAATCGTAATAAACTATTGAAGAGTCCTATCAATTAGACGGGCCATTTAAATGCAACCACGCTGACAGTACATCAGAGTTAATTGCTAATAACTGAGCCACTGTTCCATTTAACTGTTTAGACTAATTGAAAAGTATTGACTTGAAATGATTGAGTAGTTGAACAGAGTACCACGCCATCTTAACCTTTAAAAGCATGTCTTCCGCTTTCCAGACCCCCTCACTGAATCATTGCATGCAAAGTAATAGGCCGGATGTCATTTATGTCTGTGCGTTATCTGATTTTGGTTCTAGTTTAGATCTAGTAACCTGTGATCTGATATCTGAGCATGTTTTGGATCCTTCTAAAACTTCTCATCTTCACAGGGGCTGAAGCCAGGAATGATGGGAGCTGTAGTCTGGTTAATGGTCTTATGGGCTTTGCTGGGTTGGTCGCAGGCTGCAGAGAAGCCTCCATCCCTGAGTGTAGCTGTGATACTGGGCCAGACCCCCACCGTATCCGAATCAGCCCTGCGTCCGGCTCGTGGGATAGGTGCGCCTCTGGAAGTGACTGTACTCAGCGTCCAGGTGAACCAGACGGACCCAGGAAGCATGCTTACACACCTGTGTGAACTCATGTCCCGACAGAGACTGCACGGGCTGGTCTATGGAGACGGCACGGACCAGGAAGCAGTGGCACAAATGCTGGACTTTGTTTCCTCTCAGACTTCCATGCCCATACTGGGAATCCATGGCGGCTCTGCCATGACCATGGCCGAAAAGGTAAGCGTGCATTCCTCCCTGGCTGGCTGTATGCGCTTTATTTGTCATTTTTATTTTGCTTAGGCATTTACAGCAACCCACCGCAGAATATTTCATCATATCTGGCATCAATCAGGTGTTTTCCACCAAGGCCTAAACAGAAAGCTTCATTTCAAATATTCAGTGCCATGTTTTGGACTGTCTAGCTGTGTGGCATTAAACGAGACACAATTCAGATACCTGGCAGATTTTCTTTATCATCATGCCATCTGCATCAGATATAGCCTGATGGATTGCCAGTCTTTCTGCCACTGTCCCTCTGTCTGTCTATTTGTTTCTGCAAAGTTGGCGATGAGCTGTGTTTATAGCAAAATCAATAGCAGTTGTGTGGGTGTGACAGAAACCTGTGGCCGGGTTAGTGACAGATCTGCCACAAAGAGTTTAGTGTTGAAGCTGAAAGAGTTTATGATTGCACATTGATTCACTGATTCTTTCATTTTTTACATTAAACGTTGTTCATATTATTAAATGGATACATTTGACTATTAGGCTATTACTACACATTGTTCATCCACATAAGCTGTAGGAACTTCTTGTAGGCGACCATGTCATCCCGTTGCATCATCTGGCTGAGTTCACTTCAAACTACCCCTCCAAAAAGTGATTTGATAATTTTAGATGAACGCACGGTCTCTTTTAACAGTGATGAAATAACCACAGAGTTAGTGGATTGTGGTATTCTGTTGTGCTTAGGAACGTTTCTCGCTTAAACCAGACAGTGTTTTGGATGTTTTTTTGGATTTTTTAATTCTTCAGTTAATAGATACTTTTTAAGAGCTGCTTTATTTATTTTTTAAACACAGGGTTTTTCCTGCATTGCAAATATTTTGCTGGCCGTCAAGATTAATATTTGTCCGCCAAAGATTTATTTGATAATTTAATGTGATGATATCTGCCGTTCTGCAGTACTGGCACCCGCTGATAGCCGCCTACTTTTAAAAAGCTCCCATGAGTGTTTGTGTAAGCTCTTTGTGAAGAGTGTCAAAGGTTTCTATTTTCAGTGTGTTTCTGCAGCGTTGAGCAATGTAGCCAATCACAGACATCTCTGTTGAGCTCGTAAACGCAATGGTCAATCAGATGTTTTAAGTTAGTCAGAATCCGCTCAAAATGATGGGGTTATTGTTCACCATGAATTCTGCACAATCTTGAATCCTTTCACTATAATGAACAAAGTATAAACACAATGTCAATAAGAGATTCATTACACAGCTTCATTGATTATAATGGCAAATTAATGGTGATCTTTGTTCGCTTTCTGCATATAATATATTTTTCATGCTGCTAACTACACATTGCAAAGTTTCTGGATTGACAACCGTATTTAAATGAGCAATTGAATACGGCAGATCGTGAAAGCCATAGCATTGTACGGAACAAAACAATCTGATACTATATCTCAAATGATCTTGGCTGCATTTCCCGAAACCTTCTTAACGCTACGTCGTTCTTAAGTTACACCTTAAGCTGTACTTCATCGTTAATATGTGTTTCCCGAAACGTTCTTGGTTAAGTATACCTTCTGTAAGTCACACGTTCGTAAGGTTGGTCTGGACCACTCAAAGTGTAATACACCCAGACAGTGTTCAGTTAGGCTAATTCAAGTGTTTTCATGCAAAGAATAAAATTGTCATTACACTGATTGTTGTTAGATTTTTAATTATATTATCCAAAGGTACATCAGCTGGCAAACCATTAAAGGCTTAATAGTCTATTTAAAGGGAATGATTGTGGTGGGGACTTTGCTCAAACTATGGCAGCGATACAGCGAATAGTTGTTCTAAAAGACGGCGCCGTCTGCGGAGCGCTTTTAAAGGCCAGTGAAAGCAGACTGTCAGTTAAGTCCTATTCGGACGCTAATTGTTTCTCATGGGCTCGTACGGTATTTTAAACATTTACAGGGGTAAGTCGGTGATTTTAGTGCCGTCCGAATCCATAATGTCAGTGTTTTTTCTCACCCAACCCGCGTAAAAATCCCTGGCCAAATTAGTACCTACTGTTTTTTGACAAACAGGTCGTGTGGTAATTTAATTGCCGTCTGAATCCACATCTCTGAGTTTATAAGAAGAGATTCAAAATTCACTGTTTAAATTCCTTTTTGATCACTGCCGAGCACCGTACGTAAGATGTACACTTTTATTACTGAAATGCTGGAAAGTATTTACAAGAACAATACTTCATTGCAGAGCGAACAAAAATGGGAAAGAGAAGAAAGCACGTAAAATTTGAAATGTTTATTAGCCTATGGCAACAAATAGGGCTGGGCGATATGGAGCAAAAATATATATCTCGATATATTTTGCTATATCTCGATATACGATATATATCTCGATATCTTTACAGGAAAAAGAACCCCCCAAAAACGACTGCAAAAACAAATATGCCAAATACCACAAAGTCTTTTTTATTGAAGTGCAAAGAGGTAGGCAGTTCACATAGGAACAAGTGCTTCTGCAACATTTTTAAATAATATATTTTTTTTATTCTTTTTTTTTTATAATTAAAACTAACATCATCAAGTATGATATTTTTTTACTTTGAGCAATTCTGGAGCTATAATTGACTCTAGGAGCATATAAAACAAAACAGCTCCTTGGAAAAAATTTAATGTAATATTGTAGTAGTTATAAATAAAGGTTTATTTTAGTTCAGATTAACATTTGAGGCAATTGTATTCATAATGTCAAAATAAAACCGACGTAATGTTACTTGAAGGCATTACAGCCTACTATTCCTGCCAAACCTCCATGGTTGCAGTAAGTGTTACTACAGTAAATCCATGGTGAATGTTGCTGATCTGTGGACACTATAGTTCATTCATGGCACAATGTTTCTCCTGGTTTCCACGTCAGCGCTGTTTGATCTGTTAATAACGGAGAAATGTGAATGTTTCTCACTAGATCTCGCAGCGATGTTATTACTTCTGTGGCGAATTCAAATGCTTTCTTTACTGGATCTCTTATTAGTGCCGTGTAGTAACAGTGTCGCATGATCACGATTGGCTCGCGCTGCACTGGTCCAAACTTATAAACGGTCCTTCAACCACATAATAACGAGCAGTTTCGTTCCGCTTGCATTACGTTTGCCATTTGATGTTGGGCAATGTTGTGGTCGCGCCGGCGTCTCTTACATTATGAGCGCGCTTGCCACAAGCAACGCGCCTAAATTTGAAATAACGACATTTTTATAAATATAAAAAATATATCGATATATATACGATATGTCAAAATCCATATCGTGTTTCCATATCGTGATATCCATCGATATCAACCAATTCAGCACCCCCGCCACGGACAGCACCTGGTAACATCGTACGTAAGAAGGTGTATCTTAAGCAGCTTCCTAAGGTATGGTTCGGGGAACACGCCTAAAAATGGTATACCTTTAGTTAAGTTACACCTTAAGAGTCTTAAGGCACTTAAGGCGCTAAGAGGCAACGTTATCGGGAAACGCAGCCCTGTGCGTTAAGACTTGGAGTTTTAGAAAAAGTGGCAGTTCTATTATTTTGCACTATGTAATTTGTAACTTTTTTGTTCACTATATTCAAATCAGTCACTCTAATTATTATTTTTTTTACTTTAAAATGTACATTCTTTTCTAAGCACATTTGTTTTATGATCTGTCCTGGCAGTGATTATTTTTTAATTCACAAATAGGATGAGATAAATTAATATTACAAACTGTTTTTTTTTTTTTCTGATTTATTGTCGGTGCTGGGCTCGCAGTTCACCTGGGTAGGGTACTTTTTACTGTGAGTGTGGATGATCATGTTTATCCGCCGCCACCGAAGACCATTTTTGACCCAGGAGGAAAAACCCTGGAACAGTATTCTCTTATTGTGTGTATGACGAGTTGTTTGTGATGGCAAGTATATATTGAAAGGTGTTTAGAATTCATAAGGTTCCGATTTTTCATTATCTAATTTCCTCCGAGCGACATCCTCCAGCTCCAGCTTTGACACATTAGGCCTCGGTTCTGCTGTAGAGTTTGGAGGGTAATAATTGAAGAGACTCTTCAGGAGGGAAGCGCTGCTTAGGGAGTCAAATGCTGGGGCTGATGTGAATGAAACTCAAACATTAAGAGGCCCCCTGCTTGCTGTTCCCACTACGCTTCTTCATCCCTTCTTTAAATCATCTCCCAGAGTTCCTTTTGATACTCAGGCATTGCTGTATTGGCTGTGCAATAACATGTCAAGCACAGTGCATTTCCAAGTCTGAAATAAACAGAAATATAAAGACACATTCACCACCAGATATCACAATATCACAACTAAAATGTATTTAAAATAACTGTTTTCTATTTTTATACATTTTTAAAACGTAATTTATTCCTTTGGTGGCAAAGCTGAAGTTTTAGTCTTCAGTGTCACATGATCCTTCAGAAATCATGCTGCTCGAGAAACATTTCTTATTACTCTACTATGCGGCTTAATATTTTGTAGAAAATGCTCAACATATTTGTAACATTTTTTCCAGGATCTTTGAATATTTCTTTGATGAATAGAAAAATAAATAAATAAATATTTTAATCAGAAATCTTTTGTAACTTTTCATGAGTTTAATGCATCTTTGCTGAATAAAAGTATTCATTTCTTTGAAATAACTATATTACTATACTTTTGAATGGTAGTGTACACAAAAAAGCATGTATGAATTTCCTCGCATTCAGTATTAAAATATCAAGCCAAATGGTATTTGTAAACAAATACAGTAAGCCTTTTCTCAGCATTTATATCTCAGTTATTTATATAATATCCTCTGACCGTTACATCAAGGTCAGCTTGTGAAGTTTCTGGTCTTTCAGATCAGACTGAACAGAATGAAACCGCTTCAGTGTCAATTTAGGGTAAATGTGTTAACTGTGTTAAATGTTATCCTGTTAGATATATATAATTGAAGTAGGCTACTGTGTAATGTTTGACATTGTATAGCACAATCCTAAATTGTAACTTTTGCATGCATGATGCTATTAGTTTCTACATATAATATTTGTTTTGTCAAGAGTAATTTTTTTTCACAAATTGTACTTAATGGTGAAGGTAAAGATTATAATGTTACTATACTGTCGGGAGTATTGTGAAAGTGGATTTTGTGAACTCTGGCTGCATAAACATTTACGTAGGCTAAATGATGTACATTAACTATGATAAGCACTATTTATCAGTAGACCCATCACACCGATTATCAGCTGATCTCTAACTGCAGCAGCTAATATTACCCTGTTATGTGGTATACACAATTCTGGTGGTTCTCATCAGTGATGCGCGGGTCAATGTATAAACAACCCGCACCCGACCAACGTTTTCAACTAACCCGCCCGCAACTCGGACCGCAAAAAGAAAAGTAGAAAATATTGTACCCGACCCGCTTCCTGACCCGCATTTTTGGACAGAGCGCAGAGCG